>NW_015150488.1:826205-876558 GCF_000732505.1 Cyprinodon variegatus | reverse complement strand
GTTTGGTGGCTGTAGTTGGCCAGTACCTCCATCTCCTCCTGTTCTGTGTATGGCACTGGTAGAATTCACTGTCAGGGCACACAATCAGTGAATTACCATAGGGCCATAAACAGAGTAGAGACAGAACCATTCAGGTCTTAATTTGTCTGAGTAACATCTGCCGATGGCTATTTTCAGCTATTCTTCTCAAACACATCCAATCCTCTTCACCCGTTTTGGCACTAGCACATTTTTGCTTTGTTCCTCGTTGTTTGAGCAATCATGTGTAGTGCCAATATGGGATAAGAGACAGACCCAGCTGTGTTTTTCCTGCTGAAGCCGCCTGGACGATTCTGGTGTCTAATCGAATGGAAAGGATGAACTATGGATCTCATCGATTGTGGCCTCCCTATCATATGTCCCAGGTTGCTATAAAGGATGGTGTCATAGACGCTGCTCCATGTAACCTGAACTTTGGTCGGCACATAGATCAGGTGGCGGTGACTCTCTCCCACGGTGTTTGGCAATGGTAGAACTCACTCTGGTGGGATGGAAGGATCCGGTGGTTCTAGACTTGCCAACAACTGACTGAGAGCTTTGAACCTGCTGATCTCCACCAAGATGCCAGGAGCTTTCAGAAGAACAGCGCTGCACTGAGAACACATTCGGTCCTGTTAACAATCGGTTTCAGTTTACTTTAGTTGGGTTTTATGTGATAGACCAATAAAATTCCAATAAGTGTGACAAGAATTCAGCTCTACAGTACAGTCAATAACCTTGACCTGCTCCCCTTTTACTGCTGAGGAAAATCATAATTCTGCCACCACTATTATACTACTGATGTGTGAGTTTGTTAAGAGGCATATGCTCTGTTAGTTTTGACTTTTAATTTAAGGAAATTGCGAGGGGCAATACAATAGTGAATCCAACAAGAGTTTTATGTGATAAAAGTATTTAATAACTGCACTTCTCTGTGTTGGTCTATCTCATTAAATCCCAATAAAATCCATGTAAATATGTCAGAAAGATCAGAAATGTCCTGCTGGTTGTGGTGTTGGAAAGGGTCATAGGTTGTGTGTGAGTGACTGCAGGCGAAACAGTGAGGGGTTCCAGTTGACCATTCCCCGCTGAGCGTTCTTGCAGTCTCAGAACACATCAGACAGAAGAAGCCAAGCTTGGGAATCCATCATAAGACCAACGATTCTGCTGCTCCGGGTTCTTTGCCCCCCTCACAGATACTCAGGGATGTCTCCTTACCACAGTTTGTTAGTCATGATATCAAACCCCTTATGTTATTTTACGCCTGGTATGAACTCTGCAAGACTTTGATTATTGAAACATAACAGGTAAAAACATGCAGAGACCATTAGGCACAGTGTTGATCTCTGATCAATAAATTCGTTTTGCTAATTGGCTGAAAGAGGAGCTCAACCAACAGAGAAACTTTATCAAATCATTAGCCAGAATTGGTATTTATATGTTTTTTGGTTTAAAATCTACTGTATGGTCTGAGCAGAAGATAAATTATATATTCAATGGTCTCTGAGACAAGAAAAAGAAAAAAAAAATACATATATTTTTTTACTTGACAGGCAGGCTGTAAAAAGTCAAAAACAAGCTAAAATCACAAAATCTGAGGGAAAAAAATCATAAAAAATAAGAAATACTCTAATTATGATGTAAAGATTGGCACTTGAAATAAGAAAACAAGCAAAATTAATGGTCTAACACTAAATCTGAGTTGTTGATGTTTAAATTTAGGTAAGAATCAATAATTTGCTGTGAAGAGATGACAACAATGTGCGAGCAGGTCAGACTCAGGCTGACGATAGTGAAAAGCTTGTGGAAAGAGTCCCATCATGTTTAATCAATACACTACAGCAAAGTATAAAGAAAAAAAATCAAAATAAAAGCAATTAAAAAACACTCCCATTATTATTTTCCATTTTTTACCCGCCAAAACACTCCACTTCAGATCCTTCAATCTAGTCTTTTAAATCTGCAAACTTTCCAAATTACAAAGAAGTAAAAAAAAAAGTAGTAAAAAAGTAAATGATAAAAGTGTATAATGGACCTTTTAAGTTAAGTACAGTAAACCTGCTGCATGTCTCCTGGAACAGTCAGAAGCATCAGGAGCTTCAGCAGCTGATGGCTCCTCATCATGTTTCACTGCAGACGCTCCGATGGTCCATTACATTCGCCTGCAGAGGATGTGAGGTTAAGAGGTTGCAAACAGAGTGAAGGAGGAGCTGAGGACTGCTCGCCGACAGCTGGCACTGGTGATTAGACCCTGCAGTGATGCAGAGGAGGCATGAAAGCTCTTTAGGGAGAATCCCCCTAAACAGTAGGAGGCAGGGACACACGCAACACCCAAATCCCAATACTTCCTGGTAGCTGAACATACCCAGAAACAGGGCTTACTGGTGCAATGGCGTACAGACTGCGCAGCACAGACCATCTGTCTTCCTCAGATTCATCAGCGATGAATGGATTTTCTAAAGCTCACAGTGCGAGCTATAGAAAAAGCGTGATGGTGTGAGGCTCACACCATCACGCTTTTTCTCTTTGAGATACTGGTAACTATGGTGTGTCATTAGATTAGGCTGGGTGTGGAAGTTAATGGAGCTCCTCATTAATCTCAAACACTAATTGCTGTTGTCTCAGTTGCTCCAGTGGCTTGTATATCATAGTATCAGTCACATTAAAGGACAATTACGCTAATTTCAGCATGTTGGTGAGTATCAAATGTTTTGTCGGTTTTTAAGAAGGTGATAAAAGTGTTTGGAGATGGAGTTGTAAATTTATCTCCAATCAAAAAGATGGGAGTTTGGATATTAACTGTCTGAAAGGAATAAGTTATGAACAGCAGACGAGTGTTTTTTTTTCTGTAAATGCATTGGGTACCCTAAATGGGTTCAAAAATTACCCAAGCTCAGTTTACACCCAAACAAGACATTGCACTTCAGTGGTTTCATACAAACATCCACACACACTCACATCCAGTCCCTGGATTACAGTAATCCAGGAGGTATTTTTAGGACTTCATGAGCATAGGCAGGACATCTAGGAAAACAGATAACGGCTGTCATATGACCGGCTGGATTTTCTTGGAACATGGTTAATTATGTTGTGTCCTCCATGAACCCAAACTAATGCTGAGAGCTAAATCTGAATGTAAAGGCTGAGGAGCTGAATGTGAGTTCATGGGAATACAAATCTGGGTCACTAGGTTACAAATCTACTCTGTACTGGTTACAATACATCTCTAAACATACCTGAACCTATGAATTTCACTCAGGATTAGGTACCTTTTAAATTATTTCACTTATTCTGAATTTTGGGAGTGGTGGCCTAGTGGTTAGGGCAGAGAGCTTGGAATCCTGAGGGTGTGAGTTTGAGCCCCACTCCCACAGACTGCCAGTCTGGCTCCCTGAGCGAAGATCCTTAACCCCACACTGCTCCCCAGGCACTGAAAATGGCAGCCCACTGCTCCTTAAAGATATGGGTTAACTGCAGAGAGTGAATTTCGTTGTGCTGTACTTGTGATAATATAATGACAAAGTAAACATGCAAATAAATATGAAAAGAACATAATATATAGGCCACCTTTAAATCACAAACGGCTAACAAAAAGCACTAAGGTTTAAAGTCAATTACCGTAAATCCTCTAATATTGGCTTGTATTCCATTAGCGGCCGGGTCTCTAATATTGGCCAGTCTCACTGTCGGCGGAGGTAAATACTGGCCAGACTTATATACAGGCCGGGGCTATAATTAGAACCAACGACGTTCCTGGGCAGTCCTCAACAACTTGTGATGGTAACATACCACAGTGGGGCAATGTTTGCTAACGTATCCAAGCCATTAGCATGGGAAGTCCCATCCTTACACAGAGATTGCAGACAGGAGGTTGGCTTGTTTTGTTTTTATGACCGAAATTGTGGAAAACAACTTGTTAAGTTTGACCAGCTAGAAGAGCAAGGTCGCCGTCATGTCCCTCCGTTGTCGGACAATCTTGCCCCCACTTCCTCATAGCCTCAGACCCAGAGTGTATAGAACAGAGCACGCTTCAATATTGAGCATAAATCAAAAATGTCTGCATCAAGCTCACTTCGACACACTGCTGCAGGAGTATAACCAGCATCACAATCGTTCTGATCTGAAAGACAAATGTGATTACTGGTAGGTCTGGTGGTAACCAGGCAGCGTTTTCATTAAAATGTTCGTTAAAATGACAAAAGAAATTTGTTGTTCTGAATTTTCCTTTAAATATGTGATACTGGTAGCCTACTTCCACTTAGCCTGCCTCAAATGAAATTTTGCTCCGATGGCAGAACAGTTTCCGTTATTTAAAAAAAAAAAAGTAGTTTCGCAAGTCAGTTTGGCCAAGATTCCATTCTGTGTCTTTTGTTTTTTTCGTATTGCCGTGCAGAAAAAATGCAGCTGCTGGAAGATGTCTGAATAATGTTCTGTATACCGTTATGGTAACTGTACTTTTTCAATAAATGAACCTAGTATTTTATAGGTTCAAAGAGACACGAAATCTTGTTTTTATTCATTCCACTGGTAGTCTGTTTTGATCAAATAGAAATAGAGGCAAATAAAAATCTTAAAAAATGTGGTGGAGCATTTATTTCCATTTTTCTGTGTCAGTAATCCTGCAATAAAAAAAAAATGCAGGGAGTAGTGTTGTTGTCCAATTGGAAGGTGAACCTCTCTCTTAGTTTAAAGGCTTCTGCAGGTTTACTTCCAGGATTATCTTGATGCAGCTCATTCACCCTACCTATCAACTTTGACCCTATCCAGCGTTAGGTTGGCTCTTACCCTGTTTTGCACAAGCCACTGAGGTTAGTCTCATCTGACCTGAGCCGCTCCCTTTTTACAGCTGTTCCTCCTGCTTGTAACATTCACTTATATTCAGACACAAAATATAAACCCTTGCAATAGCTTTTATTAACAACTGTATAAAAGTGTGTCTGTGATTTAGTTTTATATCTTTTGATGTTTACTTGCCGCACATTATAGGAGAGGTACTCCAGATTTCATCGTACTGTTTGATTGCACATAAACATTCATTCATTGAAAAACAGACAGCCGCAGTGCTTTAAGTGGGCAGGTGTCACATAGATATTTTACCCTTCAGCACACCAGAACTGTACGCTGTAGATGTTTCAGGTTAGTGAGCAAGAGAAGACATGATAAATGATCATCGCTGCGATGTATTCCTGGCCTCAAAAGAACTTAAACCAACTGGAGCATAGCTGAACTATACCAGCAGCACTCTGAGGACTCCTTCACTACATAAGGAAATGGAGGTCGATCGTGACGCTGCTAAAAATGTGATATCATTTCAGATGGATGCTAAGATCAGGGGCGGTTCTAGCTTTTTAGCAGCCCTTAGCGCTATTACTCTGTACTTCCCCCGACCTGGATAGAAACAATAATTATCAGTTTCTTATAAGATAAATTCCTAATATTAATGTTTTGAGAACAGCTGCAATAAATAAGAGGATGAATAAAATATTTTAGTAATTATGCACCAATATCAGATCATATACATCCACACAGGATAACTGTGTCATGACTCTGCACTTTTTGGTTCTGTATAAGTTTTTTTTTTTATTATTTTCAGTTAGACTTTGATTCATGTCTTTCTGTGTTATCTAGTTTATTGGTTTTATTTAAATTTTTTGTTATTGTAGTTATTTTTGATTGTATTTGATTTCCTAGGTGTTTCTTGTTTGCCCTCTTGTGTCAGTCTACTTCTCCTAGCTCCCTTCTAGACTCCTCTGTCCACACCTGCTCCCAATCTGCTGATTAATCTGGTCTTTGTTTAGTCTTCCATTTATTGAGCTCGTGTTCAGTCACTATTTGCTGGTTCCTTTTTGTTGTTAGTTGCTTCCTCGTCTCTGGCTCCCCACGTGAGTTTTCCCTGATGTTTTTTTTTTTTTTGTCTGTTTTTGGTTCTTTGTATTTTGTATTTCTGGATATCTGCCTCAGTTTTTTGTTAAACCTGCAAGATCTCATCTGTGCTTCATTCATCTCAAGCAACCTCACCCTGACAAACAGTTCTTTACCTATCATGGAGGGAAATTAACAGATTGGGATAAAAAGGAGGAAGCAACTGGAAAAAATGGACAGAGGTCCATCTTTTAATTGAGCAAATATTTTTGCAATGTTCGTATAAAATAGTATTTTCGTTTAATTTTAAATGTATTTTATTGTGTGTTTCCCTCAGTGCTCTAAACACAGCGAGTGAGCTGTGTGGAGAGAATGCTATTAAAACCGATAAGTAAAACGATATATCTAAAGTCAAATGGGTTTGTTAAGGCCAAGCCATTTCAAAGAAGAAAACTGTAACAAGCTTATCTTAAAAAATATTAAGATGAAGTTATCATTTCCTCATGTTTTTAAAGATCTCTTACTTTATATCTTCTATCTTTAATTTTTATTTCAATGTTAACACCATGAGGCTTTAAGCTATAAATGAATAGATTCATGACACTTTGATTTCAGCTCATACAGATTTGATTGTTATTTTATTAATTAATTTATGTACAGTAAAAATATTGATCTATAGACCCATAGATTGATATAAAATATTACCCATGTTCCTGTCATATATTTCTATGGCATTAGGAGAAGCACCAGCACTTTTTTCTTCTTACTTAAAGCACTGGACAGCAGCGGCATTGCTTAGGTGATCCAGCCATCCATCATCTACTGCTTGTTGGTCAGGCAGGGTAATGGGGGCCTGTGCTTATCTACAGCAAATGCATTTTATCTAGTGACATAAAAGTGAAGGGGACTGAATACAAAATTATTCCAAATCAGTTGCACTTATAATTGCACACCTTACGAGGGGCAAATTTTACCAATCACTTAAAATCTCAAATACAGTCTTATCAGGAATATTTACATTGGTTCAGTGATGTTCTTCTCTCATTCGATTATTTAAGGTGATATCGTTTAAAGGAACTGAACCAAAGGATATGTGTACCGTAAAAGAAATTTTTTTGTCAAGTGTCTTAAGTTTTTACTAAGTAAAGAAAATAAAAAGACATGATCCAGAGACAGGAAGACGTCATCTAAATTTTAACTTTAATTAGAGTCTAAATATATAGGTTGGATTTAATAAATATAAATAATGTGAGGAAAGCATATCAGGACTGTACATCTATGGTACCCTCTGAGGTACATTTCTTTACAAACTACCTTGGATGTGAAGGGTCAATCCTACTCTTGTAAGTATTCTCATTCATGTTTTATTTGACTTTCTTTGCTGCTTGATTTTTGCTTTTTTTCCAACTATTGTATGTTTAACTCTTTATTCTATTGTTGCTGGGGTTTTGTTTTGTTTTTTGTTTTTTTTATGTAGAACCGTTGTGGATGCTTAACCATCTACTGATGCTTCATCTCAGGTGAAAGAAGCAAAACAACAAGCTGTCTCAGTATGATTAGGTACACTTCAGGAAGTTCTCAGAGGAGATTATAGTTGCTGAACTTGATTATATGAGGGTGTAATGTCATTACATCCTTATACTTCACAAAATCTATAAGTATTAATCCCACTTCTATACATTTGGGTTTTTTTTCCCAGTTTATTTTACCCTAGAAATATATATATATACCCAATATATGTCAATGTGATATAGGTTACATTTACAGTACATGAACAATAAAAGCAGATTATTGCGAAATATATTTTATTCATTAGAGCCATCTCTGCATTTCCCCCAAAACAGCTCTTTGTTGCCCCCTAGTGAGTAAAGGATGAAGACATTTTGAGTTAATGATATATTCTGGCTCCAGAGATGTGGTATATATATATATATAAAAAAAACAATAACAGAATAAAAAATAAAGTGATGGATGTTGGTTAAAAGTAACAGAAGTGACCATCTGACTGATGGGGGCACCAGTGCTCCACTGTGGTAGTGGTGTGTGGGTATTCAACCAAATAATCCTCTTTGAGATTTTAATATCTATAGGGAGGAAATAGAAAATTAATCATTGATTTATCCATTCTTTGTTTTGTTGATTGTGTGGGGGGAAAATTACCTGTAATAATTGAGTTTAAAGGGTCCGTGTTTGCTGATGCCGAGGTACTGGGCCTGCTCATCTGTCAGCTCTGTTAAATGAGCATCAAACATTGGCAGATGGAGACTGGCCACATATTCATCTAGAATTAAAAATAAACACAAATAGTTTCACTCAGATTTCAGATTATACTTGTTGAGCAGAACTGTTGCATTCAGCTTTAGGATTCAACTTGCCCATCTTCTTTGGCAGCAGGTAAACATCCTGTTTGTATCGCCCTGCTGGAGCGTTGTACAGCTCTATTAAAGCCAAAGCCTGAAACACAATGGTGTCAAATTAAAGACAAGAAACCTTGTTTGATAGGTAAGATAATCAGGTTTTATACCTGAGTTGCTGCTGTGACTGAGAGGACAAATGACGGCACAGTGGAGCAGCTCAGGTTCAGCAGCCGACCCTGATAAAAAGGAAAGGGAGAGAAAAAAAAGCTCGAGCTTAGAAGTTATAAAATAATCCCACAAAAGTCTGTATGTTTTTCTCCCGACATCCAGTAGAGGGTGATAAACCATCTGTGTTTGTCAATGGAGAGAGATTGGATGTGGTTGAACACTTGAAATATCTTGGAGTGGTCTTTGATTCTAATCTAAATGTCAAGCAGCATGTAAAGAGAGTCTCAAATATAATTAGATTTAATCTTTCAAACTTTTAACATAAGGTCCTCTCTTGCTTTTGAATCAACAAAATCCTATATGCATGCCATGATATTTAAGTTATATAAAATATTGCCATGCCACATGGTCTCACACATCTTCAAGAAAATTCTCAAACCTCTTGACTAAAACCGTTTATTTTATCATTATTGTAACATTTTAAGTAAGTGCATCATTTTAGACTTTGAACATCATCAGATATTTTTGAATGCATGTCTTGTTTTTAAAGTTTTAAATGGACTTGCTCCTCCTCCTCTCACAAATTTAATAAGAAAAAGGAAGAAAAAAAATATTGGAATAAACACCAGGGCTTATGTTCAGTGGCGTAGGACCAAATTTGACGAAATTGTTGCTTCCATTGGAGGAGCTCAGTCATGGAACACACTATCAGCTAAGTTTTAAAATCTCCTTGAAACATTGGTTGAAAGCTAACAACACATGTGTTCACAGGTGAATCGATCTGCTATCTTGCACCTGTTAAAACCTCATTTTACTGTGATTTTATGTTATTGGCATCTTATGTGTTTGTGTCCACTCTGCTCTCTCCCGTATTGTCTTGTTTAATGTTCACTGTTCTTACCTGCTTTAGGACAGCAGATGCAAATTAGGTGTTGTGCTAATATGCATATTTACATTGACGCTTTAAGTTGACTTAATATTGATAAATTTACATTGTCCCCTTTCAAATAAATAAATAATCAAAACTAAAAACACTGAAGATAACAATAAAAATAAATGGATAAAGAGAACTGTGCACAAAAGTCTTGAGCTTTCTAAATGTTTCCTGTCTTCTATATTCCACGAGTTTTACAGATGATGATAAAGGCCTAAAGGAAGGGATCTACAGATAATCGGAAAATAAATTAGTTAAAATATAGCATTGATCTTTCGCTGGGTAATATAGAGGATCTGTCATATTGTGAAATTGTGTCTCTTCCAAAAATTCCTGAGATCATTTGAAATACAATAATCGACTGGTATGTAGAAGGTTAAAAGAGTATTAATCTAGAGTTAATTTACTTTAAGCCAACCAGGGTTTCTAATAAGCATGAAAAAGTATAGGGAAAAAAAGAAAATTCATCCATCTCTTGCTTCCAGTCAGGGCTGCGGAGGGGCCAGTGCCTATCTGCAGCAATTTACGGGCGAGAGGCGAGGTACACCCTGGACAGATCGCCAGTCTATCGCAGGGCAACACAGAGACACACAACCATGCACACAATCGCACCTAAGGAGAATTTCAGAAAAGCCAGTTAACCTAACAGTCATGTTTTTGGACTGTCGACGGAAGCCGGAGTACCTGGAGAGAACCCACGCATGCACAGGGACAACATGCAAACTCCATGCATATAGACCCTGCACCAGGAATCAAACTCAGAACCTTCTTGCAACAAGGCAGCAGTGCTACCCACTCTCCACTGTTCAGCCCCAAAAAACAAAACATTTTTGGTTTTCTAACAATAATCTACAATTTGTTGGTACCCCTACAGGGACGTGTGTTCCCTTGTTTTTTTCTCTAACTAGTAACAGATGTGCCTTTAGGCTTTTCCTTAATTTTCTGAATATTTAAAGAAAATAAAAGCAATTTAGTATCATTACATTGCTCTTAACATGGGCCAAAGAAAACAAAGGCTATGTTTAGAAACTCTTCATTTTCACGTTAAAGGTAAAGGTTTCATGTTCCTCCACAGTGACAACAGATCCAAAGAATATTAGAAAGTATAAAGTGAATAGAAACTTATGTTCTTAATCACACAGTCACAGTCCGAGCGATTTGAATGGCCCCCGCCTGCATAAGCAACATGAGCATGGCAAAGATGAGCGCTTTAGAGGTGTGTCCTCGGCTGAATCTCTGATCATGCCACATGGGCAGCATGTCCAGTTCCCGTCTTATTACTGCTGGGTACTCCATCTTGATCAAATCATCAGATCTGCCTGTTAGGGCCTTTAAAATGGTTAGCTGTCTCTGCATTTTCAGGAGTGGGTTATGTGGTTAAAAAAAGCATAATCACCTCAGCCAGGAGGATGATCCGCCTGCCATCAGGCCAGATGATGTGGTCCACGTGAGGCCTGACACGGCTCCACTTCAGCTCTGCAGTCCGAAGGCTCGCCTGTGGAAGGGAATTTTTTTTGTTGAAACACTCAAATGTTTACACACACAGAAGTTTATCTGGTCGTAAAGAATCTTTACCAAATCTATCTCAGTATTAGAGTGTCCCATGTTGCAGACGATGCAGCCACTTCTCATTTTGTCAAAGTGCTCCCGAGTTATTACGTTCTTGTTGCCTTTAAAGAAAACAACAATTTGCAATGCCATGCAAAAGTATTTATTTTCAATTTTTTTCCCTCATTTTGACAGAAAATCAATTTTCATTTTTCAGGGTTCTAAATCAATGTAAAGTAGTAAATAATACTAAAAGCTGAAAAAAAAAAAAAAATTTTTTTTTTAAACCAAAGGTCTAAAACGTGAGGATCATGATCCTCCTAGAAGTCCCTTCTCTTTCTTTAATGTCTTTGAGTCTCTGATCTTCTCCAGAGACAGGGCTTGGTTTTAAACCTGCATTATTAGCTTCCTGACAACATAGCCCTTTTAGTTAGATTGCTCCTTTTTCAATTTATTTATTATTTTCCCATAAGCACTCCTCTGAAAACATGTATTAATTATTTTATATTGTTGCCTTATGTAAGAGAAATAATACAATAATGGCCCCCATGCACATCATTACCTTCATATATTGTATGTTTGGTTCATTACTGTGGTATTTAAAAAACATCACAACAGAATATATAAAAGATTTGTCCTTTTTTTTTATTTATTTATTTTTTTTTTACAAGATTTAACTTTATCTTGATCATTTTGACCCCCTTAACATGGGTAACTTTGGAGACAGCTGGTGTCACTGGTGCCTTTTTCCAGTCATTAGAGGTAACTAGTCTAAAGCAGAGACACATAGAGACAGACCCTAAAAACAGGTTGGTCGATACAACCAAAAAAGTGCTTAAATTTCACTGGTTTTGTCAAACCAATCTTTTGTTCAGAACAAGCAGTCTAATTTGTTAGTGTTTTTAACCAATGTATATTGGTAAAAGGGTAAACCAATACAAATTGGTCACTTTGACCAAAATACTGGTTTATTAGTGTAACAACATTGAAAGCTGATGCCAAGTAGAGCCAGCAAGAGAAAGACTAAAGTTTGATGGAAAATTCCTGGGAAGCCTGCTGTCAAAACAATAAGTGTTATTCTGGATTCGGGGCTTCCCCCTTTCTTAAATCTCCTCTGGATGTTATGGCGAAAGGGGACAGAAGAACTGCCCCCCCACGAACTGTTGATAAACAGTTTTTTTGATATCTCAACCTCTTTCCTGTCAAGGATAAAGTATGAAATATGCTTTTTCCCCCTCTCGTCCCCAAAGTGGCTCCTACCCTTCCACAGAGTTAAAGGCAGCACTATAGGTAACCACCTACGACCTGGGATTCCAGGTAACTGGTGGAAACCTGGCAAACCATGAGAGTGCGCCAAAGGCTGCGTTCTACGGCATGCATGGCCTCAGTTTATCCGTTCCCCTTCTCAGCCCACCCAAACCAATGTATGCGAAGTATTGTGATGAACGGTTTGAACTGAAACTGAAATCTAAATTGCAGAGTAAATTGCAGTTGACATTACAGATTGATTGATTGATTGATTGATTGATAAAAACCAGGGCTTGAACCACCAACCCTTTCATTGCAGGGCAAAGTCCTGCATCTGATGCCACTGCTGCCATTACAACATCTTGGAATTTAATACATGGTAATTGTTCTCTTTGTCCATAACTGTCATATATAAAACTGGTTTACCCAAGTAGATTGGTGGTTCTTCCGACCAATCCAATTTTAGAGTGCACACCTTGATGAATGCATTAACAAAACAAATTTAGAGAAACCAATCAACCATCATGTCGCCTATAGAAAATCACAGATGCAATGGAAGAAAATGTAAGGAGCAAAAATCCTACAGGATTCAAACCTAGGTTATTCTGAATATAATTTTTGCACAAAGTATGTAGAAGAGGTGAACAGTACCTGTGCAGGTGATGACCATGTGTACGTGTTTAATTATTTCACTCAGTGTGGTTACTCTGAGGCCATCCATGCTGGGAGGAGGAGCAGGGGGGGAGAAAATTAGGCTGAAACAGTCATTCATTATGTTTTGTTGCACTGCAGCTCTTATGGAATGGAACATTTCCCATCCGGGATGATAAAAGCTAAATTTTCTTCATACCAGGCCTGAATGGCGCAAATAGGATCCACTTCTGTCACATAAATGATGGCGCCCAGCCCTTTCAGAGCAGCACAGCAGCCTTTGCCAACCTATGAGGGGAGAGACAGCAAAAACAGGCTGGTTGAGCTGCGGAAAGATTGGAAGGTCATTTTAAGGACCCGCGTTTTTGTTAGACTGACCTCGCCATAGCCACACACCACCACCTGCTTTCCTCCAAACATGACGTTAGTCGCTCGCTTTAACCTGGAAGAGGTCATCTCAGGTCATTGCGGTGCGAGTCATCCCATGTGTTTGTGGTCACAACGCCATTCCTTACCCATCCAGTATGGACTCCTTGCAACAGTAAAGGTTGTCAAACTTCTGCTTGGTCACAGAGTCGTTCACATTCATGGCAGGAACGCACAGCTTGCCAGCCTTCGACAATTGATACAACCTAGAAAGACCACAGAAACACCAGCTTTTACAATACAGCTTGATTCTAGATAATATAATTCAACCTTTGTGGGAAAACTAACCGATAGATGCCTGTCACACTTTCCTCCACAATGCCTTTAAGTTTTTTGAAAAGGCCTGGATACTTCTTGTAGATCCAGTGGGTCAAATCACCACCATCATCCAGGATCTGAAGGTAAAAAGGAATTAAAGACCTTCAGTCTGATTAATCAAGATCAGATAATATTGAAAAATATGGCTCTTTGAATCCTAAAGATAAAGAAGTAACGGAAGAGTTTAATCTTGTTTATGTCCTGTGAAGTGATCTGAAACTTACACTGCATTGTTATGTGTTATAACCCACCTTCAGAATGACACCTAAGTGCATTCAGCCAGTATTTCCTGTGGAAAATGTTAAATAGGAGCTTTGCCCTGACTGAGAGGAAGACACTCCTTAAACACTAACCATGTGATCAAAAACTAAACTGCAGTTTTTGAGTTTCTGTATCAGTTATGTGCAGAATAAAAATCATAAACAGAATTAATTAGAAGATTAATACTTGGACAGTAACCATGCAAGATAAGAGTCTTCTTTTGATCATTGCAATTTCAAAAAAATCCAACTATACATCCAATATCTTTAGCATTTTTTAAATTTTCCACAGTGGTGGGCCGGGAAACCAGACATCACCCCAACCTAACGTTCTGCTCTCTCTGCTTTTCCTCAGAGTAGCTTTGCCTCGTCTGTTCCTGTTTGGCTGTGACGCCATCCTGGAGAGAAACATCAGCTGTGCTACTTCCATCAACACCCTTGTTTATAGATGCTGGAGCTTGTCCTGTTTTCCAGTGTGGTCCTGTTTCTCTGACCGTGACTGGCTGGATGTGTTCTCTTCCTCCTCTGGCATGGGAGCTGGCTCGGAGTTCGTCTGCCTGGCTGTGTGTTTCCTGGACGGGGCCACCTTCTACAGCTGCTTCTGTCTACTTGAACCCCAGTCGGCCTCGGCAGATGGCCGCTCACACTGAGCCTTGTTCTGCTGGAGGTTTCTTCCTGTTAAAAGGGAGTTTTTCTTCTCCACTGTCGCTACAAGCATGCTTAGTGTGAGGGATTGTATTTGAGTCAATGAGTCGATGCAATCAACTGGTTTTCCTTAGATAGAAAACTTTGTATCAATTTGACTGTATGATCTGGTTGAACTGTAAAGTGCCTTGAGATGACATGTGTTGTGAATTGGGCACTATATAAATAAACTGAATTGAATTGAACCTGTTCAAGGACAGAAGTACTCCTGGTCAGAGAATGGTGCCAAATTCAGGTGGATTTTAAAAACGACATCTCAGATCATGAGCAATGGAAAAGAAAATGGAGGCTGTTTTCCAGCAAGATACAAAAACTGATCTCATATTCCACTGAGATGATATTTCTCAGTTGTCCTCCATTTTGAAAGCTTAGTCTGTTTGCACAAAGAACAGCCTTTAGGCAGTTTTTCTTTTAAGGACTTTGAATCCAAAACCTTCAGTTTGTTTGTGTTTGTCCTGACCTTCAGAGGTTAACTCCTATTGTGTTTTGGATCTTTGTTCTGCTGCATCAGACAAATCCACTTAAGCCTAGAGACACAAACTGGTGACTGAATATCTTCCTTTCATATTTCATTGCTGAAATATTGCATTTTATTGTTCTATCAATTTTTACTTCAGATTTAACTCATGCTTCTAGTGTCATGATATTGTTTATATCTTGCTTTTTCTGATGTCATTCTGAATGAGTTTTTGATGCCCTCTACTACTCTCGGTAGACTAACCTCCTTGTAAAACTCATTATTATTAACAAGAGTCCAAAAGGTTTAAAAATATTTCTTTCAGGCCCTGTTTCCATTTAAAGTGGCATCTATTCCAAAGTCTTATTTCTTTACCCATTGACTTTTCCAGCATCTCCCCCATCCTCCATCAGCATACTTTTAAGTAAAAGCCAATAGTGTCAAACAAATCTTAAAAATATTAAGTTTTTTTTTTACATTTCTCTTAACACAACATTACAACATGTTAATTAAATGTAATTTAATTTAAATGGTGTGATCGGCCTGTTGAACCACTAGTAGGAGATAATCCACCACTTTTCTGCACATGTGAAAGAGTCTCTCCATATAGGCAGATTCTGTTTTATTTCGGGTTACCAGATGGGATAGCTGGAAGGTTTACAGAACATCATCATTTGGAACCTGTTTTCAAATCATGCTGATTTTTAAAGAAAACAGAGCAAAGGTAGAAACACATCAACGTTTTCTCCCATTAATCATTTGGATAATACTGATACTTCTTGTACCGCAATTGTTTGGTCAATGCCCCCAGAGAGGCTTTGTGATGCAAAAGCTTAAGATCCTTATTCAGCATACCAGGTTTGGCTCCCATGAGTCAGCTGCGACACATCGGTCGATACACCACCAGAAGTCTTCCTCCGATTCTCCTCTCCAGGCAAACACAGAGATTCCTGTCAAAAAATGAGACATGAAGAGGTCATAAAAACAAGAAAATAACCAGGTAGAGTTACTGTCAGTGGGGTTCACCTCCTTCAGCCAGAGCAGCAGCCACCGTATTCTGAGTGGAGAAGATGTTGCAGGCGGCCCATCGACACTGAGCCCCTAATGCTGCCAGAGTCTCAATTAAAACCTAAACCAGAACAGAAACACACCCAAAGCAGTCATTGCATATTTTCTGGGTACAGTAAACTATTTGATGTTTTTGTTTTAAGACTAATCTATGGATACTGAATGTGTAGTCACCTTACTTGCATGCATATTGACTAATTGTATCTGAACTTTAAATGAGTAAAATATTAAAAACATGGAAAATTTAGTCTGATTAAAGTCTTTGTTTTACTGATAAATAACCTTTGCACTATAGAATTGTTGATCCGTGTTATTAAGCATAGAAAATTTACATTTAAAGGTCTGAAAACAGCTTAATAAACTCTCTGGCGAAATCATCTAAAACACTTGAAGATGATGTTTTAAAGGATAAAGCAGAGCAATTAAACCAACTGACAAATAATGCAGGAAATTACTAAGTACAGTTTTATGCAGGACTGACCGCTGTCTGTGCAGTGATGTGTGTACATCCCACCACTTTGGCCCCAGCCAGAGGTTTCTCCTCACCTGCTCTTTTCCTCAGGATCATCAGAGCAGGCATTCCTAAACAGAGGAGGATTGGGATGCATACATTTTTATCTCTCTGTTTAGTTATCGCTTTTGCATTAGTTTCCTTTAAATTGTAAAGGATCGCTGCATAAGTGATTTTCACACAAACTTGTTTGTTGCACCTTGTTGAGCGATGTCTATTTCTTTGCGTCCAAATGCAGCCTGTTTGATATTTTTGATGCAGAAATCAGAGAGGCCGCTGGACGTCTTCTGCGGCTTGTCTTGGGGAGCTGATTCATCCTCAGAGCTTTCACTGCCAACTGCAACACAGATTTGCAGAAGATTTCTTATCCCAAGTTTTTTACTTATTCATAGGGTCTGTACATCTCTGCAGTACCAGTGCAATAATCCAAGTCAACTTCTGTGTAGTCTTTCCTTAGGTCTCTACTGTGCAGATATTTTTATATCTAAAGGAAACATGTTCCAGGATATTACAACTTTTTTTCATGCTTTTTTGTACAATATACACCCTTTTTATACTGTCTGTTGTGTTTTTATCTTTTGTGGCATCTTGCTTTACCTCTGCCCTTTATACTCTATGTAAGCTACTGGAACCAGAATTTCCCTGAAGGAGTAATAATAAACAAGCCGACAACTTTATTTATCCCAAGGGATAAATAAAGCTGAGTCTAAATCTAGGTCTAAGTCTATCTGGCAATGATTGTTTGTAGATGCTTAATTTGACCTTACTTAGCCAAAAACAGACATATATAAGAAAGATGATTTGTAATAAACTACCACTATCAACCTTAATTATTAAGTTAATCTGGAAGGAGAAAGCATAAGAAGAAGCTGACCCTCAGCAGGGTTTGAGATCAGACCTGAACTGAAGCTGTCTACAGATGACTGGGAGACGGGGAGAGACAGAGGCCGTGGTCCTGCCTTCGTGGGAAGCTTGTTGAATTCTTGTTGGTCATTCAGCTGAATTTGCTGTTATCAAAGAAAAGAAAAGAAAGGAAACCAAGAGATAAAATAATCTGGGATTTAAAAAGGAGAAAAAAATATTAGGTCACAAACAAAGCAAACTTTGATCAGCAAAATGTCGTTAGCATTTTATTTTTTTGCTTCCTCACTATCCAATGTGCTCAAAGGCTGAGCTGTTTTAGTCCCACCTGGCCATGTCTTCTCTCTGCGCTCTCTTGGACTTTTCCTGAAGCTCAAGCCAACCGGCTTCCAAACATTTTCAAATCTCTGCTCATTTCACATCTTTCTAATACTCTTTCCCCATTGTGCATACTTTTATCCACACTCTATCACAGGCAATCCCACTTAAAGAAAAAAAAAACTGAACTCAAGATTGCATATTTTGGAGGATTACTACTAGGTTCAGCTGGAAGCTCTGCAATCAAAAATGATCTGTATCTTGCATTTGCGGCAGGGATAAATGCGTCAGAAACTACGTGAGAAATCATAGCATCCTAACATCAGCACTTAAATATCAACTCCAAAATAAAATGAATTAGTTAAGGGTTCACACAGACTTGGGAAGAGACTAAAGCAGAGTGAAAACGTGTCTAACAGTGGGAAAAACAAACCTTAAGCAGCTAAAATGCTGATTTATCACAGGAGTATTTTTATTGTTACTTTTTGTGCATACGTTTTTTCTTGTTTAGTCTTAAGTTTTCCAGCTGTCACTCATCTAACCCACTGTACTATTTGCTCTTTCCCACATTCTCTTTGTGATACTTGCAAAGCCTTCCTTCCTTTTGTATTCACAGTATTGTGAAGCTCTTAAAGACATTGTTTGTGATGATTCCTGGAATCTCTCTCTGATTTCCCATCATGTGGGTTCTGGGTACTTTATTCCTTGTTCGACTTGTTTCAGAACTATTCAGTCCTCCTTTCGAAGCTACAGTCTCTTCATGGTTGTTAAATCTAAGGTTTCTTCACCATGTCATAAAAAAATGTTATTTTTCTCTTTTGTTTTTTGCAAATTCAGTTTTGTAAAACAGTTAAGAAAATTCCCTTAAAACAGAAAAGAATCTGATTTGTACAATTTATGACGAGCAAAAATAAACTAAACAGGACTTATATTGATTTATTTGCTTTACTTGTTAAATGTGAATCTTTATTTTTTGCAAACCAATTAAATAAAAATTCCCCAACATGCTGCTGGAAGACACATGTCCTGAATGCCTCTTTCATTATTATCCCCTGAAAGCACTGGACCCCTCCTTAAGCTGCGGCTTAATCTTTAGCACAAAAGGACATTAACAGTGGCTTGGAACAGCTTAAAAGTTAACTTAATGATCTGGAAATAAAGAAAGGCTTTAATGCAGGCCGGGTACTGTGAAAAAATTGTTTCTTTTAAAAACACCTGTGCATTATCAATTATCGATTTTTATTCTCTTTTACATTTTTTTTCAGCATAGATAATCAAACATTGTAATGATTTATAAAGAAACAGTCTCTCAAACAGTTGAAATTTCCCCTAAAATAAAGCAATGAACTCCACGAAAATAAGAACAAGCTTTGGTACCTTGATACTGATGGACTGAACTGCCTCCTGTTCCTTTGCTTTAGAAATGTTCACTAGGCTGTAAAGTTTCTTCATGCTGGCAGAGGGCTCCCACTGTGGCTCTATGCAGCCCTGTGGAGCTGCAAGCTGACACTGCTAAACTGTTCACAGAGCCACAACTCTCCGTCACACCCACGCCCAACAGGTGACAGAGGGGATGAATAATGAACTCCTTGTAGATTCACACAGGAGGACACTGAGGAAACTTTAAAGAAGAAGGATAGAGGTAGCATGAGGGTAAAGCTGAATACGTTTATGAGGAGCTCTCTGCTTCCAAATGACAGAGATAAATGGAGGGGCTGAAGTAGAAAAGCAGAAACGTAAACCAGCCAAGAGGAGAAAAAATTCCTACTAGTTAGTTTATTAATCTCTCTTTTCATTCTAACTGACCGTACAACTGATTTTGCTTCCTCCCATGTTTAAAGTAGAAGTGGAGCTCAAGTGAAAGCTTCGTCAAAGGATTTCAAAGCAATTAAACTTTGGTTTACATATTAATCTTTGCTTTGTTCAAGGCTGGAATGATATATGTTTTAATTTGTTTTACTTTCACAGGAGTTAAGTTTACCCTCGTTTTCTCAGTATTTGGTAGAACTACCTTTCACATGGATGTATCCTTCAGCAAGCTTCTCTAAGTTATTTGGCTGATACCTCCAAACAAAGCCAGTGTAATTGCATCTGTTTTTTTGGGCCATTTTGCTCAACCCATTAAAATCTGAAAACCCAGCTATATAACCTGCATTTTCCATAGTATTTAACCAACTGTAAATTTGCTTTACTAACGTATATTACAGGACATTTTACCAGAAAATAAAGTATTTCTACAATATGTTCATTTGTAAATAGCTGTCTCCATTTTGTTTTTGAAGAAATTGTCCTGGAGGAGTGACTTTTTACATACAGGGGGGAACACATGTCTCCACAGTGTACTGTTTATGGAAGTAATGGTGAATTTGTTTCTTGAATTGTTCAAATGTTTTATTCAAAACAAAACCCTTAAAAAAAATCAAGAAAAAAAAAACAGCACAGGCATCTCTCCTTGCCTTTATTCTCAAGCTGTTGAACAATTGGAGCCAATAATGTTAAGGCCACATCATAGAAGAGAGTAGCACAGCTGTTAACGACGGTCTTTAATGAAGCTCTAACTGCTACTGCTGTGTGTAATACATATCTGACTTAGTAACACATAGGGAAGTGGACCACCTGGAATTTTTGGGAGGATGAAGGGATCAGAATCAGGCTGATCACACTGCTGTGAAAAAGGATGATATAAGTTATATTTCTCAATAGAAGGAATGTAGCCAAAGATGTGTAGAGATTGTTCTCAGATGTATCTGTCCCCCTAGTTCAAAAATGCTATCTGCGCCCCTGGACACAGGACTTGTTTAAATGTGGACAACTTTACCTTACATCTTTATAAGATCTCTTGCTATTATTCTGGGTTGATGTGCATGTTTCTCACCAAAATCATGTTAATCTCTACAAACCCAGTTACAGTGTATTGTTTGAATACATAAAAGCTGACACCTTCAGGAATTGAACCAAGGACAAACCAGACTTGTTGATTTCCATAAATGTTTTCTTGATAGCTTGCATGATATAACCAAAATCAATCAGTATAGGTGTTGCCATAGACACATCTGCAGCAATCCCTCCATTAAGTGAGAATGCTGTAAATCAACCAATTAGAAGGAGACATAACGAAAAACACCATCATCTAAACTACCCCTATTTTTTGGTATCTAAGCCTTTGAATTTGTGTAAAAGTAGAAAAACATTATCTAAATAACCTTACTTCTGTCATTCTACTAATAAACAGAGAAAGGATGTTACCCTAACTGACCTAAAACAAGAAAGGGTTTATTTTTTTCTATCTTAATGTCAGATATAAAAAAAAGGTTGAGTTGTTTTAGTAGCATTGAAACCTTTCCTCAGCTTTATTTCATCCTTTTAAAAATGAAAGCATAATTTATTCTGTTTAAGAATAAATTATGCTTTAAACCTATTTAGGTTTATTCTGTTTAACAACCACACTGGAAAAGCAGTCTAGAAATAAGTAAATTCTTAAAAGTGTGTTTAGCCTTAATTTGAGCAGGTAAATAAGATGATTTGCCAATGGAATTATGATTTTTACTCCTAAAATAAGATAATTAGATAATATGCACTTGAAATAAGATGAAGCAATTGTTTTTTTTATAATTTTAATGTTAATCATCTTGCTCCATTGGCAAAGAGTCACACTTACCTCCTCAATACAAGAAAAAATGCACTTATTTTAAGAAAAAATACTTATTGAGATTTACATTTTTTGCAGTGCATGAATAGTTTCTATTTTTAGTTCTTTGCTTTCAGAGTGAGTGGTTTATGTGGTGAAACATTTCTAAAGGCCTGCAGCATGTGTTGGAAATCATTAACAGCCTGAGTAGATGCAGATCCACGCTTCCTTATGGAAACACATTCGTTCTTATGCTGTAATATATGCAGGCCTTTTGAAAAGAAAAAAAAAACTTATAAACTGCATTTGCTCACCATGTTAGTTTTTACAGCCTCTTCCTCTGAATCTTTCAGTCCTGTTTCTGGTGGTTCTCCCCTCCGTCTGTCACGAGTCTGAGGTGTCCACCTGCTCTCTGCTGCCTCCAGCATCCTTAGTAGTTTTGGGCGGAATTTTTCTGGTCCTTCTTCAACATCTTCTTCTGAGTCACTGGCAGCAGTGTCCTCCTCTTCCTCATCCTCCTGCTCAGCTCTTCCCTCTGTGAACGGTTCTGGAATCTCCTCGGGGAAAGCCAGGTCCTCCCAGGAGCTTCCTATCTGGCTCTTTTCTTTTGACATTACTCCCCAGCTTGTCTGTAATGAAGTGACTTGTATCCTGGCTCAGGTTTGCTTGCCCTCCGTCCTTTACCCACATACTGTACATATTTCCTCCTGCAAGGCATGTGTTAACCCCAAACAGCAGCACTCTGTGGTCACTTTGACTAAATGTAAAGCAGATAATTGATCCCGGAAGCAATGTGTACAGGGTAAATATGAGTCCTCCCACTGTTGTCATTATGAAAAGTATAACTTTGCTAAGTATAATGCCTTGCTCACAGCTATAAAAACATTTATACACGGACATTATAAAGACTTTTGTGTATTTCATATTTGAAACATCTTTGGTTGTGCTCTCAGGACTTGTAGAGCTGCTCCATGTTTCCGTGTTGATGTCGACAACACTGTCACCAAACACAATAAGAGTGGAGACACATGAGCCACATGAACTTCATACATAAACAGGTATGATGACTTTATATTTACAATAAACCCCAAAAGCATCAATAGTGGCCCCATGTTGACCGACTGTTACACAAACACAAAAGATGGGAAGTAAAGCCCTTGTTGGCTAAATATGCAGTGATTAATCATGACATCCGTACACATCTTTGTATCGCTATACAAGGTTGGACAGCTTTTGTCTTCAATTTGCCTAAAAGCTTTACGATAGTATAAAAAAAACTCTAAATTTTCTCACATTCTAACCCTCAACTTAAATGCATTTAACTCAAATTGTATATGATAGACAAACAATAAGTGGAGCACAACTTTGAAGTGGATGGAAAGGAATAGTTGGTCCATACACTGAATCTCTGGTTGAATGTTATTTGTCACGTAAATATTTCTCCCATGTTCTGGTTCAATCTTCCAGGTGTTTGCGTAATGCTTTTCGTTTGTTTCTGCATTCATTATTTCTTATATGTATATTTTGTGAAAACTTGTCTTGCCATATTCTGCTGATGTTAGTTTTGCCATTTGGTTTTTTCCATATATTCCATGTCTTCTTTTATTGTTTGGTGGTTTTCCATATTAGTGCATGTACTGTGTTCTTCCATTCAGAGTTAGGTACACTTTCCCGGGTTTCCTTGTAGCTCTACTCTACTTATTTGTCATCTTCTTTTTAGCTGCTTTGTTTTTACTTCACCTTTGCTGATCCTCGTTCCATCTGATTAGCTCTTCTGGTTAATCGATCCTCTTCCCACTCCGGCTCATTGCATTCACTTGTTCTCATTGTTCCCATTCTCTGTCAGTTTCCTTGTTTTTCAAGCATTAATTGCCCACTCCAATTCTTTTCCTTTGTGCAAAATTAAGTTGTAAGTCTTTCTTATCTTATTATAACATTCAGTCCTACTTTAGTTCTATCTTTGCTTAAGAAAACCATCTCAGAGCGTTATGCTTCCACCACTATGTTTAACTATGTTGATTCTATGCATTTAGAATTCAATCTTTATTAACTTCCTTATCCATGATATTATCTGTGTAGCTTTTGGCTTACTTAAAAAAATATTTCTAATTGCTTTCTTTGAACATTGACTGCTTTCTTGTTGCTCTTTCATAATATGTAGCACAAATGCCTTGTTGTTGTGTCAATTCAATCCAGATTGATTCAATTAATTTGTAAGGAGTCTATTTACAACACATGTCATCTCAAGGCACTTTACAGAGACAATGCGGTAAGATTGGTTAAAAGTTTCTATCAAGAAAAAAAGCAGTTGATTGCATCACCTGTCAGTCTGAGCTGTTGCATTCTTACACACCCTCCCGTTCCCTCAGGTCAGCTGATCAGTTGCTTCTGAGGATCCCAAAGACAAAATGCAAGCTCAGAGGAGACCGTGCTTTTTCTGTGGCAGCTCCTAAGCTGTGGAATGATCTGCCTCTGAGCATAAGACAGGCCTCTTCTCTTGCTGTTTTTAAGTCCCTTCTTAAGACTTATCTTTTTTCCTTGGCTTTTGGCACAATTTGAGAGGTTTTACTTTGTTTTATTCTTTTTATATACTAATATGTATTTTACACTCGTTTTTTCTCTATTTTATAATTTTATTGTATTTTATGATTGTGTACAGCACTTTGGTCCTGTCCGATGCATAAAGTGCTTCATAAAGAAAGTTGGTAAGGTATGGTCAGCACACAGCTGTGTGTCTGTGTTGAGGAAATGTTTTGCTTTGAAAGTATCATCCCTAATATTCCTGTAAATAAGTGCTTTAATGGAGTAGAGCAGATCAAATCTGATTGAATATTTCAGGTCTCCATCCATGGGCCTCTGGGTGCAGGAGTATCAATGTTGTAGCTTTATATCCACTAGAGGGCAGAACAGTTCTGCACTGTTCCATCCCCGCCAGACTATTGACCCATTCATGACACCAATCCCACCCATGTTGATTTAATTCTTTCCCAAAGTAAAAGTCACAAGACTCACTTCTCCTAACTCAAAGTTGGGAGAAGTGTAAAAATTGTCTCTTCCGCTGTGAAGCTTTTCGTTTTCTTATCACTGTTTTGCTCTTGTTCTTCTACATTTCCCCATAATATTAGCGTATAAAGGCCTCTCTGCTGATCGTGGCTCATTTATATCACATTTAGCAAAAATCAACGAAACATGAGCCAGGTCATAACACAGAATACTGACGCCAAACAGCATTAGTCATTTATTTCTAAAAAAAAAACATCTCTCAAAGAGAAGTGATGTGAACAGATTTCACAATCTCTTGTCACAACATCACATATTACAGACGCCATTAATGTGAGCCTAATATAACTGACTAGATCTAGATTTATCATTGCTAATGCAGTTTACATTTGCTACCTCAATTTTCTCTGCCTAATAAAAGCAATTCTTGTGTTTTACTCTCTGAAAAAAACATACTAATAAACTGTCTTGGATCCTAATACGTTTAGTTATTTTTGCAGTTTTAGTACATTTCCAACACATTTACAACATCACTATCAATGGATTGCACATGTTCAGGAACAAACAATTCAAATATTTTTTCCCCAAGTGCTCATTGGAGATTTAAAAAAAACTGGATTTAAAAACTGTAGCAGGTCTTTATTAGAGTATAAAAAAGTACACATAACAGTTTTGATGGTTTTAAATAAATTAAGTGCACAGGAACTCACAGAATCTACTTATGCTTAGTGGGTCCATCAGTGTCAGCTCCTTTCCTAACCTCATCGACCACGAATGTTCTTGTACTGACACAGGAGCAGGTGCTTGAAGGTGTTCTTGAAGGTGGCGTTGCAGAGGGCGTAGCAGGCGGGGTTGATGGTGCTGTTGATGTAGCATAGCCAGTAGCCAATGGTCCACAACGTTTTAGGGATGCAGGTGGAGCAAAATGTGTTAATGAGGACCATTACGTTGTAGGGCGTCCATGTGACGACAAAAGCGATCAGGATGGCCATGATGGTCCTGGTCACCTTTCTCTCCCTGGAAGAATTACCTCTCCTTTTCCACTTTGTCACGACTCGCTCGGTTACAGTACGCTTTGTGGCCTAAAGGGACGAGAAGAGAAAAGGAGGAAAGCTTCTGTCTTTGCATCATTAACTGTTTTTTTTTTTTTTTTTTAGGAGATAAAGGTTTTAGAGTTGCATTTCTTTCTAGTTTATAAAGTGCTAAATATTAACAAATGCTGTGCTGTTTGGGATATACTGCCTCAGCTATTGCAATGACTCTCTGTACTTCAATTTTAAATACATTAACTAGAGGAATATTAAAAAGGATATTGCAATTGCAAAATAGAGTAAAAACATGAAGTTCATATATTAGTATCAATAAAAAAAAAAAAAGCAACTGTTGTAATAAACAAAAGCTGAAGATAATTCTTTAATGAAGAGTCAAACTAATGACTGCTAGAAAAAATGTAGTCCCAAAGATTTTTGGCATCTTAAGCAGAAAAGTCTTAAAATCTAGTGGTGGTTCAAAAAAGATTGCTTTTAAACACCGCATTATTTTATCTTTTTAATATTTTAGTTGTGATAAATACTGTATCATAGTTCTGACTGGGGTTACAATACTGACTATTTATAAATTATTTCATACAAAAAAACTATAAGGTCTCCACCATATAATTAGAAATGATCTGCTCTGTAATTGGTATTCTTAATGTTTGGATAAAGGGTAAACGAACTTCAAACTCTGACAAAAGAAAGAGGCATGTTATATCAAGCATATCAAGCATACCTAGTTGTATATTCATGAGGCCTCCCCCCTGTTGAGATATTTGGCTTCAAAATACAGATGCAAATATTATTGTGATTTTAAGAACACAAGTTATTTTAATATAAAACAAAGTTGTTGACATTTGACACATGGTAATACTAATACCCAAACTATTATTGTAACATTTTTAAAGCAATTCTGAGAGAAATAAAATGTAGAATTCAGTCAAACTCTTACCATGAGTAATGTCCTTGCAACCATACTTTGTCGATCAATAGCTGAAATCTGTGGAGAAGGCTGTGTTTGATTTTTACCAATACTTGTGCTCTTCCTCAATGAACAGGGATCTTTGGATGTTGAAGCTTGGACGATCTCTGATGTAGAGTCCACCTGGTCTACTTGCTCTTCACTACACGGCCCAGTTCCATTTTGCTGATGCAACATGTCCTCGTCCGTCCCATCTACACCATCCTCTTGCTTGTCTTGCTTTTTTGTGCCACAGTTGTTTTCGCAGCCTTCCTCTTGGCTGTTTGAGGGAGGTTCTGCCAAACTCGTACCTGAAGTCTTCCTGCTGTTCTTCCTCATGCGGCTTCGGCTTGCCTTAGAGATTCGCCAGTACAGGTAGATCATGATGGCTACTGGCAGGTAGAAGGCTGCTATGGCTGTCCCAAATGTCACTGCTGCATTAGAGAAGAACTGGATGAAGCAGTGATCAGGGGGCACCGTTCTTTCTCCTACAAAGAACTGCCAGAATAAAATGGCAGGAGCCCACAGGATGAAGGACAGGACCCAGGCAGCAGCGATCATCAATCCGGCCATCTTTGTGCTGCGACGGGTTGGGTAGCTTAGAGGTTTTGTGACACAAAAGTATCGGTCAAAGCTTATAATGAGCAGGTTCATGACTGAAGCGTTGCTGACGACATAATCAACAGCCAACCAAAGGTCGCATACCACTGCTCCCAAAGGCCAGTAGGCAATCACAGTGTAGACAGTGTATAGGTTCATAGAGCAGATCCCAATAATAAGGTCTGCACAGGCCAAGCTGAATAAGAAGTAGTTGTTGACGGTCTGCAGGTTCCTGTTTACCTTAAAAGGAACAACACAGAGCAGGCTGTCAGATCCTAATCTTTTTTGTGCAGTATGATGCATGCTCCCCTGTTCTTATTAGATTAGCTCTCTGCACAGGAGGGCACATGCTGTATTCTTATCTCTAAGCCTGGTTATATTTTTCAAAGTGTGCAGGGATGGATGCTTGAGTCAGATTCAGTAATTAAGAAGGCTGGAAAAAAAAGGAAGATCCAAACCTTTATGGAGACCATAACCAGGATGTTTCCAATGACGGTGATCAGACTCAGGGATCCAGCAACCAGGACGATGAGTACTATCTCCACTGCTGTGTAAGGGCTCCTTGAAAAGAGGCTGGTGTTATCACCACTGGTGAAGTTAATGATGTCAGCTTCATTCGGAGTCTCCATCCTGTCTGATGTCGCTCCTAGAGAGACCTCAAGCTACAGTCATATCTGCACAATCCCTGGTAACGAGAGAGATTGGGGGGATCTTTGTGTTAAGGGTTGTTTTATGTCCATGTTCTTTTCTGTTTGTTTTCACAGATAATTATGTTTTACATTTAGCTTGTAAACAACTTGCAGGTGTTGGAGTGTTTCAACAGGCAAGGCCCAGCTGAGCAGACGAGCAGGTGTGATGTGATAACGGTTTGAGCAGGTTTGTTTACTAGTGCTTCGTACACACTCACACGAGGAACAAGGAAAAAAAAATGTGTTTTAGATCAGAGGGGGAGTCAGCACATTCGTATCATGCTCTATGTTCTAAGTTGTCTAATCAAAGTTGCCTCCGACTAGAACTGATATTGACAAAATCTCCCAATTTCACCAAATAAACTGCAAAAATCTAGAAGAAATTGTACACCAACTAAACTACTCAAAGTTTCCCTCACAGCTATCCTTAGGAAAGCTCTGCCCATCATAAAATTTAATTTAACCCAAATAATAAACACCTCCCTTTTAGACAGGTGTTTATTACTGGTCACCTTTCTCTCACAGGTCAGGTTTCCCAGGCCCTAGATCCAGCAATTATTGAAAAAGAGTAACTTGGAGTATTTTCTACCTCAGAACTACTGGCCCATTTCGCACTTCCTCTTCATCTGCATCCGTTTCGGATGTGATCAACCATTAAATGGCCCTTATTAGTGTTTAGCAGTCACTTTGAATAACTTTTATTTGATATTTACCTACTTTATGCTCTTTATCTACTTTATTCACAGCCTACCTTCTTTAAAAAATGTGTTTTAAAGCTTCACTTCGAGTGAATCCCACATTTCAGTTACACAGATTTTTGATATGGTGTTTAAAAACAACTCAGTTGACAGGATATGCAATTATTTTGGGAGGGGTTGTTGGATATTAGCAATATTAGCAATCAACTTTTTTTTTAAATAGATGAAGAAATACTAAAATTATGCTCAGATTACACATACATTTATTATTTAATTCAGCAGACAAAAAAGTAATTACGTTAGGGTTAGGAATAGGATTCATTCAGTGATAAAAACCTCCTGAGCCTACTGGTAGGTAAGGGCACAGTCTATAGCCATTATATGGGACTGATAACCACTGGGATGACAACATCCAAATTGGCTGTCATTTGTAAGATAATGTCCTGATGTATTAATTTCTACATTGTCTTGCCAAAACAGATTTAATCTCTTTTTAGAGTCTATGACATACACAGTGACATGCACAGTGGTCCTGTGGGTAGCACTGCTGCCTTGCAGCAAAAAGGTTCTGGGTTCATTTCCCACCAGGGGTCTTTCTGCATAGAGTTTCTATGTTCTCCTTGTACATGCGTGGGATCTCTCCGGGTACTCCGGCTTCCTCCCACAGTCCAAACTATGACTGTTAGGTTAACTGGCTTCTCTAAATTCTCCTCAGGTGTGAGTGTGTGAATAGTCGTTTGTCCTGTTTGTCTCTGTGTTGCCCTGTGATAGAATGGCGACCTTTCCAAGGTGTATTCCGCCTCTCGCCCATTGACAGGTGGAGACCAGCACCCCTTGTGACCCCAGCAGGGATAAGTGTGGTGGAAAATGAATGGATGGTTGTTTGGCACACAAAGATCAATGTATGTTATTTAAACTAGACAGACAAACACAAGTAGTTCAGGATTGTAGAGTAAAAGAAAAAAAGCATCAATCTTTTCCAAAATCTTTACAACTACAAGAATCAGAAGTGTGTGTTCCTTTAGTTGATACATTGCTGGGCCCACTTCCTGGAACAATAGCACATTGTGGGAATCAACTGCTCCTTGTGGAGCTCGATTTCTTTAGAGTCAGTCATGTTTAGGACTAAGGTGTGAACATCAAAATAGCCGACAGGCTTATAGATGCATCAGCGCTGAACTACTGAGGAGTACGAACAGATGACGGAGGACTTCCTCCGTCATCTGTTCAGATCTGACCTCCTGACAGTACTGTGTCCTTCAAGGCTTCGGCGTCTGGAACTCTGTGCGAACCGGCTGGTATCACATCGTTCTCCGGGCAAAGACTGGGGGAGTGGTGGTCTATTGGTTAGGGTATTTCACTTGGAATGCAGAGATCCTAAATTCAAGCCCCACTCCCACAGACTGCTACTCTGGTTCCCTGAGCAAAGGCCCTTAACCCCAGACTGCTCCCCCGGCACCGCACAATAGCAGTGGGCTGTGGTTTGTTAAATGCTAAGGGTTCATTTCGTTGCTCTGTACTTGTGACAATGTAATGACAATAAAACTGGAAGGAAAAAGGAAGGAAGGAACTCTAAACCAGATTAGTGACTCATGCATTCACATAACTATCATAACATAACTATCAGATCTGATATAAATGGAGCTCTGCAAATTTAAAGGCTTTATATGTGAGAAAGAGGATTTTAACAAGAAGCCAATGGATAAAACCTACGATCAGAACTTGGGCTGCGGCAATTTGGATAAGCTGAAAGTTTTTAATAAACAAGAACATAAGTTACCACACCTATTCAGATGACCCAGCTGTGCATTATAGTGTCAACACAAGACTATGAACCAATTTAAACACCATGTAAATGCATAGAAGATATCAATGCATGGATGTGAGGAGCCATTCATGCTTGTTATAAAGTTGTTACTCTGGTTTTCTATCTGACTGAGAATAGATTTAAAAATACTTTTTAGTTTTTAAATCATTGAATTAGCACCTATATTAATTACAAACGGGATTACAAAAGATCCCTTGTGTCCTCTGGCTCAAATCTACTCTGTACACCCAGAACCAAGCATAAAGAAGCAGCTTTTAGTTCTCATTCTCCACCAATCTGGAAAAAACCTCCACAAAACTGTAAACATGCTGGAAACCTGCAGTTTAAATCAAGATTAAAAACGTATTTGTTTCGAGTGGCCTTGGACTATGCTTTCTAGGCATAATCATTTTGTTTTAATTCAGAATTTTTAATGTGTTTTCTCAATATGATTGTCTTTTATTTTAATCATTAGGGTTTAATTTCATTTAATTATTCACATTAATTGCCTTTATGCCACTGCAATGCCCTTTTTTCTATTATGTTCCTTTTTCTTCAATCAGTCTCAAAACTGAAATCTTTTTAAATAAACCTGCTTAGCTTTTTAAACCTTCCTGTGCGATGAGCTGCTTCACTATCCCTGCCCCGGATAAATTAAACACTGAGAAAAAAGTTGTTGTGTTATTCACAATATATTATATTCTCCATTATTATATTCTCCATATTAGTTCTATATTTCCTCCCACCTGTACAGGATAAGATGGTTCTTAAAACCAGAATAAAACAAAGTAACATGGACGGCACTTTTTTTTTCTCCATGTCTCATGTTGCATCTATCTGTCTTCTTTCCAACCAACCTTTCCTTTGAGATTCTTGCTTTAAAAAACTCCAATCCCCCTGAGCCAACTGTGTGCTAAAGTCGCTTGAACTTTTCTACTTTCTTTGCACATGCAGGGTAATGTCTACCGATGCTCTTCATCATGTTAAATCACTGCTATACAATCTCAGGTCTTTTTTTTTACTTGGGGGGATTTTATGGTTTATAAGCATACAATAAGCATATAATCCGGCCAAAATGTATTGATTTCCACACATGCATGACAGCCAATTTAAATATGTTAATGTGAAAAATACATCTTTTTAACCTTTGTCTACATTGATTTTTGTTTCAGATTGATCTGGGCAGAAGCAGAGTTTTTTATGTTAAAACTGGACACTTTCATTGAGTTAAAACAATCATTATCCGCTGAATAATCTCTTAGATCACTTAAAAAACGTCCTTTCTTTTTAATAGTGGAACTCCTTGTTCTGTAACGGTGACTGTTTCACATTGAATGCAAACCTATTTCCACTGGGGCCACCCACATATTACAATCCAGGTACACATTGTGCTGTTAGGTGATTTGCATAAAAGCTTCTGCATCAAACAAATGGAGATGCTGTTGTTAATCAAATTTCTAAAGAGCTGTTTTCACCGAATGACTCAAATAATTAACAAAAATTATGATCTCTCCTCTACACTGTTAAGTATCATTACAGCAATTGTTGAGCTAAAATACCCCATCAAGACAGAGATGCAGGCTATTAACAATATGATTATGTTTTGTATTGTGATCAGAAAATCTATATTAGTTTAGTCCATGTTGGTTGTTGCTTGCTTCTAAAACCAAATAAGTGACTCCATTAGCCCTTTTGATAAGATCATACTCTACCTGAGAGATGTTTTCTTCCTGCTTTTAGAGCCAGATGAAACTTCATCACAGGGTCTCTAACTTCATCAGTCACTCATCTACGATCCTTTCTGGGCCTTTTCTGTCACTAGTAAAAAGAGCTGTTTATATGTAGGAGTTTAGTTTAGGTGTGATTCTCTCTGCATGTTACTGACAGGATGCAACATTTTGTGCTTTGGGGTTAAGTTAAGGTTATTGTTACACTGGCTATGTACATCTCCTTACAGACATTAATGGTGCAAGAGTTTAAAAGAAAATTATACCAACCTAAAGAGACATTACAATTTAGTTCAGCTAAATGGTCCCATTAAGGCAAACTCTCATGACAGGGTAAAGCTCTGGAGAATTAAGGTAATTCAGTGTAATTAACGCCCACATATAGGCGGGAATAGTGAGAGGCCCTTCTTTACGAAAGCATCAGTGCTACAAACAAAAATAGCTGAGTTTGACCTTTTAAAAACACAAAATTAACATTTCTTTCTTTCTTTCTTTCTTTCTTTCTTTCTTTCTTTCTTTCTTTCTTTCTTTCTTTCTTTCTTTCTTTCTTTCTTTCTTTCTTTNTTCTTTCTTTCTTTCTTTCTTTCTTTCTTTCTTTCTTTCTTTCTTTCTTTCTTTCTTTCTTTCTTTCTTTCTTTCTTTCTTTCCTTCCTTCCTTCCTTCCTTCCTTCCTTCCTTCCTTCCTTCCTTCCTTCCTTCCTTCCTTCCTTCCTTCCTTCATTCGGCTTAGCTGGGGAAGGAAATCACTAGTCAAGCTTGAGCATCCAGGGACATGTCATGTATGCACAAGGTCAACATGAATCCACCAAGTAGCCATTATTTGTCCTTTTTCTGATTTGCATTGGCATATCTATTATGTAGAATCAATGTAATGTGGTGGACCACTGGGAGCCTGCATTACAGTTGAATCTCTTCTAACATTAAAAGGGCTATATAAATATTATATGAGCCATGAAAAAAGCTGATGAAGTGGCATTAATGTTAAACTGCAGTCCCTCTATTTACTATCTTGCTATGCTGATACGTCAAATATGGTCTTACAGGGATTTAAAAAAAACATTGGTTTTGTCCCATAATAAAATACATATTCCGCTTTATAAGCTTCCATTTTGAATATTTTAAGGATTAGGGGGTTTAAGGTCTGATATTCATAGTTTTCAACTGTGACAGGACGTGTTTGACATTTGAGGGTTTGGGAGGGTTTTGCTTAACTTCTTTTTCCCAGGTTTTTATTGTCATTACACTGTCACAAATACAGAGGAACAAAATTATCTTTCTGCATTCAACCCATCCCCTTGGGGAGCAGAGGCTGCCATTTTCGGTGCTCGGGGAGCAATGTGGGATTAAGGGTCTTTCGCACAGGGACCCAGGGTGGCAGTCTGTGGGAGTTTGGCTTGAACTCAGAACCTCTAGATTCCGAGTGCAATGCCCTAAACACAAGGCCACCACATAACAATATTCCAATGACCGCCCCAAGCACTAATTATTAGCCTTGAACAATCGCAAAGTTATGAAATGTAAAAATATTATGTAACAGTTGATTATGTAGTGATTTATCAGGGTATAATTCAGGGTCAGCTGTATGATGATGTGATGCCATTGTGACCTTAATTCATTGAATGAAAAAGTCACTCTAATCATGTGAACAGGGTTCTAAGCAAAAGGGGCTACTCAATCTGAGATTACACCTGACTTGTAGGGTGTCCCTTATAAAGGAACAAAAAATAAAAATATTAAATAACTTTAGGTGGAGCCAGTGTCAGACTGGACAAATATCAAATTGAATTATGTGTAAATGTTTTTTAGTCTTAATATCAAGTGCAGCATAATATATGTAATGCTGGTACAGGAGGCATAGATTACCAAAACATAGTTTTTCACAGTTTGCTGTTTTCAAGCAAACCACAAGGAACAACAGTCTAGAGCAGAGGTCATGGGTTAGCGGACCTCTGCAAGGTTTAAAAACCTTGCAGGGCAGCCTAAAGCCCACTTCTCCCATTAAGCCATAAAAAAAGAAAAAAATAACAAACGGTCAGTTCAGGTGTTTTATAAAATATGAGAATCAGTAAATTGCCAAATATACCAAACTGAAAGATTGTTTTTCTTTACTTATAAAAACCCCTTAGATTTAAAAATGGAAAAATATTTGATATTTTTTAAAATATTTTTTTTTATTTAAAAAGTCCATGTATAACATGGATGCATAAACACCTCATTTTATTTCAGTGTTAAATACTGTTTAAAGTAACGGATTATAATTAAAAATGTCCACACACCTTTACTTGTGTTTCATTTTCTTTATTCGGACCCCGCTGATTTTTTATTTCCCGCTCCAGAGTTTCAAACTGCTCCAATTGCTTCCCAAACCTTATAACTGGTTGTGCTAGCATCCCAATAACAGGTACCATTCATTACTTACAATAACTTCAATCCTTTAATTTTATGCAACAAAAAAATAATTAAATGTTTACGGTAATGCTACAACATCTCATATAAATAAATCGAGACTTTGACTAAGCCAACTAGAACCATCTCTATTGAGGCATTTAGACTAAAGCCATTTGGCCCATTTGTGTTTTTTAGATAATTTATTGCGATATAATAACAGTGTGTATGAGAAAAAAATCACACACTGATCACAGCATATTTTCCTCCAGGATTTCCCTGCAGGATGATAAAAATTTTTTTTCATGACTTACTACAAGTTGTCCCTGATTTGAGGCAGAAAACTGCATGTTTATATTGCAAGGCTTTCCATAAAATAAAAACTGAATCTTTTAAAAACAGTTTTTTGTATTAATTCAGCTTAGCTGTCTTTGTTTGAACTGATAACACTACCTTTAGTTAGATAGATAGATAAATAGATAGATAGATAGATAGATAGATAGATAGATAGATAGATAGATAAATAGATAGATAGATAGATAGATAGATAGATAGATAGATAGATAGATTGATTGATTGATTGATTGATTGATTAACGGATAGACAGATAATTTAAAAACCTGACATGAATCAAAGTCTTGAGCTTCAACTTATACAGTGCTCTGAAATGAAATAAAATGTATAAAACAATGGAGGCCTTGATTTGGAGTCGCATACAATATTAAAGCTGAAAAACACACTATAGACTGATCTAACTTTGATGTAATGTCCTTAAAAAGGGTTAAAATGAGGCTCAGTATTGTGTTTGGCCTCCACGTGCCTGTATGACCTCTCTACAATGCCCAGACATGTGCTTGATGAGATGGTGGATGGTCACCTGAGGTATCACCTCCCAGACCTCGACTAAAGCATCCGCCAACTTCTGCACAGTCTGTGGTGCAAAGTGACTTGGTGGATGGATCGAGACATGATGTCCCAGATGCATTCAATCGGATTCAGGTCTGTGGAACAGGCGGCCAATCCAAAGCTTCAATGCCTTCATCTTACAAGACCTGATGACACACTCCAGCTGCATGAGGTCTAGCACTGACCAGCATTAAGAGGAACCCAGGGCCAACTGCACCAGCATACAGTCTCACAAGGGCTCTGAAGATCTCATCTTATTATATAATGGCAGTCATTCTACCTCTGGCGAGCACATGGAGGGCTGTGTGGCCCTGGCAGTGCTCCTCTTGTCACAAAGGTGGAGATAGCATTCTTGTTGCTGAGTTGTTTCCCTCCTAAGGCCTCCTCTACATCTCCTGGTGTCTCCCAGAGACAGGCTCTGGAAACCACCCTGACAAACACAGCAGACCTTCTTGCCACAGCTTGCACATCGGTGCAAGCTGTGGCTTGAGCTGCACTACCTGACCCACCTGTGTTCCGCGTCATGCTACTATGAATGTGAAAGCACCACCAACACTCCAAAGTGACCAAAACAGCAGGCAGAAAACATAGGCACTGAGAAGTTGTCTGTGGTCCCACCTGCAGACTACACTCCTTTAGTGTTTGTGTCTAATTGCCAATAATTTCCACCTGTTGTCTATTCTATTTCCATAACAGCTTTAAATCAGACATTTGATTTGACTGAAGTTATATTTTCTTGTTTTTGTGTTCCCTTTGTTTTTTGAGCCGTGTATAAACAGGCACTGATTTAAAAAAAACTTGCTGCTGTCTTTCGGATAACCACCCAAACTAAACAGAATAAATCAGATTTAGCATTTTGACTTCATCCTGCAGAACAGCTCTTCGTTGATGCAGAATCTAATCAGTCCTCCAACAGATGTGTGAGCTGTTCCTGTGATGTAGCATGTCGGTGGAAACCAGAACAGGAATTTGATGTTTGCTCAAAATTGAGCACTGCTTCATCTATATTCACTCTAAAATCCTTTTTTTGACCTTGATCTCCATAATCAATACACAGAGTACCAGAGGAAAGTCACTCAGGACTACTTTAACATGCACAAACACATAAATCCAGAAGGTAAAGCCTGAGATAGTTGCTCTGGTAATATCCAAATAAGTTAAAATAGATGTCTTGCCTGGCTGGTTGAACACAGCTGTAAAATGGCTATATTGCCTTTGATATCATGAAACACACAACTGTCGCCAGTAGCAGGCTGACAGGAAGGCATGGGGCTGTTTGCATAGAGGGGAGCAGGTGACCGAACATAATGCATTCACCAAAAGGAGCATTTTAAAACTAGAGCAATAAAAAAGCTGTTGATTATGATGCAGGTATTCTTTTAAAAGCAATTTTACTATTTATCTAAAGCATGGTATATACATCTGTCCTATCTCACTGGGTGTTTGAACAAAGGAGCAGTAAATATACCATAAATATAATCTACAAGCTATAATCAACGTAAAAATGAGCTGGACTATAGCTTAAGTTGTCAGAAACATCTGATTGATGAGAAAGTGTTTTTATGACGGCATTTTGCATTAGAGACTCCTGGGGATCCTGCTGTGGTTTTCAAAGACGTGTGAATTTGAAGAGGGAGAAATTTCACATCAGACTGAGATGCAGCCTCACATGGTGGTGCAAGAGACAGACAAAAAATAGATAAAAGATTGTGTAATCAAGCTGAGAAGTTCAAAAATAAACGTGAAATAAAAATGTTAATATTAAAAAAGAGAGCTACTGAAAAAAAAAAAAAAAAAACGGAGCGCTATTTAAAAAAACAATTTTATAGAAGGCTTTAAGTTGGTTAGGAGCTCCATGTTCCTAATCAAAGTGTAATCAGCTTAATGGAAAGGGATTCCTCGGAAGCCGGGAAACTAGGTCTCCTGATTCCGGATCTGTTTCTGGTGGTGTGCAGAAGCCATTTAGTTAGCTGCAGAAAACAATATCTGCATTTCCAGAACACCCTCCTGAGAAAATCTCCCAAGCACTCCAAACCTCTTCCGGATCTTCAATTAGTATTTGGATTGTAAAATTTCATGTTTAATTGATTTGCTTTTTCTCTTTTATTTATTTTTCTTGATTTATTTGGCTTGCCTTAACTTGTAAATTTGTATTTTTAATCGTAACAGATCATAAATTCAATGTTAAAAAAATAAAAGACTGATTAGAATGAAAAATAATTGAAATTTTTTTTTGTCATTCTCTTTTCTTTGTAAGCACTCATTAATGCAGGTCCATTTTGTTGTAGAGTAAGTTATCAAATTGTCCTTAGTGAACGCTCTTACCTCCAAGAGTTTGATAGAAACCTGTAAGAAGACCTTTTCCTCGTCCACAGACAGTCACTCAGATATGTTGTTTCTGCAGTTTGCTTTTGTCCATCTTTCCCTCCCTTGAGCCAGCACTGATGTAGACAGAGCAGCAGAGGGTACCCTGTATGTGGATGTGGCTCCTCCTCCTGTAGGGTCCAGTCTGTGTGTGACTGTTTGTGTGCTTGTGTTGCAGAGAAAAACAGTTTGAGTAGGGAGGGGTCATACAGCTATTAGTGACTGTCTGAATCCCTTAAGCAAGCTTTGCATTTTTTAAATAAACAACAGGACAGAAAGGGAGATGGGTTTGAATCAGGACTGTGGAGACCACTATACTCTACAGCACAAACACACAATATCCTCTCCCATTTCCAATGCTCCTGGCAATGGGGGAGGAAAAAGCATCAGTGGCCATAGAATATAATAAAATGGTAAAGTTCTATTAAAGAGGACAAGAGATGAGGGTCGCTCAGTTTCTCTGCTGCTGCAGGACTTTAACCTTTAAGACTCTGTTGTTTTGACCTTTTAACCAGACCAGTGACGCAGCCTGCACCAGTTGGTGGATGACCTTACTTTGATGGAGTTACCACTAAGGATAATCGTCCCTCTACATAAAACCATATCATGAGTTCAAATCAAAAGTCGGTTGTTAAACAGGTTTGAACCACGGTGGCAGAAATGCTAAAACTACTTCTGCATCATTATAACTTTCTTAAATTAAAATTGATGTTTGATTAAGTATTTGGAACCTTAAAGACTTCTACTCTTCTCATTTTTATCCTACCTAATTATATTTCAGATCAACTGCCTAACAAAGTTTACTGAAAGAGTGATCTAGTGGCCTACTTCATGTAGTCAGACAGGTCCTATTAATGTAAATTACTTACGTTCTCCTGGTTTGACAGCAATCTTTCTGCTAACTGTAAAAGTGACCTGGTAACTTTATTAAAGCAACAGAGGCAATAACATTGCATATGTTGCTTTGCAGGTTTGGATGTTTCTTTTTTTTGTCTTTTAGTGTATAAAAACCATCATTTCATTGCTAAGTTTCATATCTACACCTGTTATTTTGGCAAATACTAAAATTTGATTTGTGATTTGAAACATTAAAATTTGACAAAAAGGAACAAGAAATAATAAAAAGAAATCTATAAGAGTGTACTTCTGTACAGAAAGATATACCTTACTTTAAAACACAGCCCTTAGCTTGTTCCTCACTAGACATTAGATTTAGTTATTGTGTTGAAAATAAAAGATCTCAAATCAATATAAGTCATGTGTTTATATTTGACTCTTTTTTTTTTTTTTACATTTGTCTTATTGTTGAGCGAGTACAATAGCTCTGCATTCCTGACATATTGCTACTTTAGCACTATTTTCCCTTTAAATTAGCTTTTTCCCACACAATTAACCTGTTGAACCAAGAGGGGTTTAAAAATTAATGTCCATCTAAAAATATACAATAAAATAAATTAAGCATAGACAAGTCCGGCCAAGCTAAATATATATATGAAAGATTTTGGTCTGATCCTGTGTGGCTGTGACTCTATCCTGGAGAGAAACATCAGCTGGGATGCTGCAGTCAAAACTTTAGATTATTGATGATAGAGTTGGGCCTGTTTTTTTAGTGCTTTGTCCTGTTTCTCCCACAGACATAGCTGTGGGCTTGGCTTTTACTCTAACTGTATTTGCGCTCTGTCATCCCTTTGACTTAAAAACGGGCTCAGAGTCTGCTTAACTGTTTCTTTCCTAGATAGAGCCAACTGTGGAACTAGTTTACTGTTACCTTTTCTGACAGAGAAAGATTTTATAACACAGTGCTTCTATGTTTGTTTTGAAAGTCTGTTTCTCTCTCATTTAACCCCAGTTGAATTCAGAAAATGGCCGCTCACACTGAGTCTAGTTCTGCTAGAGGTTTCTTCCTGTTAAGAGTTTTTCATCTGTACTGTTGGTGCATGCATGCTGTTATTTTATGGGTTTGCTAACAGAGGAAATGCACGTAAATATATCGACACCACAAGCTCATCCAGGAATCATGCAAATTAATGAGTCAATGAAATCAGCTGGATTTCCTTGAGATAAACTTTGAACCATTCTGACTGTATTATCCAGTTTAACAGCGATTGACCTTAAAACAGAAAACAAATGCAATACCAAAAGTAGAAATAAAAAAGTCCAAGTGAAAGTAACAAAAAAATAAATAATTAAATGAATTAATAAAATGTTGACAAGAAGAAAGGAAAAATTGATCCTTACACAGGTTCAAAAGTCAAAGAGAAAAAGTGTGTCTGAAGAGCAGAAGTGTCAGATGAAGAGGTTTTTGTAATATGCAGTGGAAAAGAATCCCATAGTTTGTAAGTTACAATGGCAAAAATTGAATCTCCTCTGAGCAAACTTTTTAGTCCCTATGAAATGGTATTTTTCTTATACACAGGTAAAATAATTTAAATCCAAAATTTGACAAGAACATTCATGTCAAAAAAGGAGCTGTGGCAAAACTGTAGAGACTGAAACAGGCTAAAAGGTAAAAAATGAATCAAACAAAAGGTTTTTATATTTCTAATGGGTTTGTATTTTGTTTAGTTCCTTCCTTTTTTATTTCAAGGTCTTCCTTTTGCCTCAGCTGCACATCATTTAACCTGATTAGCTCCTCTGGTTTGCTTGTCATTTCTGCAACCCTGACTCAGTATACATACACTTACCTTTTCTCATTGTTCTCTGCATGACTCTTTTTTCTCTCTGAGTGAAAGACACCCTTGTAAGTTCTCTTTTTCTATTTTCATTATCAAATAGTTCTACTTCCCCTCAGTATGTCTTTGCAATAAAATCCCTCAACAAAGAATAATATGACAAAGGAGCCAAAACAGAAACAAAGGTGAGAATATTGAAGTTCAGATGACTCAAAATAAATCATATAGCAAACTGTCTAAACAGATTTACATTTTATTTATTCTATTTCTGCAGAATTATTGCCCTAATGTGTTGAAAACTTCCAAGGGTCCTGTGGCCTGTGTCAATGTGTACCTAGCACAGTCTGTACAGCAAACTGTATTTAAGTGTGGTCTGGCAATGATTTAGAAAGCACTAGTGAGTATCAGGTGTCCAGGATGTTCTCCTACATGTAATCTAATTTATTTGTTTTATGGATCTCAAGAGGACGTACAACCCCTATACCTATGTTTGGGTACAGAGCTCTTTATACAGTATGGGTGGGAGTCAACCAAAACTGACCATTATCACAGATCATATGTTGAGCCTATGCACAATTTTGTTTAGTTTTTGTCATGATTTAATTAAAGATAAGACCCAAATGCAGAAGACCAAACAGAGAGACTAGGGAAAAGTTTAAGAGGTTTATTTAGTATAATGAGATTAGTCCAGTGTTGCTCTGAACATTGCTCAACCGGAAGTTTCCAGAAAAAGGTGACCTTTATTGAATCCAGTCTGTGTGGGATGTTTCAGTGATTGTCTTGTTTGATGGTGGGCGGACAGGGTTTACTCAGTCTGCGGTTGTTCCTCTGTGAACGGATAAGCTGACTGCCACTCAGATTTCCTGCGTTACTTGAATGGACTGTAGTGCAGATGAATCCCTTGCTCAGTGTGAAGCTCAACCCACTCCTTGGGGAAAAGTTGATCCAAACCTCCCGTTTGTAACCCCAGCTCAGTTTGAATCTCAGTTGATCCTTCCAGGGAGAGAAGGTCCGAAAAATCCAGTTTGGAGGATGACTTCCCCGAACTGGCAAACACTCTGGCCTCGAGGTAGTGGCAGTCAGCAGCTTAAGAGCATGCAACAGGTAATGAGGCAACAAGCTGCAGGTGTGCAGGGAGGCCCAATGAGGACGGGGCACCACCTGGTGGAGGAGAAAAGGAAACACAGAAACAACCCACAAAAACTGGATTCCTGATAGTTTTGGGATTGGCTTGATAATTAGCCAGTGATATATTTTGATAATGGGCTCATAAAAGCATATACAGTTACTTTATGTTAGCAGTTTTAGATGTGATCTAGAGCTTGTGGATATGATGGGAAAATGTTTCAGGCATTAGAGGCTCAAGGCTGGACGTAGAGTTGGTTCCAAAAAATGAAGACTTGACATAGTCTTTAAAAATGACTGCACATCTCTGATGGACCAGAGTTTCCCGCTGAGTAGAAAGAGGCCAGAATAAGAATCATTTCTAGAAAGGATTGGGTGTAAAATCAAGAAAAGTTGATTGTTATACTCCGGTCTGAAGTTGCATCTTGGCTTCAAGTAGAGAGGTTTTGCTCGCAAGTGATGGCAGATATTTAAAAAAAGACTGGGATATCTTTGATGATGAGGGAACAGCTCTGTTCTTTCAAAATAAAGACAGAGCTATACCAAAACACAGTGTCCCCCTTTTAATAGTTAATCTGTGTTTAAACCTTCAACTAATAGGTGGATCATGCCTAAAAAAGCTGGACGGGCGGACTTCAGCATTAGACAGAAAATAGCTGTTTATTCTAGATAGGATGATAATGTATCAAGTATCAAAGATGAGACTGATGGCAGGGAGCAGGTCGGTCCTTGCAGCCAGACCTTGGGGAGCAGCAGCCTACCGCAACAAGAACAGTGCACGGCAAATCTACTTTTCTAATTCGATTGTTTATTTTTCATCTTTGTCTTGATTTGCCCCTTGTTCTCTTGATGCAATGTTTCTGGCATCATCAACCATAATGTTAAGGCTTCTGTTAGAAAGCTCAATATTATGATTTCTGCAAATAATTTCTTGCTTTCTACCACTTGATCTATTAAAATTAGATGTGTCATAAGTTTTATTTTACTTAAAATGTAAAAGTCATATTTGCCGCAACTTGCACATTGCTCTACTGGGTTTTCTAATTCTATAGATCAATATGTCTCTTATCCCATTATTTCTTGTCTGTTTACATTGTTTATAGTTCTAGTAATCTCTCTAAGCACTAAAACAGATCAGGACGCATGTATTTGATAGACTTTTCAAAAATGATCTTTCCAAAGGTCAGTGTGTAATTGTTCTTTAGACCTTCCACATAATAAAGTAGATAAATAAAATTAGAATCCCTTTATTTCCAAATATAAACGTCTGAGCCTTTGCATTGTAGTTTCAGTAGCCAGGACAAATCTTTGGATTATGACATTTCACCTTTAAAACCTCATTGCTTCCCTGCCTATAGCAGCTGGCAGGCTGAATTTTAATACATGAAAAAGAAAAGCATATTTAATAAAAACAATTAAATCTTTTTTCTCAAAACATATTTCAACACAGAATATCATTGATCATAAATTTCCCAATCCTAGGTTTGTTGAAATAATTTAAAAAAGATAAGTAAATGATCAATATGATTCTGAATGTGACAATGGAAAGGTTAATTGAATAAAATATCATCATTTGTGAAATAAGCCTGAGGTTAATATTTAGTTTATTGTTAAAATTTCTTCTTTTCATTTTTTTGTACATTTTTATTGGAAAAAAATTATAGCTTTAAATTTTTTTGTTATCAGAAGCAAATAAACCGGAACAATAAGTTCAAACATATAATTTTTGCTCCACAGTACTTAGTAAATGCTTAAACTTTCTGTGTTTTATCCAATAAATAAATTCTAAAAACATAAGAGATCTTCCCCTCTGCTTTGCTGCTTTAATCAACAACAAAAAAATTAAGAATTCACCCTTAAAGCTGAATTAATTCAATTTCCAGATTATAACTGGTCCACTTTTGGGAACCACAAGGCTTTGATAAGCACAAAATAATTTTAGCTTTGCTTTACATCTCAGGGAGGTTTTTAGATGTGAATGCTGCAACAGTTCATCTTCTTTGGACATTTTGGTTAAAACAAGCCTGATGAATTATTATTGGTTTTGATGTTTACTTTGGATCCCCATCAGCTAGCTGTGCCTTAGCTGTTCTTTCTGCTGTTTACATTACAAACATATCGACATAATATTATATATACAATATATATATAAACCCTCTTACTCACAGTTAAAGCATGGGAGTACAGATAACCATAAAAAAGCCAGACATTGATAAAGCTCTACTTTTTAGCATATATTTTTGTGCTGCTATGAGTATTAATGTGTTTTACATTCATAGGTAAATTATTCTATGCATGAATGAGTTATTTATGCCTTTTATATTAAGCTACACTAAGATAAAAGGCCAAACAGTCATGTTTAGAGTTGAAAGGATGACAAATGGACAGACAGCTGGCTGCTTTTAGGAATATTAAACAACACCACAACTACTTTAAAGCTTCTAATCACAGAATACTCACATTCTTCTGTTCGGGTCACTAAATTTCTAACTATTTATTTTTTCCATCATCCTGAATTTTACAGATTTTTATTTTTTTAATTTAACATTATATTCTTCTGGTGTCTTTACTGTAAGATACTGAATTTCTTGTGGACTTCAATGTGTGCCAAGATGTATGAAAAACAGAGGGCAATGAAGCTTTCTACTCTTCTGTACTTAAGCACAAGCCCCAAGGCTGCAGAAGAAATAGGCCATCTAGCCTAGGCTCCAGCAGTTGTTTGAATAAAAAGGGTCAGATGCATAATACCAACGCTTAAGACTAGACTGCGTTTATTGAACTCACTTGTGCATTAAGCTCATATGAAGGAGGTGTTCTTTTTCACTCAAAAGGATGAAAAACAGAAGGAAGCAACCTTCTGTTTGTTTCTAATTGTGTTGAGATAATTTTATTTTATGTAATTAGCTCATGGTATAATAATTAGTCCTATGTTATTTTGACATTCAATAGAAGCACCCAATCCTGAATGAAAACATGATTTGTTCTGGTGATTCGTTTGAGACATAAATCCCCATCAATGAGAGGATATGGACTCTGTCTGAGCTCTTAAAGACAGCTTTATTGACTCAATGGGTTTTGTGGTCATGTAGCTCATTTAGCCTTACAAATACATACAGAAAACAGCATTGGACATTTTTATTCTTTCATGATTCTAGATAGGAAGTAAATGAAATAATTAGTATTAAACTTGTTTTTTTACCGACCATAACCACAAATGTTACTCTGTCAAACTACTGTTTGGAATATTTCACACCTGTACTGTATAGACATGAAAAAAAGTGTTTTATTGAGAAACCTGCAGAAATGTCTACACATCTCTAGGGATACAGTGAATTTCATCTCTTTATAGGAGCAATGATGATGTGTTCTAATTCATTCATGTATAGTAATTCATTTTTTCTAATTGTCCTATAATTGAGAATGGTAGATGATATTTTCCTATTGCGAACGATTTGGTTCTTACCAAGATTACAAAGGAAAAAAAACTATTAAACTTAGATTTAGTAATAGCAATCTACATTTATCTTGCCTTAAAGGTGATCGCAATTTTAACTTTACAACTCTACATTATAAACTTATTCAAGAAATCTTGTCATGTAAAATTATTTTGTGGCATGAACAAGTCATGTCGCAGTATTTTTCCTTAAATATATCTGTTTTATCTTCATTTTAGACCCCCTATTTTCAGTGTGGTGTTATAAACTAAATATTCCTAAATGAGTACAACATAAATATTGAAAAGGAAAGTATTAATGTAAACTTGTCAGGGATGAAGTGTATGGTGTCATCACAACAGACACAATGGGGATGATTTTATTTGACTGTAGCCTAAAAAAAAAATGAAGTCACTCATTGCGTCATCTGCTGTTTGTGTGCTTTAAGAGTAAAACGCAGTGTGACATATTCCAGATTTTGCAGTTTTTGCTCATAGAAATCTTATGTTAACTAACATTAACCCAGAAATATCATTAAGTCACTTAAAATAACTTGTTTAGACCATAATTGCCAACAACAAAGTGCAGTTTTGATAGAATGGTTGGATTTCCAGATTTCCTTGTAGTTTGTGTTAAATATTGTTTTATGACTCTGCTGCCATCTAGAGGTCTGATATCTATCTACTCAGGTTCCTACTGCAAAGGCACAATAAAACTGACTGTTACTATACTGAGTGCAAAATGTTAGTGAACATGTGATGCTTGTGTAAATTTAAGGTATATTTGTTAAGATAAGGCTGGATAAACTGATCAAGAATTGTCTAACATTTTAAAGCCATGTCTTTAAAATGTTTGTACCATTACATGAGTCTGTTCTTGTTTTGCTGAGATCACAAACAAGATTTATTTCTAAAAAAAAAAATTCCCAAAATCTTAAAGTTGCCTTTGTGGCAGATGGAGGTAATATGTTGCCATGGAGATAGCCATCCTGTCATTGTGTGACGTATGTTTAAGGGGTTAATTACTGTGGCTGAGGAGAGGGAGGAAATGACGGGGGTGGATGGTTTTATTGAAATGATCATTGCTTGGATCAAGAATGATCTCAATCTTCTGATCTTTGTTCAGTCTTCCTGTTTGATGACTCTGACACATTCTCAGCCAGTTCAGAGCTAATTTCTTGCTTTCAAAGCTCGCTCATTTTGTCATCTGTGAAGTCAGATGAGTATTTTAGTTTTCAGATCCCACACATTTAACTATCTAAGGTAATAAATAATTTATGTGATCATAAATACAATGCCTACAGAAAGTAGGCCATTTTATTCATCATTTTACTTTGCAGCACATGATCTTCATCTATTTGCAAAATTTTATGAAATGTGAATAGAATAGAACACAATATAAAATCCCGTTATTGTCCCATAATGGGGAAATTGTGGTGTTTACAGCAGCAGAGGTTATAATAAAGGTGGTCACACAATGTGCACCTTAGAAAAGAGTATGAAAATAAAATACTGTACAGTAGTGTTTTAACAATATAAATAGTGTTCACCAGGAGAATAAATAACCAATATACACCTATGGACAAACCGTGCAAGCTTCAGCATGAATGTAACAACTTATTGAGGTTTTTGGAACCAGTGGTTATAAATTCTTACAGCTGCTGGGAGGAAGGATCTGTTATAACGCTCCCTGGTGCATTTAGGGTGCAGCAGTCTGTCACTGAAGGAACTCTCCAGTCCTGCAACAGCTTCATGGATGGGGTATTAGACATTATCCAATAGAGATGTTCATTTAGTTAGGATACTTTAGATCTTTTCTACGATGCCAGCAACACCAGGAGGATATGGAAAGGCAGACCTCAGTCAGTCCGAATCGGACAGAATACCTCTGAGGTCATCACTCTAAGCACAGGCTCCCCTCCCTGTCCGATGCAGGTCCAGCAGATTCCAAAACAGTTTCTTCCCCACTGGCATTAGACTGCTAAATGTTATGTAAAATGGGTTATAAAAAAAACAAACAAACAAAAAAAAAACTGAATGTTGGAACTGTAACTATACAGTAATATGTTTACATCACTTTTTTTTCACCACAGTGTTTTTTTTTTCATCCTAATGTTTTTATCACTGCTGCTTACCTTTATCAAGGCTGCACTTTAAAAAAAATTAGTCTAGAAAGCTGTACTTAAGGAAATTTCTTTTGTATACACTTGTGTGTACAAAATGACAAAATAAAATCTGTCTGTCTGGTTTCCACCTCCTGCACTGAGTCCAGAGGGCATTCAATCACATACTCCTCAATAGCCAGTATTATTCTTAAGATAGATTTGAGTGATCTTACCTAGATATAGGCTGTCAACTATAATTTTTTTCTTTGGTGTAGCCTGAGCATGTGTAATTTATTTAATCCCTTTTTTTGTGGTAAAAAGATTTAGTGTAGGTAGATGATCTGAATAGACTTATTTTTGCAGACTCATACCTACGTAATTTTTCACAGCAAAGGACAATTAAAAAAAAGCTTAGAAACAGTATGTACAAAGCTTTTTAATACTGAGCAACAGTCAAAATAATTTCTCTAAATTTATTAAACTTCCATTCTGTATGGAAATGTCCATACATTCTGTATGGACATTTCCATACAGAACATTTTTAGTGAATTTCTAAAAATAAAATAAATATGTAAATCAGTCGATGCTTCATTGCAGAAGAGGACAGTATGTGCAGGAAAGCAAAAGTTGTCAAAATATACATAATTTACAATAGCTGACTGAAGGCTCCTTATCCTTCAGCATTGTAAACACACTTCAAGGAGCCTCACTTTGTATCCTCATTTTTCATCAATCAACTGGATCATCAGTTCATTTATGAGCTGTTCTGCCATCTCACCATTTATCTCTTGCTATCAAAAAAATTCAAAACATTTCCTGTTGTGGTGGTGTATGACATTGTGATCATGGTAGCAAATATACATCTCTCTCCCAGTCACAGGAAAACAAACTCATACACAATCCTTTGGTGCTCCTGACCTGTGTGTTGCAGATGATTAATAAAAGGATCAGATGTACTGTTTACGCTTGCATCGTGCATGCAAAAAAAAATCTTTCCATGTTCTTTTTGAGTGGAAATATGATGGCACTAGTTTGCATGATGTTGGGGTCATCTGCAAAGAAAATCATATGTAAAGTGAGGAGATGAATTCTGACCACATCACAACCCTTTCCCATCATGGGTGCACATTAAAAAATAGGGAATACAAATATTCATGTGTGGTCAATTGGATTCTGATCCAGAAACAGAGAGCAGGAAGGTTTTTCTCTTTTTGTTTTAGAGCTCTCACTTATAGTCATTCAGACAATAGAACCATAAATTAAAATGTCCTTTCAAAAAAACAAACATTTTCATTACTTCTGTGTTTGTTTTAGCTGGGGAGATTGTGATTGCTTTAGACCGGGGCTCATTTGAATTCATGGATGTGGTTCCTGGCAAGGCTCAACCACAGGGTGTGACCCTCATTTGGGATCTTTATCCCTTCACCTCCTGACATCGGCAGGGCAGGCCTTTTCCATCAGAGCAATCCCTCTTTGCACTCAGTGTGGTTCACATCTCTTCTAAATAAATAATTATAAAACCCTAGGCCCTAACCGAGAAAAGGGTTCCTTTTGTGTTCTGTGTTTGTTTTCATATGCAACTTCAGCTGTTCAATTAACTCTTAATGTTAGTTAGATTAAAACCTCAGATTAAAATGTTTTTGATTGAGATTTTATGTGAAAACAAACACAAAGAAGTACACACTTTCGATAAAAAAGGAAAATGGTAGATGTATTTTTTTTTATCTTTTGCAAATAATTTTGAAATTGAGCATACATCTATTTCCTCACCCTTATACTCAGATACAATAAAATAATATTTAGCATTAATTATGACATTAAAAACAAGCTTTTTGGCCATATTTGGCACATAGTTGTATCTATCCTCTTGAAATTGTTCCATCTTAAGTAGCTCCAGTGCAAGCACATCGTGTTTCATTAAAAAAAAAACAAAACAAAAAACCTTTAAAGCGTGTCATTCTCCTTTGGGTGAGAGCTGTTTTTAGATTGATCTGTCCGTCATTTTTTTCTCAAAACCCACAGATGACATGTCAGTGCAGCTGATTTGCCTAAGTTGCCATGTTGCCTTTATTGAAAAAGTGTTTACAACTGAAGATATAGCTATATCTGTTTAAAGCTCCCCTCAGAATGCTGGAGAGACAGGGTCAGAAAGCTAAAATGCATTTTGGGATGTCAGAAACTCATAAACAAAAGTTTAAAGATAAAGTACATGATAAGAACAATATTTCAATGTAAAATGCAACAGCACAATTTACTAAGAATTAAATCCACTTTAATTTTGAATTAAAATCATAGTCACCAAATCGAGTCAGTTAAAAGTGCATATTTTTTACTTGCTTTGAGTAAATAGAAAGAAACCTCCAGCAGAACCAGGGTGAGTGTGAGCGGCCATCTCCCGAGGCCAGGGTTCAAAGAGACGGAGCAGACAAAGACATAAATCAAAATAAGTTCTTTGGAGCTCTGGCCCAGGCAGAAGACTTTGATGCTGTGAATCAAACTACGCTTGGATGAGTAACCTGGAAAAGGAATAGAGTAGTCGTCCCCCCAGGGGCCGAACACTGGTGGTGAAATAAGCCAGAGGGTAAACTGGACTGAGAATTGTCTGAGAATGAGGAAGGAATTGGGATGGAGGTGGGTGAATTTTCACTTGGGTGCAGGAGAGAGAAGCAGCACCAGTAGCTACATGAGGGGGATTTGTAATTGTATTGCTTTGGAGAAGGTGTGGCCCCCCGAGCTAATTAGCTGAAGCTGAATGAGGGACATTGCAGGTGGTTTAGGTGAAACCGATAACAGTCTTCCAGATTTAATTTATGCTTAAGCTTCATTACCTGTGAAACGTCAGTGATGGTCTGCATTGCTTTTGTGTAGGTGGAACTCCACAAAACTTTGATCGATCAAACTTTGATTGACATAATTTGTTAGCCAATAAGAGAAGCTTTGCAATGAAGTACTTGAAGTGAAGGGGCAGACTGAAAATATAGTGTTTATTTATGTGAGAGGAGGGTAGAAATAATTGAAAAAACAACCAGCAACTGTGCCACTGAGCAGTGGGTAGCACTGCTGCCTTGCAATAAGAAGGTTCTGGGTTCGATTCCGGGCCCAGGGTCTTTCTGCATGGAGTTTGCATGTTCTCCCTGAGCATGTGTGGGTTCTCTCTGGGTACTCTGGCTTCCTCCCACAGTCCAAAAACATGACTGTTAGGTTAATTGGCTTCTCTATGTAAGGTTTGAGTGTGTGCATGAATGGTTGTTTGTGTCTGTGTTGCCCTGCAATGAACTGGTGACCTGTCTAGACTGAACCCCCCCTTTTGCCCATTGACTGCTGGATATAGGCACCAGCACCCCTTGCAACCCCAATTGGGACAAAAGTGTCAGATAATGCATGGATGGATGGACAGCAAAAATTCTGAAAACTAAAAATGTAAAAATATTGTTAAAGAAAGAGTTTGAAAAAAACAATGTGTTTAAAGCTACATGTAGAAAACTTTTTTTTTTTTTTTTTTTTTTTTT
>NW_015150488.1:805268-826115 GCF_000732505.1 Cyprinodon variegatus | reverse complement strand
TGCTGAATAGACAGTTTGCATGCAAAAGGGGTCACAGTTTTACAACACTTATGACTAGAGATCTGAACACAGTTGAACACAGTTCTTGTCCACAACACGAACTGTGTAGTGAGTTGGAGAAGTCAACAATGTATTATTCATGTTTGAAGTTACATAGCTAGAGTTGTGTAAAACTTATAGAGTTTGTAGACATATCTCTAGAAACTAGAAGATCTTCGCTTGCATTTGGGATTTATAATATTACTTTACTGGTTATACAATCAGTTTGTGCACAAGCTGTAAAAAGGTGGAACCCAAGGGGTTAAAGTGATATTGATTAATGTTCTCTACCAATTCTGCTAAGAGACTTTGTCAAATCTCTTTCCAAAATTGTGCCAGAAGCTAATTGATGACCACAAAAAATGTGTAGTCATATGATATTTGAAAATTCTCTTGCTAAAAGGCTTTCCTAGAGGACATCAGAACATGTAGTCTTAGCCATGATTGACAGCAGCACACTGACACTGTTACACAAACATGGCAAGCGCAGAGCAATCCTGTTGATGATAGTTTTGCAAAGGAGCAGTGGGCGGTGCATCACCAGAGACTGAGGAAATTTGAGGAAGAGAGGAAAGTCTTGTGTAGGAGCTCAGCAGCCCTGAGCTATACACGTTTTAGCAGCTGGCTCAGAGATTCTGTGAGGTTGCTTCCTCCTTCCACAAAGGTGGCTTTCAAGGAAACCATCAATAAACGTCTAAAGCAAATACTCCTGATAAACAAAACAATACATTTTAAGTCTTGTGACCAAATGACAAAAGAATAATAACAAATCATTATTTAAAAGTTTAGAAGAGGTATGAGGCACTTAGGAGGAAAGTCTGTGATAAAAAAAATTGCCATGAGGGTTTGGCCTGAATGGTCTTTGTCAGAGCAATGGTTAAATTTTTGTCAGTCTGCTGTGTTAGTTAAAAAGACAATCGAAGACAGCTGTCTCCTTCAGTTTTAATTAGACTGGATAGATGATGCAGACTTGTTTTTATTTAATTTCAGTGCATTCACAATTTTTTTGTTTCATGTTCATTTTTCTACAAGGCCTCCTCCTAATAGGACATGGAACACCTTCCAAGGGAGGCAACCAGAAGGCATCAGGAGTAGATTCCAGAGCCACCTCAGCTGGCTACTTTCGACATGGAGGAGCAACGACTCTACTCCGAGCTCCTCCCGGGTAAATGTGCTCCTCACCCGACCTCAAAGGGTGCGCCCAGCCACCCAGTGAAGGAAACTCATTTTGGCTGTTTGTATTTGCGATCTTGTCCCTTCGGTCGTTAACCAGATCTCATGACCATAGGTGAGGGTGGGAATGTAGATCGATCGAAAAGCTTTGCCCCCTGACTCAGATCCATCGTTACCACGACAGTCCGATACAGCTACTGCATCACTGCCAACACCGCACCGATTCGTCCATCAATCTCGCGCTCCATCTGTCCCTCACTCGTGAAATAGGCCCCAAAATACTTGAACTCCTCCCTTCGAGACAAAAAGACTGCTTAGGTCAGTTCTGAATTAAATTACATCCCAAACAAAAATCAGACGTCATAACTAATTTCAAAAAAATTTTAGTCTGAGGTGGGCACAAAACAGACAGTGTTTGACACAAAACCAGGATTTTCAACAAATTATCTGTAAACTGTCAAAATAAGGCCTGTCACTTGTAGACAATAGTAAAGACATCTACTTATACAGTTTATAAACAAAAACAAAAGTGATGGGTTGAGTAGTGCTTTGATTAATCTTACAACAAAAACTTACTTTTTTATAATGACAAACTCTTTAATTTTATTGTACTTTAATCTGACTTTCATATTTACACTAGGCGAGAATAATCTTCATATGAATGTTTGACTTTGGTGTAAAATTTACTTTAAATCACATTAAATTTCATGCTAATCATTGTAACTTGTCCTTTAAAAAGAAATGCTTCTTGTGGAGCAACTTTATTATTACCTTTTTTAATGTAGAAAGACTTTAAATGGATCAGTGGACAGATTTTTTTTCTCGTTAAAGGGAAGTTTTTCCTTTCCACTGTCACCTTATACATACTTGTGTGAGGGATTGCTGTGCAATAAGTTGAGGCAATCAACTGTTGTTTTTTCTCAAATAGAATAATTTTAACCAATCTTACTGCATGATATGACTGAATTGTCTCTGTAAAGCGTCTTGAGCTTGCTATATGAAACTAAATTAACATCTCTGTCGGATAATGCCTCCCACCCCATGCATGAAGCTGCTGCAGAGATGGAAAGCTCCTTCAGTGACAGACTGCTGCACCCTAAATGCACCAGGGAGCGTTATCACAGATCCTTCCTCCCAGCAGCTGTAAGACTTGTTGCTGCTGTCATATTGCACACCTCTAATGTTGCTGCTATTTTCAAATATCCATTACTGTAAACATGTCCACAGCTTTATATTGGTTATTTATTCTCCAGGTGCACATTATTTATATTGTTAAAGTATTTTATTAGTTTATTTTTTAACTCTTCACTATTATGTTATCCCTATACACTTTTCTAATGTCTTCATTTGTGTGACCATTTTTTCTAAAATCATTTTGTTGCTGTAAACACCAGAATTTGCCCATTGTGGGACAATAAAGGGATTTTTTATTCTATTCTATTCTATTCTATTCTATTCTATATAAATACTCTGAATTTAATTGAACTGGATGTAAATCCAACTAATAGCTTAAAGTCAAATATGTAAATGTTTTATATTATAATTCGGAGCCACAGGAGGATTCGCCGCGTCTAACAACTTTTTTCTCTCCACCAGCTCTGTGGAAGCCTGTTGCTCTGCCGCGCATGCGCACTACAGCGGTATGCGAAACGAAGAGGAAACCAACATTTTTAGAGCTCCGTCACTGATGCAACAATTTGTTCCCGTCTTGGTTCTCTAGGAATAACTGGATACATCGGTCTGGTTTAAGGCTAGGACGTGAATTGAAGAGGTAGTTATCCCAGATACCCACACTTTTATGTTTAAATCGAGTTTTTTTTTTTGCTTTAGAATCGGGTTAGTGAAGAAGGAGGTCTGGGCGTGTGTAAATCTCGAGTGTTATTGACACAGACTGCCTCCGTCTCTTTCAGCCCAGTCTGGATGCTAGCTTCGAGTAGCCTCTGCATGCTGTTACTTGTTTAAGTTGTGCTTTAGTAGGGCGATAATTTGATTTATTTCGGGGGGCAGGTGAGAAGAAGATGGGGTGTACTTTGAGCACGGACGACAAGGCGGCGCAGGAGCGGAGCAAGATGATCGACAGAAACCTGCGGGACGACGGAGAGAAAGCTGCCCGGGAGGTCAAGCTCCTGCTGCTGGGTAAGAGAAAGATGGATGGATGGATGGATGGATGGATGGGTGTGTTAACGGAAGACGGACGCTGATCTTAGCTTTTGCATGTTGGAGATTATACAAAGCTATTTGACACGTTTTATGTAACGTTCACTAATAGCACTTTTATTTGTCTGTTAGCGAGGCTAAAGAAACGGGATTTATTTGTGGTTTTTTAAAACATGAAAGGAATAGTCGTTGTTCTTTCAGCTAAACTTTAGGTCGTTCCCGTTATGCCCCCATCTTAACAAATTAAAATTTGCTTTTAGTCACTAATAGCGTGTTTATTTTGGCTGGGAGCGTTTTTATCCCCCATTAAGTCTGTAAGCCAATTTAACTGTAAGATAATTAGCTGCTTTAGCGGCGATAGCATGGATTAGTTAGCCATCAGGAAGCTATAACGTCCGATCTGCTGTCTGGACTGTTGGGGTGGTTCACGCTATAATCGTTATATCGGAGGTTTTCTGAACGGCACGTAAACGAGGTGGAAAATAACGTAAAATGCCGTAAAGAGTAGAGTTATAAATTAGATAAAATCTTTTCAGTTATGCTGCTTAACAAGTCTGAATACATTCCAACTTCAAAATATGAGCTTTTTGCCTTGGAATGCAGAGGAAAAAATAGATCAATTACGTCAAAAAAAAAATAAATAAAATAAAAATACAATACACAATGTTGTCTGAAAGAGTAGTAAATCTAAATTAAACCCATTCAAAGTAATAGTAATTTCTTTCAAACCTTTTTCTCGGACTGTACCATGAAGCATTTAATTAAAAGTTTGATGAAATATTTGGATGTTATAGTCATCCAGCAGTGTCTTCAAATTGACATTTATTTACATCAAATGTCAAATTTCTACCATTTTAAAAATCACCGCATCAAGTTGGGAAATGTAACCCTTTTTTCCTGTAAATCCTATTTTGGAAAATATAAAAAATGCTTAATCAAATATTTGCACTTTCAAACGACTAGATGGCTCATACATTTTACATATCAAAAATTTACCCACACTTTAGATATACTGCCATAACATCAGTCTTTTTTCCATTACCAATTTTGAATATCCACATTTTAGAAAAAACAAACAAACTGATAAGCACAAAGATGACCTGTGAATACTCAAGGATAGATTTTCCTTAGAGCGAACAGAACCATGGGATTTTTAAAACACAAACATGTAAAGAAAGCAGTAGACAATCCTCTTTATTTCCTAATACTTTATGGTCTCTTAATGCAGTTGCAGTTTACATATTTAAAGCCTGGCAACTGTGGAAACCTTTTTGCATAGATTAAAAATGAGCATTTGTATTGACACATTTTAAAATGTGTCGTAAACTGTTCCAAGACTTCTACATTGCTCGATTCAGTAAAAATATAAATATATATTGTATGAAAAATACAGAAGGAACCCTGTACCTTCTAAAAGTGCATTCATAATGAGTATAGTTCAGGATGTCAAACTTCAGTCATTGAGCACTGCTGTAACACAACTTTTACATGTGTCCCTGATTCAGCTCATCTAAAACTAATACCTGAATCACTCCCTCAGCTTGCAGTCAGTCGGTCATTCTAATGACATCAAAAACTTGCAGTGCAAAGTCGCTAATAAATTGCAAAAAAAAAACACCTGTGTTATGAATAGTATTATAGTTGTGTTGTGGTTCTTTACATGGACAATATATTTAACTAATTTTATCTATATTTGTAATCTTCAAGAACAGGCATTAGCTGTACCAAGTATCTACCAAAAGTTTTAATATTATCCAAAAGCTGAAATATTCTGCAACTTCTGATGTGATGGCCGTTGAACAATCTGCACAGTATTAGAAAAAAATTATATTGGGAAACTTTTGTTAAACTCTGTGTTAATGATATCCACGTACTTCTCACTCTGTCTTTCAGTAGTTTTCATTATCATGCTTCTAACTCTCTCTGTGATAGTTGGTGTCAGTTCAGAAGTGGGCATCCACTCTGTGTATCAGACAAAGTATATAATCAGCCAAGAAAAGCATCAGTTCTTGGAGTTGGAATATAATTGCCATTAGTATTGCTTTCCAAACAGCCTATATTGACTATTATAGTAATGATATGGTGGAGGATATGAGATGTATTTGGCAGCCCTATTAGACAGATGTTATTTATTAAAGGGTGGGAACCAGTAGGTTTGTATTTCAACCCAACCCATTTGAATATATGTAAAAATATCTTACTTTTCATTGCATTCACTAACTGCACCTAACTCTCATATATATTAATACATACATTTGTTCCTTCATTATTCCAAGCCTTTAACAATCATTTAAAATAAGGATATTGTGAAGTAAAATAATAATTTTTGCTAATTACAAAAACAAGTAAAGCAAAAAAATATATAGGAAAGAACAATCAGCTAAAAACAATTTTCTTCTTTCTACCTCTAATATTTTATTAAAAGAATGTAAAGAAAAAGACATGGCTGCAAATATTCTATGTTTTTTTGTAAGTTTATCTTTTCTTGGAAATTATAAACGTCACCTTTCCAAGTATCTCATGTCTGATATGTGTTGCAGCATAGTTACAGGGGTGCAAGTTGCACTGCCATATGCTCCTGTTATTATAGCTCTCATATAAACTGCAGGCTCCCGGTCATTTCACCTCTTGGGTGAAATATAAATAGAAAAGTGGCAGTTCAGGTGTTGCCTTTTAATCTTCTGCTTCCTTTTGGACCTGGAAAAACTCTGGCATTTATAAATGGGTGTTTTTATCAGTCCTAGAGATGCATAGTCTTGGAGAAAATCTGGTGTTTTATTCATGCAATCCATCTGAAATTGTCTTAAATTCATGTTCAATAATTTTTGGAGAAAAAAGGTGGAGCTCATTCAGACTCCTTTGGGTATCCATTTTTTGTTTTTCTGAAGGTAAGTGCAAGAATTTGACAGGTGTGAGTTTATGTGGATGAACATTAGCAGGTTGCCATGGTTTGTTTACCTTCGCATCTTGGTCTCCTACACAATAGGTAGAATGTTATCGTCTTACTAACTAACCCTGATTGTTGGAATCACCCCTTTGGGTTGAACAGAGGCAGGAGTGATAAAAGCAAGGGGGGGGGGGGGGGGTGTCAATCCTGGAAGTTTTTGGAAAACTTCCAGGATTGACATCAAGGAGGAGGACCAAAATCGTTTTTTGTCGAGAGAGCCCCTTGTGGACTTGTCTGGTTTGAACAATGAGCCCATTAAATGAAAAATAAAAAAACTCTTGCACTGTATATTTTCTAGCATATATTCCAGATGATGAAGACTTGAAAAATATCTCCATTTACTTTGCATGTGATCTGCTTACGTTGACCCCTTTGAAATATGGGCCATGACCTGAAAAAAAAGCTACCTGCTACTATGTGGTATTATAAAAAAAAACAGATCCTATTACCATATTTTCTTATGAAGACTATAATAGAAAAAAATAAAAAAATAAAATTATTTCCTGCTGTCTTCCAACAGTTTCCAAAGTGAGCTCAGAGGGTCAGAAACAATTAATAAATTGGCACCTTGTTACTAAGAAATGCTCTGTCCTCACCTTTTATCTAAAAGTTTGGTATGAAATGACCTGGGGAAAGTATCAAATGGCAAAAAGGAGAAACTGTTTCTTTCAACAACTTGGAATTTTTTGTTAGAAATACTTCCACTGGTGATAGTTTACAGAGATCTCTTTTTTTCCCTGTAATTTGAAGGTTGATTATGACTGAGGATGGAAAAAATTAATATATATTCTTATTTGATTTTATTTCAGTTAAATAAAATCTTTGTAAATAGTACTTTTTCACACCTTTCCTAATAGCTCTTATTCCTCTATTGCCTGTCTGTATAGATGAACGCGGCCCAGGTTGCATAGCAACATTTGAGTTGTGGCGGACAGCGGTAGTCATCTGTCACAACTTCAATTACACGAAAAAGACGGCAAACAGTGTGATTGAGCTCTGTAACGTGCTGCTGTGTTGTTTTTGCATTATCAGCGGCATTAATTGTGGTTAATCTCTGCTTTTCAGTCCTGTGTTTCGTCTAATGCTGTACGTTGTTGACCTGCTGATGGCTTATGTAAGCGTGTGTGCACCTCATTTGCGACAAGGATTTGAATTTTAATGGTGGTGTGTGTTTTTTTTTTTTTTTTTTTTTTTTTCCATCAGCATTCCAACAATCGCCAGCAACACTATATGCCTTTCAGTTGTGGGTTTGTTATTTGAATTTAAACTTATTGATGTGTTTAATGGCAGATCTAGGTGTATGTTTTTTTTTTTTTTTTAATCAAGCTCTGTCCAAATTTTCTAAACTAAAGCGCGTGGCAGTGTTTAAAAAGAAAAAAGACGTTGAATCAGCCCAAAAGAGGTTGATTTTCTTTCAAAATATTTGATTATTAATGTGTGGGTTACTTCTACTTGACCGAAAAGAAAAGAACCGAGTTCTTTTCTATAAACATAAAACTTGAGATTATTCTGACTTTTACAATAATTGGTTTCTTCAGTGCACTTGAAATCTAGCAACAGCAGTAGGCTTCCAATCTGTGATTGCAAATTAATATTTTTTTCTTGGGTAATAATACCTCTATTGCATGTGGGCTGTTTATCATGTGGGACGATGAATTGCAAAACACTGTAACTCACCTGGGAGCCGAGAGTCCCCGCAGAGGCAGTATAATTAAAATGTTGTGTGCTCAGCTTAAACACGTCTGTATCTCAGAGGGACAGCATACAAAACGCTTTAATGGCAAATTCAAAGTGGATATCAAAGATGATTCACTTTGTTTCATGTTTAAATTTCTTATTTCATGATTTGCTTTCATGCACTGAGCTGTGATATTAGTATGATGTTGTTTTATAGTCCGTTCAGTTTGATAATGTGAGCGGCTGTAACCCAGATTAGTGTAAGCCGTGTGTAATCTTGTTGACAGGAGGATCGGGATGATTAATCCAATTGCTCTGAGATCGCTCTAAACTGGACCTTTAAACACCTTTTATATTGTGTTTTTGTACATTCCTAATAAACTTGCATTTTCTAGCAGAGTTTGATGACTTCTAAACACCAAGCTCAGTTTTTTTTAATCTGAACTGTAGGGTTTTACTGTTGACGGTTTGTTTTCTGTAGTCTATTTTAGGACTATCTAGCTTGTGGCTTTTGCTCTGATAATTATCATCCAAAAGGGCAAACCTGTGACCTATTTTTCAAAGAGGAACTGTACCACCTGAAGGGAATGGAAACCAGTACAGGGATGCAGAGTGTTTTCCAAATTTGAGGGCATGATTTTACTGCAGGCTGCTGGATGCAAATAATGGTCGCTGCACTCATTAAATTTGCAGGTAGATATTCATGTTTCAATTGAAAGGTTTGTTTATGTGTAGTAAGTTATTGTGTGCAGTAGGGTGTTGTGTATTTGGAATATAAGCACGAAAGGCAAATTCCATTTTAGCTTTTAGATGAGATGAAAGCATCATTTGCCAAGATGTCACACATTTTGGCCCATTCTGCCGGTTAATATTTCACTCAAGTTTTTTTATGTTCAGGTTTGATCCATCTGCTGTAGAAAACAGGTCGTAGCTAAATTCTTAAGTATTATTATTGTCTTCTTCATGTTTTCTTTAAACTAGATGAGCCTGCAAAGCTTATGCTGTGTATTTGAAGTTTAATGGTAGTGATTCTCTACCTTTAAATAAAAGTTTCATACTCTTACCGGTTTTCAAACAAAAGAATTAAAATGCTAAAACATAAACTCCTAGTTAAATAACATTATCAGAGGTGCAGGTTTATTATCTATTTGTTTAATCTCAGTTTTGTTTATGTAAGCCTGGATTCATCCAATACTCTGGTATAAATATGAAATTAAGCAGTGAATTTCAAGTAAATAAGCTCATCAGCAGGAACATTAAGAACATTTCAGCTGTTGAGTTTCATACTAAAATAATACTAGCTGGTTGTTTCATTGAGCCGTTTGCCCTATCGCACCCTTCAGCCAGCTGACAGGCAGTGCAAAGCTCCAAGAGGGGAAGACGGAGAGTTGCCTTGATCTATCTCCACAAACCAGAGAGGACTCTTCTCACTCTAATACTTTATTTGGCATCTTAATAAAAAGGCTTTAATTAAACTGGTGTGCTAGAAATAGGTATGAAACCGTAATCTATTGAAAGCTTGGCTTACGGGCCCCATGGCTCGTATCCTGCAGCAAATATAACTGTCCTAGCATCATTTCCACAGCCTTAATATAAAATGCACAAAACCATAATAGCATTATAATTTGTTGAAAATTGAAAATATGCCTTAAATGGAATTTGTTTATAATACATAATACGCATATAATATAATGTACATTGTTTCCTTTTCAGGTGCTGGAGAGTCTGGGAAAAGCACGATTGTGAAGCAAATGAAGTAAGTTTAACTTAGACTTTATGATATATTATAAAAAAAGGAAACTTTATATGTATAACTTATGGTGAGGATCTTTGTGTCAAATCAGGTCTGTACATGATTGTTTTTCTATAGAGCAGACATGAATTTTTTGTTAAACTTCAGGAATTGGATCCAGCCCCTCAGTTAATCAACCAAAGTCAAAGGGGAACGTTTTATGTAATTTGACCTTCAAACAAAAGCAACTTTTTATTTGCTGTTTGAAAACATTCATCTTGATGTAAAATGGGACTAACAAAAATACAATTATTATAGTTCTGTTTACACAGGTTTGTAACATAAGACATAATTCTAAGACATGACTGGTTCATGTAAGCATAAAATACATTATGAGATAACAAAGTATATAAAGAGACGCAGGATTATGTCTTAAATGTTTCAAGGGTAAATTATGCACTTGGCTTTCTCTAAGAGCTATGTTTGTTAATAATTACAGTATGCTTTTGTATTAGAAATGATTACAGAGGGAAAATACAGTTTTAAATTGGAGAACAAATAATCGGGGCTTGGTGTTGCAGTGATGAATATTGATTTTTAAATAGGAATCTGCTAGAACTAATGTGGCCCTCACTGGTTACCATACTGTCTGAGCTCAGTGACTTAATGAGAGAAACACGATGCTCTGCTAAAGATTTATTTTTTTTTTTTTTAGATAAAGTGCATATTAAACTGTTACATTAGTGTACATATTCATTTTAGTGAAGGTTTTTATGCTTTTTAAGCATTTGCCTGAGAAAAAAAGTATTTTTCTGAATTGGAAATCTTTTTAGCTGAAGAAACCCAATTTCAGGAGTGTTAAAGATTATATGAAATTGTGGTTCGTATTCTTTGCTTTTGCTGCCCCCAAGTGGTCAGTTAAGTTTCTAATTAAACCCATAGCTCAAAAAAGTAAAACTTCCATTGTTTTCTTTGTTTTACAATTTCTAGCATTATAATCCTCCATGTTGGACAAAGTTTCTCACTATGAACCCTTAAGATGGCCAAATTGAAGATTTGTTTTTAATAAAGTGGTATAAACGCCTCAAATTCCGTTTCAGAACAATCTCCAATTGTTTTATAGAATCATCCACGAAGCTGGCTACTCAGAGGAGGAGTGTAAGCAGTACAAGGCTGTGGTCTTCAGCAACACCCTTCAGTCCATGATGGCCATCATCAGAGCTATGGGACGCCTGAAGATTGAATTTGCCGATTCAGCAAGAGCAGTGAGTTCAATTCCTCTGTTAGAATATATTCACTTTACAGCTGATCCTCGCTCAGCTGGCCAGAGATGCTCCTGAGGCGACTCTGAACTTTTGTAGCTTTGGTTCCTAAAATGTGGAACAAGCTGCTTTTAAATATCATGGAGACTCCATGTCTTTTACTCTTTTAAAATAAACCCTTTCTACTCAGCTTTTAACACAATGCCAGGAGATTTGCTCTGAGTTGTTAAAAAGTAGATGATTTTCATTGTCAGTCACTCTGATTTTGTTTGTAGGAGAGAAGAATGTTGGCAAAGCAGAAAGTGATTAAAAACACTCAAAATAAATTTGAAAATATATAAGAACATTAAAAATATATTTAATTGTTTTAAATGATACTTAAACTTAACTTGCATAAATCAAACTAATTATAACATCAGATCAAATGAAGTTAGCAAGGCACAGGCGGCAAGGAAAGCAAGCGTCTGGGGCTGTGTGTGTTTCAGAGAAAAGAAATGATACTATTATTATAGTAACATTACCTCTGTAATCCAGGTGGGATCAGCAGCAACTTTGCATGTTTGAGTCATTTGTAATGTGGAAACAAAGAGGAGTATCCACTCCACTCTGACTGCAGGCAAGGTTTGCTGCATGACAAAGGTGCTGTCAGACTCTCCAAAAACAGAAGGTCGCCAGATTTGTTGCATTAATAATAAACAAAAAGTAGAGATCAACTGATGCAGATTTTCTTTGGCTGTTCTGATATCGATTATTTCCACATCAGTCTCACTCAGGCATGCCCAGAATCTGTCCTCCAGGGCCGCTGTCCTGCAGGTTTCAGAAGTCTCCCTGATTTAGCACAGCTGATTGTGATGATTGCAGTACAGCAAAAGTCTGTTAATCAGCTATCAGTGAAATTCAGCTTTGCTGAATGAGGGAAACCTCTAAAACCTGCAGAAAGGCGGGCTTTGAGAGCCGACTTTGGGCATACCTGGTCTAACTGATCGCAGATATGTGCTGCCAATATTTTTGAGCCAATTCTTAGAGCTGGTATTGCAATTTCTTTTCTACATTTACATGATTAAAATGAAACTGATAATAAAATGTCTCAATTCTCAACGTAAACAAAAGACACTTAATAAAAGAAGCAAACACACACACAGCGTGTAACAGAGGGAAGGAGCAGGCATAGCTGCTCTTAGGACATGAATCTGGAAAATCCAAACAACCTAATATAGGGCAAAAATGTCAGCCGGCTGATACATCTGTCTCTAAAAAAAGCCGCTGGATGCATCTGAAAAGTTGTTGAATGTAGCAAAATGGTCACTAACTTTTTTTACAATGCGAATACTATCTAAAACCATTTTCTGCTCCATGGCAGTTTTATTCCTGCTTTCTCTCTTCCATTATGTTTGGCTGTTAGTTTGACTTTTCAGATCTTTAAAAAGCACACTAATAGCTGGTTCTTATTGAACCTCAGTGCTGCCTGTCCCTTTTCTCTTCTGTACCTCATTAAACAACATTAGATGAAGTGGATTTGACAAACTAAAAAGTTGCTCGTTGATGAGATGTTACTGTCCAATAATTGGTGTTAAGAAGAAATCCTCTCTGTCAGGAAAGATCGGTTCTACAGTAATAAAATAATACTCTCCTTGCTTTCTAAATTCTGCTCAGATTTTTCTTCTTCCTCTCTTGCAGTTGATTTATTTGTTTGCTCCGCTTGACTAATTTCACTCACAAATCATGACCTCATTAAAGACCAGACCATTTTCTTTCTGACCATATTGCCTTAATATGTTTATTTGTTGCTGGTATTTCAAACCCAGGGTTTCTACACAAACGCTTGACCCATGTACAGAGGCTTTGGTCCCCTTGGCTGTTGTGGGTTTGAGTCATGGTCTTGTGACCTTTGCTGCATGTCTTCCCCCTCTTTCTAGTTCCAGTAGCCAGTTCCTGTCTGCCTACTTTGAAAAATGACAAAATAAAAGCAACTAGTGCCTAAAAAATAACTTAAAAAAACCCAAAGGAATTTGATTTTTAGTAAATATCAAGTCTTGATAAGATGAACATAATTCAGTTTCCAATACCATTTGCTCTCTGAAAAAAAGGACCTTGGTTTAATATTTGTTTGAATTAGGGCACACTATCAGTGAAGGGTGTTTATCATATTGTTGCTGAATGTTGAGATGGCTTTATGTGTTTATTTTATCAAAGCATTTCTTTGCCAGCAGGAAAACATGAATGAGTCTTACATAAGTAATTCTCCTTGATTGTCTACTGACATATTTTGAGTTGTTTTTTTAATTTTTTTTTTATTGTAGCTGAATCATGCTAATGTCGTATTGGTCAGTGCTGAGACAGCAGGGCTGCAATATAGGATATCCTATCAATTCATTGGTCGTTCCTAGCAGAAAAACACAGTTCAGTGTTAAAATTAAGAAAGTATTTAAATTAATGTTGTCTAGATTCCAGAATTAACAACAAACCAGTTCCTGATCACACTACACTATTAGGAGCCTCTTTACACAAACAGGCTTAAGATGTCTTTTAATCGCTTGGATGATTATGGAAAACAAACTATTTTTCCAATTCATTATTTTTTCAAAGGATGACGCTCGACAGCTGTTCGCCCTTGCGAGTACAGCAGAAGAAGGTGTCATGACACCTGAGCTGGCTGACGCAATCAAGCGGCTCTGGAAGGATGGAGGGATTCAGGAATGCTTCAGCCGCTCCCGGGAGTACCAGCTCAACGACTCTGCAGCATAGTGAGTTGATCCCACCCAACCATCCAAACTAGCCGTCCTGGGACTGCTATGCTAACTGACCCCCTTGTTTATAAACTATTATCTCTTTAGCTACTTAAATGATCTGGAAAGATTATCTGCTCCTTCTTACGTCCCGACCCAGCAGGATGTGCTGAGGACCAGAGTGAAAACCACGGGTATTGTGGAAACACACTTTACCTTTAAGGACCTGCACTTCAAGTGAGTACTACTATAGCAGGGGATTCTTTTTCAGTTTTTCTTTTCGTTTGACCTTTTCTTTCCTCCTGTCTGGATTTTATTTCAGTCGGCAGTTTGCGTTTTGTTAGATGACTTCTAATAACTTCTTATTATTTTTTTTTTTTATCGAATTCCTGGGTTTGTTTGGGGAAGTTTTTTAAAATGATGAAACTGATAACCAATTCCTAGAATCTGTGTTTAATCTAATATAGATCAGTTCATTTTTTTTTTTTTTTTTCTAGACCAAAGTTTGTAGAGAGGCTGAATTAAAAATGACAAGTATCCTAAAGCTTCCGCTGAATCTTAATCTATACTAAACTAGGTGGGTATTTTGCGCTCAGTAGCTTGGTCAAATGTACCCTTTGAAGGTATTAAAGAGGATTTTTCTCAGAAATTATGTGTCCGGATTCATATAAAATAACTTAATTGATGGCTGGCGTTCTTGCACTTCTTTTTCTCCCAATAACATATTAAAATTCATAAACTGGCCGTGGTGGTGCCTACAAAACCTGATCTAATCCACTTTGCCTGCTGTCGAAAGCCGATTGGCTACTTGTTTGTCATTCAAACATTTTGCGTATGTGCCACCATGACGTTATTTACATAGGCTCCAAGCGTAACCCATACGCTGTTTGGCAGAAGAAGCAATCCTACGCACATAGGATCACTGCTCCGGCTTTTTTTTTTCTTTAGCTATTTATTCACTGTTTTTGTGTAAACTGGAGCATCAATGGCTGAAAAGAATCCTGACAAACCGCAAATATTTGTGGAAGCTAGGGTAATTAGAAAGAAGGTTAGCATTAGCTTTAAGGATAGAACTTCTCTAATAGTAAAAAAAATGATTTTATGTGGTCGACATTAAACAGCGGCATGGTTGATTCTCTGAGCTGAACAGCACTGCTTGTGAGGCCATGCAGTCTGGCACGCTAAGGGTTAATTTGCACCAAAATCTTTATTCCATTTTTCTATAACTGTCTGCTTCTTGCTGCTCCTACATTCATCGGTGCGTCTCTGTGATGTTAGGATGTTTGATGTTGGTGGACAGAGGTCAGAGAGGAAGAAGTGGATCCATTGCTTCGAGGGAGTCACTGCCATCATTTTCTGCGTGGCGATGAGCGACTACGACCTGATGCTGGCTGAAGATGAGGAGATGGTAGGACTGGGTGGCTTCGGTTTGCTCTACCCTCTTTAATGCTTCAAGTCATTTACCCAGCCTCTCTCCTCTCTGTCAGAATCGGATGCATGAGAGCATGAAGCTGTTTGACTCCATCTGCAACAACAAGTGGTTCACAGAGACCTCCATCATCCTGTTCCTCAACAAGAAAGACCTGTTTGAGGACAAGATCTCCAAGAGTCCTCTGACAATCTGCTTCCCAGACTATGAGGGTGAGTTTAAAAACCTCTCCATTCAGAGCAGAGGTCCTACCTGCAAAAATGTCCTTTCCATCTGTCTCCATCTTCATCAATTACTGATAAAGTATGAAAGAACAACTCATGAAGGAGATCCAGGCAGTTTTTCTACATTATTACAAAATAAAATCAAAGATGTGACCAATAAATATCTGACTTGGTCGCTTCATGTTAATTTAGAATCGGCAACACTAAAGACTCTGGCTTCTATTAAAGCTCTAATATTTTCAAGATGGAACTCCCCCATAAATGGAAACATTCAATCTTTATAAATCAGGCTCCAACAGTTTGACATCTTTAGGAAGGACCTGTGGTTTTAATGTCACGTAAATCCCTTTATTGTCCCACAATAGGGAAATTCCCTCTTTGGATTTGACCCATCCTTTTAGGGAGCAGTGTGCTGCCATTGTGCGTCGCCCGGGGAGCAGTGTGGGGTTAAGGGTCTTACTCAGGAACCCAGAGTGGAGGCTATGGGGATCAAACCCGGTACTCGCAACCTTCCTCAGAGCACAAGCTCTAACCCACTAGGCCAACACTCTCCCAATATGTGCTGTGATCCTGAAAATCCAAGAAAACATCCCTCAACAGTCTTTATTGATGGAATGAGTGTTAAAAAAGTCATCACAGAATCCAGCACTCATTCCGTCACCTAAAGGCCCTGATTACTTTGCTTCCTTTTCTGTTTATTATAAGAATCTAACCTTTATTTCTACAAAAAAATAGGTTTTCCAAGATGAAACATACCTGTCACCTAATTTAAAAAAAAAAGTTTGGTAAAAGATTAAATTAGGGCCTTAAGATGTTAAAATCTGTTCATCTAAATCAATCAGGTAGTTGTAATAATATTAAGCATAGCAAATATGAACTCTTAACTGAGAAGAAATGTGAAAAGATTTTACTGTATTCTTGGATTCTGCAAATACTGCTTTCTCTATTTTATCTATGTAAGGTTTGATTGAAACCTGAGAAGATTTGCTGCAGCTGATGAAGATCTGTACCCAAAAAACAAAGCTAAAATCTGAACAATATGTGACATCAATTAGAAAACGTTGTTTAATTAAAACCAGAGTTTTAAGCTAAAGGATAAAACTGGCTGATCATCCTCTTAGGTGCAGTCTGGTTAAATGTTTCTGTCTTCTTAACTCATGTTAACCTTAGATAATCCACTCTGTGGAACATTTAGGCACACAATCATTCTGTAAGTAGTCTAAACATCACAACTGAAGGAATAAGGCAGCACAAATCAGAACCACATTGCATTTTATTGGTGGCAAATTAGTAAATTAGGAAAGAAGGCATACATTAAAATTCAGTACTATAGGACTGGTACAGTATTTGTATTGTTAATTTGCTGTAAGGAGGCTTCATGTCATAATTGTAATTTTAGGTCAAAACACTTATGAGGATGGTGCAACCTACATCCAGCTCCGGTTTGAGGACCTTAACAAGAGGAGGGACGTAAAGGAGGTCTACACTCATTTCACCTGCGCCACCGACACCAAGAACGTGCAGTTTGTGTTTGATGCAGTCACAGATGTCATCATCAAGACCAACCTGAAGGACTGCGGCCTTTTCTAAAGGTACTGCTAGCTGTTCCAGAGCCCAATTAAAGAACCCCGCCACCTTTACTCCTCCTCACTAATCAGGCTGCTTTCTTTCTGTTCAGGCAGCCAGACGGTCAGCCTGCCAACCCGGACTCAGCGTGGTGGATGGACCCTGATCAGAATGTCACTTTTAACCTTATTAACTTATGTTCATCTCTAAGCGTTTGAAAGATGGTGTGTAGAGAAAACCTTTTCTGTAAGATATTTGTACAACAGTCTATGGCCATGGATTTTTAGAAGTTTTAAAATATGTTTTACTTATTCTTATTTTTTATATAAAGAAGGGGCGATCTTTGCCAGTTCTGGGCCCATAAATGAACATTTGTTTGTTGTTATTGACTTGCTGCATTATAGTTACTGTGTGTAATTTTAAAAAAAATGTAAGTTAATGTAGTTTTTTTTCTTCATTTAACTCTATTAAGTCATCTGGAATATTACACTCTGGGCTTTTTAGCCTCTGTTTTATTATTTTTATCACTCCCATATAAAATAACTGCAGACCTGTTCACTCTGATGCTGAAAAACTGTGAGAGCTGATTGTGTGTCTGTTTTCTGTAAGTGAGTTGGAACTGAAGCCAGATGTCTGTCTGAGTGACTGTGTGAGTGAATGTGTGCACAACAATAAACAAAGGGACTTTTATTCCTCTACTTGTCATCCTCTTTTAAAGTTGTATTTTTCTAAGCTACCAAAAAAAAGCTACTCTCTCATCAATTAGTCCATGTTGTCGGTAAGCTCCTGCTAAACATTCCCGATAAATCATGATGGAAAGAGGATGGCAAAGGTGGCCTTGTAGCAGATTTAGGATCAGACGTAGATCTGTGTTCAGTGCTTAGATATAAAGACAGAAACCTGACTGGCTAGTTGATTAGAGCATTTGATGGTTTCAAGCTTCATATCTTCCCCCTATGAACTGCCCACTCCTTCAGATCTGTTTCTCCATTGTATATGGACATTAGTGGACTAATATCCATGATTTTGCTAATAAAAGAGTTGTTCTGGTGAAACCAGGACAACTTGTGCAACAAAAACACTTGTCTTCATCTTTTTCTTTTTTTTTTCAGCCATAATGAAGTGCCTCTCTGATGTGATTTATTTTTTTAATTATTATTAAATTGTGATATTGCAAATATTAAATGCCCAGCCCTAAAAAAAAAAAAACACTTAAATAAAAACAGTAAAGTTCAAAATTCTCTAGTGGTGAAATTGAATAATTGTGAATTATTCAAAGTGATTTGACTAATTGCACAAAAAAACGAGAGAATCTGAGCTTTATAGCTACAGTGTCGTGTAAGAATGAGTCTGAACTAAAAGACACTGCCAGCGTTTTGTAAAACTCATTCTTCAGATATTTGCCAGCGGAAGCAGCAAAATTCACAACAATAATACTGCGGTTTTATAAAGGAAGATCATGATAAAGTAAATTCACAGAAAGTATAAAGCAAAACCTTTTCCACATTTAAATGATTCAGATTGCTGACTTTTATGGAAATTGCAGTGCTGTTCCCATCATTGGTTCTCTTGTTAATTCCTGTCCTGGGATATAAAATCCAGCCACCTCCACAGCCCCTAATGAGGTTAAGAGAGAGCGGAGGAGAGGTTTTTCCACAATCTTCTCAGTTTCTAGTATTAAACTGCAGGAAGAGGCTTTTGCACCATCTGTCACAACTTCCCCATGCCTGACTTCTCCACCCTGCAGCAGTCTGACTACAACTGAGTTATCAACAAATTTTAGGAAATGAATTTCACTGTAGGCTCTTTTACAGCCATTAGCAGATAAAATAAACCAGGCTGGAGATAGAGTGGGGCCTTTTAGAGAGCTAGTGGGCGACTGCTGTTTAGCTCGCCTGACAGGCTTGTTTTTTAGAAAATTCATCCTCTCATCTTCAGCACGCAAAATTCAACATTAGCTTTTTATGTTAAATGTGTTGCTGTATTAGAAATGAGACAAAATCTGAATGCAAAAACCATAAATCTTTTCCCACACTTTGCCAAATTACAAACTTCCACTTGGATATAGGATTTAATTAGGCCATTCTAACATATATCTAAACCATTCTACAGTAGCTGTATGCTGAAGACCATTGTCCTTCAGGAAGGTGAGCCTCTATTTTGACACTTATGTTGCAGCTTAGATTGTTTTCACTTTTCAGTGTTGACGTGCATTTATCTACATCTCTCAAACATCTTTGTACCATTGGTATGTCGCTGCCACCATCTTTCACCATGGAAATAAACTTTTTACTGCAGGGTTAGTTTTCCACCACATTAGATGGAAAAGGTTTGATCTTAATCTCTTCTGACTAAAGCTTAATCTTTTGTGTGTTTGCTTCATTTCCTTCTTTAACAGAAAGTTCAGTTCAAATTAATTCTCCTTATTTAGTTAATCTGCAATAGTTGCAGTTTCTGTCCTTTTTAAATAATTTAATTCAAATGACATAACCCCTCTCCAAAACCTTATTACTTACCTGTCTTATATATGTTGACAACTCTTCACAGAATAAAGGGAGCTGAATTCAAATACATTCCACACTTTTTAAGATTCAGTGTTTGTCACCTGAGGAACAAAAAGGTCGGATTTGACTTCCGCTTTGCAGTAATCCTTAACCTTTCCTTGAGTTTTTATTATGCTGTGCCATTAGTTGTTTTGTCCAGCATTCTTCTCATGTATTAAAACAGGAAAAAGTCAAATGTCGACATCTAGTGGACAATGGGAATAACTGCATGCAAAGATGAAGGCTGATGATTAGTTGATGGTGTTAAAGATGACTGGCAAGTGTGACTAATTCTAAAATAATTGCATTTTCTTGAGAAACAGTTAAAGATCTTTTACGTAAAATGTTGTTTAAAAATATATTTTAATCTTTTAAAGATTAAAGTCCCAATATTCATGACATCAATAAAACATTAAAAGATAATAGTAGGGTTAGAGAACATCTGACCTAAATCAGCCTTTGTTTGCTATTTTAAAGACACTCTGATGATTTCAACTATTCTATTTTTCAGACACAGTTGAAGGAAGAGTGGAGACTATTTTTGGTGAGGATTTGTGTGATTTTTAAAAGCTAATTGCATAGTGATTTAGTTAATCCCTAAAGCCCTTCCAGTCAGATCAAATGGTGTGAATCTGAAGCCTCTTTAAAGTGAAGGTGTGATTGTGAGAACAGAGTGATAATAAGAGGATAATGATGAAATTAAGGATTTTGATCCAAAAGTGTCTTTTCAGACTACCTCTGCAGTGAAAATCTACTGTCATCTGTTTTCTTTTCTTGTGTTTCGCTCATGTACAGCACAACTAATTGTCTTGCTACTGAAAAGGGATACTAAAATGTCCTTGCCTTACAGCTAAAGTATAATACTGAATAAAATCGGATTAAATCTTAGAAGAAACCATTGACCTCTACAAATTAACATGCTTGAAGTGTCAGTGTTGATTATTCTGAGGATCCTCTAAAAAGGTCCCTTTATCTTGTTACTTTTACAATGGAAACTATACTAAATTGTGCCTGTATGAAGAAATGACTCGGCATAAGTTAAGACTGCATAGAAATGCATTTCCTGTTCCACTTACATTGCAGTGTCTATATAATCTGTAATACTCCCTGCATGAATTATAATAAAGCTATTTACATGCATAAATCAAGCGGAACACTATGGCCATAGCCGTACTGCTCCACTTGTGGAGGCAAAATCTGTTGGGCTCTTTTTGGCATCAATACAATTATTCTTATTACGGCATTGCCAAACAAGACACTGTATAAAAAAAAAAAAAAAAAAAGCATAAGCATACAAAATACTACATTTTAGCAAAGATAATCACTCAAAAAGATGCTAAACTTCATGCATAAATCTGGAAAAGCAATTAAT
>NW_015150488.1:800869-804690 GCF_000732505.1 Cyprinodon variegatus | reverse complement strand
ATGAAAGCAGTTTGATGCAGTTTTTAACTGAGACTTGTTTCTGGACCCGTGATGCACTGTGATGAATTATTTCGCAGCAGCTGACTCTGATACCAGAGCAGATCTGTGAAGGCTAAAATCAGCTGATCCGTCTTTAGTTTCTGCTGCCTCCTTCAATGGGGGGGATCTGTCTGCTTTGCTTTCCAGTCGAGCTGAATTCTGCACAGGTTCACGGCAATCAACAGCACAGTTTTCATAATTAAAACTCATCGTGAGCTTTGAGGGGGGTGGGAAAGAGCCATTGTGTTACACACGTCAAAGTCCCTGAAGCGTTTGAGTCTAATTAACTTATTCTCTGTGTGACTGCAGCAGATTTTTTAACTGATGCCTCTTTCTTGTCATTATTCACAGAGGCTGATGTTTTTTCTTCTCAATTTAAGTTTAAAGTCTTCCAAACATTAGAGAAGTCAGGTTGAAGGTGACAACAAAAACAAATAAAATGGAATGAGTATGTCATTTCTTGCATAAAAACAAACCTCACAAAGCAGGGAGTCGATGAGAGAGGCTGTGAAGTAAATCCATATAAGCTCTCTCTGAAAGCTCAGGCTGCCTCTTGTTTTTGCATTTCTCCCTGCTGCTAGTTGGAAGCGTGTTTTGGGATGTTCATTACTTTCCGCCGATAATAATGATATGAAGTAGTCTCCTCATTTTTCCCCTTCTTGTCCCAGCCAGCGTGCACAGACAAACAAGCAAATGTATTTACACTTATTCTCAGGAAGCCCAGATTGTTTTTTTGTTTTTTTACTGTGTAAAATCTATTTTGATTATTAGCTTCTAGGCAGAAATGGGGAAATGTGGTGTCTTACATTTTTTGTGTTGTATTTGACTGCATAAATGGCTCTCAAGCAAAACAAAATTATTGTTGTACAGTTGTTAGTTTCTCCACCCTGTTAAACTGAAACTGCGGAATAGCTATTCCTGACTTCTATGCTTTATGTTAAAGTGTCTCTAAATATAGTCATTTCAGCTCAAAACTCCTCTTTTGTTCCTCTGTCAAACATCTAAGGGTCCAAAATAGAGAAACATTGATCCAGATATAGATACAGTTACAGGCAGAGGTTTACATGCACTCTTCCAAATGCAATAAACAAGTTTATTAGATATAAAACATTTTTGTAGTACAGACCATGTGAAGGCTCTTCACTCAGGCTTAAACATATACATTGACATTTGCAGAAATGTTCCCCCGCTTGTTGCAAAGAAACCACAACTTTTCTTTTAATTTTAGAGGGTAGAGTTGATTTAAATTAGATGGCTTCCTGCACATGCCAAAATTATGCACATTCCTTCCTTCTGTTCTAGTAGGCCTTCATCCTGATTAGTCATCTCCCAAACAATAAAAAAAGGATTGGAATAACCACTTCTGTCCAGATTTCAGCCATGTGACCTGATCTGTTGCCCTCAGATGAAGGGAAAATGCTCAGGGATTTCAGGAAGCAATTAGACCAAAACCTAACCGGATGATGTCGGAAGATCTCTGTCACTGTGAACAAGGAAGCTAGATAAATTATTTTAACCATTATGACCTGACGGTTTTGCTTTGGTTCATTACAAAAAGTAGGTAAAATAATTAAAACTCAGTTATTCTCCGTTACAAGACATAAACAGCATGGTGGATAAAAGCGGTACCTCGTTAACTAGATGGCACCAGGCTACCAATAAGATATGGTTTAACTCAGACCTCTAAAAATGTGCCAAAAAGTACTATGGCAGAACCTCAACTGATTTAAATGATACTCACTATATAGAAGAGTGGTCAAAAATCTAGCCACCAAAATAAAAGTGTTTGTTGATAAATAAAATAGTTTTTTCTTCTTTAACTTTCTAAGGGAAATGGCACCAGATATTATTTACATTGTGTGCTGATGAAGATCTTCAGTTATCCTGGACATCAGGATGTCTAAAAAGGTTAAAAAAAAAAAAAATGAAATATTTGTTTCTGAAAAAGTAGAGTCATCCAAAGGTGTTTCTCCAATAGGGGTGTTGTTAGTGTCGTTAATAGCGTGATTGATTAACTGAGACATGTTTGGTAATATTAGAGAAAACATAATTTTAGTCTGATGCACAGTCAGTTGCACCTTCTAGTCAAATTCAGCTTTTTTCTTCAACTTTAAAGAAAATCCACAATAAATCCAAGCTCTCTGTTCTGGTACCTACATTTTGTTGAAGTCATTTTTTTGCAAAATAGTTTCCATCCAGTTAAAATATATAATAAAAGGTGTTGAATTAAAACACCATTCAGAGATTAGTGAGTGTTTACTTCTTGTGTCATTAGTCAGGAGAGGACGTGTGTCAGTGTGATACTAACAAAAGTCATTAAAACAGCCCACCTATGCAAACAAAATTATAAAATATATTGTTTTCATAAGAAAAATGCAATTACAGGGGAAAAGATTTGGGTTTTGAGGAAAAAAACCTGCAGGTTCAGCTGCTGTAGTAAACAGAGTAAATAGCAGGGGATTCATTTCCCCTTAGGGTGTGTAATCTCCTAATCCGGCAAGTATTCTGGATTATACAGTTCTCTGTCTTTCTCTCCATACCAGCGATAAATGTTGAAGAAAATTTCAGCTCTGAATCTTCATCTGCTTAGAATAAGTGTTGTAAGCATTTTCTGTTGGCCCAAACACAGATCGTGACCTATATGCCTACAGACTTTAAGTAAGTAAATAGACAAATGAGTTGATCCTCTGCTATTTGTGGATTATTCACACCCCCAAGGGGTTCTGTGCTTCATGCCAATGTTATTTTACTGGGAAGACGAAAACTGACCCATATTACTAAAACATCCACATGCAAGCAGACAAGAAAATTGCACTGAAAGGGTCCCTCCATCCCCTGCATAGTTGGATGAGTCCACTCTGGACTTTGTCCAATTTATAATGAATGAAACATTACTTCAGCCCCTTCAGAAAACGACAAGAGCATTAAAAAGTAATGGCGACCAAGGATTTGTTTTTACCAGCTGGACTTGGATATTTGCCTAAGGGTTACGTAACTGACCAGCTTGACAAGGAAGGCTTTGCGATACAAAATCTGATTGGACACGGTGAACCTGTGCCCTGGTACAATGGGATGGTGAAAAACGGTATAGTGGAGGATGCCCTTTTTCTGGGTGGATCATCAAAATAAGTGGTCCTCCTAATTGTCAATCATTCTGTTCATATGTTTACATGAGGCCGTACTATGTGCTCTTCCCCATTTTCCCTTATGTGGTAAGTCTGACATAGTGGAAAAATTGCAAATCTTTTGGAAACAAAGCTTGTATGAGTGATGCAAACAGCAACTTTTAAACAGAGTGTGCACGAGGAAAAATGGGCTCAGGCATGCTCTGGCACGCGTTTAATAGGCGTTTCCTCTCAAGAGCGGGTACAGGGTTGTGCTTGTGCATTTTTTTTAAGTGGAGAGGCTGGGTCAAATCCTCCACTCTACCTTTACTAATATTCAAATTAGAAGTAGCCTACATGAGACAGAGAAAATAGTCTGTCATTTCATAAATAAAAATACACATTTTACTTATGGGGGCTGCTCAGTGACGCAGTGGATAGCACTAACGCCTTGCAGCAAGAAGGTTCTGGGTTCGATTCCCTGCCCAGGGACATTCTGAATGAAGTTTGTATGTTCTCCCTGAGCATGCGTGGGTTCTCTATGGGTACTCCGGCTTCCTCCCACAGTCCAAAAACATGACTGTGAGGTTAATTGGATGTATATATATATTTTTAAAACAACCTTTGAGCAGGTATTTAAGATATTTTGTGTATTATAAATGTTTTTCCCATCAATCT
>NW_015150488.1:710007-799830 GCF_000732505.1 Cyprinodon variegatus | reverse complement strand
GTTACTAGCATGGGGTACCTAATAAAGTGGCCGGTGAGTGTACTACTCTTAAACATTGCGTTTTTATAAGCTGTATGTTGAAAATCATTGTACTTATTCGAAAACATAAAAACTAGAAAATATCAGACAAGGTTTAATTAATTTACATAATAGCTTTCAGTAACTGAAGTACTGATATGAATTAAGCTTTCCATAATAATAATTCTACAGATAAAGGAGGGACCCTATAGACCGTAAAGAGCTATTCAACAATAGAGCAGTTGGTTCAAAGATGAGAAGAAAATAATAAAAAAAACCTTCAGCTCATCCAAAACACTGCAGGAATATTTCTGATGAAAATTAAGATGAAAGCCTGTTTTACTTTTTTCTGCTGTCTTTCTTTAAATCCCAAGTTGAATAACTCCCCTCCTTATTATGTAAAGAAATGGAAAATCAAGTTATGTTACAACAGAGATCTGATTTCTCCTTGTATCGTTGATGCAGTTCTCTGAATTCATGTTTTATTTCACATAAAGCAGCTACACTGGTGGCTCCTTGAGTTTCTAATATTAGAATAGGAGGCAGGTCTTTAGTAATCAGGCTCCTCTCATGTTAAACAACCTTCCAGTTTTAGGGCTTGGTATAAAACTTTCCTATGTGATAAAGCTTATAGTTAGAGCTGCTAGTTAATATAAACTATTATTATAACTGTTTTATTTGGTTAAAAAACAATCCAATTTTCTTCTGTTAGCTTATTTCCCCTACTTTTTCCCTTCTATTTATTATCTACATCTAAAGTTTAAGCTTAATCTTTCTCTTGAAACCCCATAAATCACATTATGGATAGAAATATAACAGCTAAAGGTGCTGCTACCATTAACTTAACGATTGACTTATGAAATACTGCCAGATCAGTAGTTTTGATTTTCTCCACAAAAGTTTGACTTATTATATTAAAGTATTTATTGGAAGCATTATTTTTATTTGAATGTGTTTATATATTGATTATTTATTGATGTATTTAAAAAGAACGTTTGACGTTCAAACGGCTTTGCAGAGTCAATGGCAAATTTGTGCTTTGTACAAAAATGGAACTGTATTCAAATAAAACAGAAACTTATTAAACTAAATCACTGAGATAAACTGAGTTGGAAGTTTGGATTAGCTACAAAAAAAAATGGGAATGTTGTTAAAGGAAAATTTAATATGAAAGAGCAGAAAATGGTTCCAGTGGGCCGAAATGGAAGTTAATCATAGTGAGTGAGCTGTGGGAGCATGGACCTTCATCTTGTTAAACATAACCCTACATCAAAATGTATTTACCCTACATTATTTATTAAAAAGGAGACAAAAATGAAAAAGACGGTTTAATGTGTTAAATGTATTCATCCCAGATTGAAATAAAGCTAGCCTGAAAGAAAATACAAAAAAATTGTTTTTGAAAGATTTTTTGATTCACTAACAAGGATCAGTCCATGTGAATAATTATCTATACCCCCCTCTAACTAACAGCTGCTTGTCTCTCCAGTGGTGCAGCTAATGTTATGAAACAGCAAAAAGTCTTTTATATGATTGTGGAGGAAAACTGCCCCTCTCCTCTTAGCAGGTTAGCTCTTATTCTGCCCAGCTGTGAGAACCACATCAGCTCAATTCGATTTAAGTCTAGACTTTGACTAGACCACTCCAAAACTGTTGCTGAGTTCAGGCAGACTCTGTAATGTGTTAGAGGTGATTGTCATGCCGTATTATTCAAGAGTGCTTGAAGTCAAAAACAATGGCCATATATGTTTTTATTCATGGTTTTCTACTTCAGAGTGCAATTTATGGTTCCATCAAAATTGTCCAAATTATTTATGGATTAAATGATTGATTGATTGACTTTATTGATCACACATTGGAGAAATAGTCAAAAAGAAGACGAAAGTGCCAAAAGGAAGAAAATGTGCATGGGGTATATACAGTATATACAGTCTGTTCCTGTTTGGCTGTGACACCACCATGGAGAGAAATATCAGCTGTGCTGCTTCCATCAACACCCTTGTTTATAGATGTTTGGGGCTGCCTTTTACAGCTTCTTTTTGTATCTCTGCCTCTGTCTCCTTGAACCCCAGTCTGCCTCGGCAGATGGTCGCTCACACTGAGCCTGGTTCTGCTGGAGGTTTCCTTCTGCTAAAAGGTAGTTTTTCCTCTCCACTGTCGCTACAAGCATGCTTAGCATGAGGAATTGCATCTGAGTCAATGAGTCGATGCAATCAACTGGTTTTCCTTAGATAGAAAACTTTGAATCAATTTGACTATATCGTCTGGTTGAACTGTAAAGTGCCTTGAGATGACATGTGTTGTGAATTGGCGTTATATAAATAAACTGAACTGAAACTAAACAGTGCGCCCACACACACACACACACACATACACTAAATGCATATATATAGATATATATTTATGACAGCTGAAGGCTCTTATTTAGCAGTATTGTTATACAAGGTTATTGCACAGAGTATTTACATGGGCACTTATAAAAATGGGTATTTATATATGTAGCTATTGCACTGGGTATCAAATATAAAGAAACAAGTTATTGCATGGGTATTAAATAGTAATTGCACATCATACATTGCACAATTTATTGCCGTTATTACTGTACCTGCAGTTGCGCTCATTTTTACACACAGGGTGTAAAAGTATTTGAAGCTTTACTCATGAAGCAGTTAAAAAGATAAAAAAAAAAAAAGTCCCAAAGTATGACACTACCAACACCATGTTTAGCTGTAGGCATAGTAATGAAATACTTTCCAAAATACTACAGTATGGTAGTTTGTCCCAAATATAACAGGACTCATGCCTTTTATCAGCAGATGCGATGATATATGAATTACTTCTAATAAGGCGTTATTATTGATGCCTTGCTGTTAAACTATAAAATCAACTTGAGATATTTTCGACACGTGTGTAAATGATGGAGAGTAAGCATAAAAAGGCAGATCTTTTCTGTCCTGCAGGGTAAGCTGTTGCTCTTCCTGCATGTCATCTCTAGTGTGTGATCAGCCGAGGGAAGCGCCCCTGGCAGCAGAGTAGTAAACCAGAAGCGCCTCCTCTCTCCATCGCTTCACGCCGAACCAGAACCATTCATCTCTCCCCTTCTCCAGGCTTCACATCCGGGTCATCCGCCAGGATCTGTCTCCTGCGTCTGTGTCTGACACAGTCAGGATCGCTCCGTCCGCCGCCGCCGCGCTGTTCTGCAGCTCTCCTCCCGATCGCGCGGCTCTCCAAGCGGACACTGCGCTCAGCGAACACCGATGGAGCCCGGAGCGCCGTGAGCCGCAGCCGGGGGTCGCACACACAAAGCCGGGGATGAAACGGTGAGGAGAGGCTTCGTGTACGGGCTAGCCCGAGGTGATTAACTCGCCCCGAACCATGTCGAAGAGCCTGAAGAAGAAAAACCACTGGACCAACAAAGTCCACGAAGCGGTGATCACCCGTGGGAAGGACGGGGAAGTGGGCTTCGAGCTGAAGGGGGGCGCGGAAAACGGCCAGTTCCCCTACTTCGGTGAGGTGAAGCAGGGGAAGGGACTGATCCAGAGCGGAAAACTGGCCCAGGATGAGCTGCTGCTGGAGGTCAACGACATGCCAGTGGCCGGGCTCACCACCCGGGACGTGCTGGCCGTGATTAAGCACTGCAAGGACCCGGTCCGCTTCAAATGTGTCAAACAAGGTGAGATGTTTTGGAAAGAGAGGAGAGGAGAGGGGCCAGGAGCGCAGCGCAGCGCCGCGCAGCGCACATTTCACAAAGAGGGAGGAGGGGGGGGGGATTGACTAGTGTGGCTGAGAAAGCTGCGTTTTTACCTCCTCTGCTTTGATTAAGATGTAGGCGAATGAACATGAGCATTGATCTGTCAGGTTGGGCTGAGCAGATAAACGAGGGAAACAAAACACGGACATATTGGGCCCGTTTCTGTGAAAAATGGGTCCAGTCCAGAAGGATCAGCTGCTGATTTGTTTACTGCACAGTCTCTGGTTCAATGCCACGACCTGGAGGGGGTGTGTCCGCTTAGATGTAATCTTTTATCCTTAGATCTGGATTTTACTCACTAGAAGAGACAGGTCATCTAACAACTTTTATGAAGGCAGGGAATATAATCCCCTCCACTCATCCCTTATTAGAATATTAGATAAAATCAATAAAAAAAGTAGTTTTTATTACATAGATGTATGTTGGGGGTGAGGGATTACCATCATATATATCAAACACTGAATATAGTTAATAAAAAGTTACTGCTAAAGTAGCCGGATGTTCACAGAGTCCTTTTTCCACCTTTTCCAAGTCAATGGAAAGTATAGTGGAAGGAAAAAGTTCCTAAGCCAGTTTTGAAACAATATTAAATTTGTATAAAAATGTCTTCCCGTCATAAAGTGTCTTTTATCACTTTTTATAGTTGATTGCTCTTTTTTCACTGTGCCTTTTCCTTCTTTTTAGCTTTCTTTTACCCAAAGCATAAAGTCTCATATATGACCGACTTAAATACATTTATACTGAAAAGCTCTGAAGCCACTTTTTCCTGAGTTCAATCACTGCAGCCGTTGTTTTTGTGTAATCATCATGTCCTCCTGAGGCTGAAACTGAGCTCTAATGTGTCTAATTCATAGAGCGTGGTATTATGGCAACAAAGCTGTGTGAGTGACCTGCTTCTGTCAGAAAATGTAAAAACAAACGCATAGCCAGAACATAAAAGATAAGATATTTATCATTCATCACACTCTATGAAGCTCAGTTAAAAGTCCAAAGTGGTGATGGGGAGGAAGAGGGGCAGTGTTCATAAAATAAGCCTTTCATACTGTGGCCTGTTTCTGGGACAGAAGTAGAAGCAGGAGATCAAACTGGTTTTGTTTATTTTTGGATGCTGCAGTGTTTGCTCACTGAAGTCTTGGCTTTCACACGTCCTCTCCTGACTGCTGGCTTTCGATCTGTGTTTCCATGAGCGGCATCAATGTGATTGATCACTGTGTCGTAGCTGCTGACATGGTAAGGTCCTGTAATGTGCTGGGAGTTAGACGGACAGGTCTGTTCTGCTGCACCATCCTCCTCTCTTATCCATTTACACATGAACCTCTCCGAGTTTCCAACCGCCCACGTCACTCTCTCAATTCTCTGTTGTTTGAGCACAGCTTGCTGCCCCCTTCATGTATTTTTCTCTCCTCTGTCTTACCCTCATATTGCTATCTAACTCCCTTTCAGCGTAGAATAGTTTGCCTCTGGTTGACAGGATATGGTTTGTTGTGAGGAAATCGTCTGGAATGCAGTTAAGTCCAATAATTCAGGGACACCTCTGCCTTTGAGAAGAAAAAAACAAAACAAATAACAATGAGATGAATATACTGAGTCATATTTCACAGCCATGTCCTTTTGTATCATGTGAATGTGCACATATTGAGGAGGCTATTTTTAATCAGGTAGACTGTAGGAGTCAAAAAGAGAAGAACGCAGCTAAAGCCAGCTCTCAGGCACACTCATCAGATTTTACAGCACATTTCCACTCTTAATTTATCTACTTATTAGAACCACTATTGCTAAAACAGCCATGCCCCTTCCACCTCTACACATTTTTGTCTTTTTTACGACCACAGACATCACTGTATTTCATCGTTGCCTTTATGCAATACACCAACACAGCTTAAATAGTCAATACATTTTTAGAGCAGCCCTCTGCTGCAATTACAGCTGCAAATACATTGAGATATATCTGAAACTTCAGACGCTGAATGTTCTTTGGCCTGTTCATCTTTGCAAAATAACTCGAGCTCTGACTCACATTTTCGTTGGATATAAGCCTGGACTTAGATTAGTGCTGCAGACTGGCAATCTGCTGGCTAAAAGGAGGCTGGACTTTCCCCTTGCTTTCAAAAAAGACCAATTTGGCTGTTTGGAAGTCCAGGTGTGTCTCAAAAGTTATGTTTATTAAATGAAATAAAATATTAATTTGCTAATTTTAAAACCTGTTCTATAAATAACAATGTTAAAATAAAAAAAGGAAAATTCACATTGTTACAAAATATTAATTTAATAAACTCTGAATACCTGTAAACATTCGCTGAGTCTCTAAATGGTTTCTGAGTCGGTAGGCTACACCACCATGGTGTAAGCCTGCTGACTAGATGTCCAAATGTTCCAAGTGTGCTATGCCATAGTATGATTATAGAAGTTTAATGGAAGGAAAAACTGTGGTTGGAAAAGATTGATCAGTAACCAAAACTCATTCAAGAGTTTGGGGAACTTTACAAGGATTGGATAAATGTTGTCTCTCCTGCACCGAGTTGCTGCTGAACCACAGAAATGACCAGAAGCCTCTTACTCAGGAAAAGACTATGAAAATAAAGTTCTCCTTTTATTTCTAAATCAAGGTTCCAGAATCTGGAGGAAGAGTAAAGAGGCATAGAATATAAAACTTTGTTCTTATCTGAGCAAAGCATCCTCTTCCTCATGTAACCTGTAGCCAAATGAAGTCCCGATTCAGTCTCTTTTGGCAAACTGAATTGGGACTCCATTTGGCTTCTTTTATCAGAGGCTTTTTTCTGGCACTCATATTTACAATTTACAAGCAGATTATGGAGAGAACAAAAGATTCTAAGACCTGAGCTGTTGCACCTGGCAGCTCCTCCAGAGTTAAGGCTGATTTATACTTTGAAATTAGGTCGTCTGCGTAGGTGTCGCAGTGAATGCAAAGACCCCTCCGCAGACACTCTCTTAAGTTGTAGGTGATCGCAGACAGTGCCGCAGACAGGAGTCCTCTGATTGGGCAAATCTACATCAGCTCTACTCATGCGTATTTCCTGTTTGCTATCTTACCCGCTTGTTTTGTTTGTATGACTGCCATTGTGGAAAACATAAACTTCCTCACCGCCTGTATTTCGACCAACAGCATGTTTCGTTGCGTTGCGGCGGAATAACATAACGCAGACGATGCTTCAAAATTGAGCATAAATCAAAAATGTCTGCGTCATACATGCGACAAACTTACTGCGACACACTGCTGCGGGAAGATAACCAGCCCTTACTAAACATGTGCATTAGAAGAGCTTGATGGAAACTGCTAAATTTAATTTAACTTACTATATTCCGCAAAACGTTTTTTATGCTTGCTCGGATTAAAAAATATTTACCTAACACGACTGATCAAAAAAGCTCATTATCCTGTTTATTTAAAGATATAGTGGAGGAGGTTATGTTTCCGGGTGGATCGTCAAAATAAGTGGTCCTCCTGTTTGTCAATCATTCGGGTGATATGTTTATGTAGGACCATTCTATGTGCTCGTCCCCATTTTCCCTTGCCGGTGGTGAGTCTGTCATAGTGAAAAAAATTGCAAATCTTCTTTGGGAAAGTAAGCTTGTATGAGCGATGCAAACAGCAACTTTTAAACAGAGCATGCACAAGGAGAAATGGTCCTGTGCATGGTCTTCTTGCGTTTAAAAGGCATTCCCTCTCGGGAGAGGGTATAGGGTTGTGAATGTGCATTTTTTTTTTTTTTAAGAGAGGGCAGGTCTTTTAAAAAATTCATGAAAATCCTCCACTATACCTTTAAGGCTCACATTATTTACTTTCATAGGTTCTTTAGTCTAAAACCACCATAATAAATTACTCTTAGACCTTTTTTTCTGTCACAATGCTGCATTTGTTTGGCATGAGCCACAAACACAGATGGTATTGTTTTCTCAAGCCGATGGGTTTTCTATGTCACTGCGTGCAGGTGTCAGTTGTGAAGAGACATTAAGGCAGCTATGAAGCCTATATAAAATCGGTCCTTTGCCCTTTTACACTGTTCTGCGTTCCCTTGGAATATTTACCAGTGAAAAAGCTGGAAAAAGACTTGAAGTGGGCTTCCTAGAAGGGCTGTTATCTCTTCCCCTGCTTCATGTCTTAGTGTGTATTTCTGGTTACATCAAAGGTTTCAGATTTCTCTCTTGGGCTCCAAATAGATCCAAAAACAGCAGCAACGTCATCAGACAATAAAAACAAAACTATGTCTTCAATTTCACACTAAGGACCTTTACAGATGTCTTACATAAAAGGGAGACATCTTATACTGAGGATGTTTCAAAATACCATGTTTGTTTTCTTTACTGTGTGAGATGCAAAACTTGCTGTGAGAAGGAATGATCGATGTATTTGTTCTTACAAGACTTATAAAAAGAAAATCTTTCAGACGATTCCTGTTAATGAGTCACCCTCCGTCTCTGCTTGATTATTTGTTAGACAGCAGGTCTGTCAGTAGTGTTTCTCTTCGTGAGCAGCAGACATTAGCGCCATGCAAACGGCTGCTCGGTTCAGCGAAGCAGATTTCTAGAAGTGCCATGAAGAGCTTTACTGTGGAGAGGTGTAAGAACAGCACATAGTGAAGAAAAGTGTGAAATGGTGTGTGCTACGAAGTGAGAAAGAGGTGCAAGTTTAAGAGATGCTTGAATAAACTCCACGTTGAGTCTAGACTTTGCTAGATCAATTATGGTTAATTGTTTATTCTCAAAGTCTAAATTAAGATGTTTCCAAAATTCGAATTATCAAAATAATAAGAAAATCAAAGATCAAAACCTGATGTTCAATTTAATGCCCCATATATAGAATTTCTTCCTGTTTCCATTGAGATGTACGGATCTATTCCTAACTGTCAAATGAACTACCAGTTAAAGGGCACTTTGGCTTTTTTAATTAATCTTTACTTTTATTTTAAGCCAGATGCAATTGTCCGTGTGCTATTTCTTTTAGATAACTTGTTTTCATGTCCAATTAAGACATATTGTCTTGATTTATTTACTCACCACTAGATGGCCTCAGTGAGCATTTATTGCTAACGTTAGGTATCCAGAGTTAAACTATTTTGCAGCACATTTGCTAAAGAGCTTCAAGGCTCCAATAAACTTCATCTAATTACTAAAAATATCCATGTGTTGAAGGCAATGAATATTTCTGACGCTAATGTGAGCTATATAATTATTAGTAAGTAACTGATTCTGATCCATAAACTTCTATGCTGTTCAGTTTTTTTTTTTAATTTTTATTGAATTTGCAATTTAAAAAGATCATTTATTGAAGATCTATTCAGTGGTAACATTGGGTACATGATGCCTTGTTGGATCTTTGAATATGAAGAAATTGGTCCTGGGAAGTCCATAAAAGGGTATTGAATTTAATACTGACAATGTGTGGGAACCCTGAGTTGCACAGTGCATTGGTTATAACTGAAGGCCTTAAGACAAAATATTATTTTTAAGCATTCAATCATCAATTTTTTCATTTCTCTCACTCTCTATTTGTGAAAAATCTAAATTAGTGTCCGTCAACCACATTAAAAGTTTTCCACCCCAGTGAATATGAGAATCTGAACTAAAAAGAAAAGAAAAAAGTAGTTTCTCTTCTGGTGACTCTGGGGCCAATAATCTTCTTGCACGTTTGTTGGATATTTCAGAACACAGCTAAAATGTCAGCAAAATATGAATTTTTAATATTATCTGCTATACATTTTTGTATTTCCTTCCCTTTTCCCCCTCATCTCTTTCTCCTACAGTCCACAGTGATCGCTGTCATTCTGTTTGAGCTTGTTTGCCATGTTAAGTTAGGCTACTTAACCAGTGATCTGATTAAAGGAATAGCTGAATATCAACAAAGCGGGAAAAAGGCAGCATTTCATGCTGCCATCTTGTCTCATTGAATGAGTAGTGTGATTTATCAGCTTTTAAACATTGGTGTGTTTTCCTCACCGGGTCAGACTGTCATTCTTTGAAAGTCTGAGCTCCTGGTATCCCCAGCCTGAGAAAACCCTATTTAAAAAAAAAAAAAAAATGTCCCAATCCGATATTGATAACTGAAATCTGTTCCAATATAAGCCAAAAAACCTGACATCTTTTCAATACTACAAAATAACTAAAGTAGGTTTGATTTCTGTTTATATATTGGGTCAATATCATTGGTGGTCTCAACAGTAAAAGCTGCAGTATTGGTATTGTGTCTGAAATGAAAAAGTTATTACAGGTCAATTCTTGATGCAATCCTGCTTTTGAGTTGAATTTTGTCTTTTTGCCTCCCTCATTTTTTAAAGATCTTCTATTATGCATTATCAAGTGTTTGTTTAGTTTTTAATAATGTTATAATAATGTTAGAATCCAATTCCTTCATCACAATCATGCAAAAAGTGATATTTGGCTTGATTCATACGTGTCTCACTTACATCTCATGAATGTTTTCTGAGAAGCAGACCCTGTCTCATACGGCCGCTCTGTCATTTCTCTAACCATGTCTGTGTTGCTGTCGCTGCCAGTGCATTGCTGCCATCAATCCATCTGCCCCAGACCACATCCACTGCTCATAACTGAGTTTCATTAAACTTTTAACTGCATTAGATTCACAATTCAGCTCAACACACAATAAAATATTCTGTTGTGTAACAATAAACTAAGTAAGAGTTGCTTTTTGATAAAAATGCCGGTTTAAAGCAACTAACATGCATCTGCTTGTTCCTTATGCTTGCCCAGAATGAGATTTTTCTCTCTCTCTGCCTCAGAGAAAGGATGCAGAGGCGGGCGACCCGGCAACGTTTCATCCAGTCGGGTTAATGAGAACTACATGTAATGTTTTCTCAGGCTAAACAACATGAATTTAAAAATGTTAACATGCCCTTTACCATTTAAAGTGGAGCCAAGTCATCCCTCGTCGTCACGCTGATCAGGCATTCTCGCCTACAGTGTTTGCAGAGAGGGCTTGGCAGCTCGCTCTTTACCAGTGAAACGGTTAAGAGAAATAAATTCTTCAAGCTATAATATCATGGTTATTTTGAAACGTAAAGAGTGTTACTGACATAGTGGATCATTTTCATTTTTAGTATATCTCAACGTTAAAAAAAACAACTTAATTTTATTTTTAACTGTTCATGATGAACGATAACTGTCATTACATTGAGTATTTAAATGGTTTAAATAAAAGACATTGCAGGAAATGGAAGTTAAAAGGATATTTCTATCTATTTATGTCTAAACCATAAAAATAAAGGTCTATGGCAACATCATATATACTTTATCTTTTAATATCTCTATAATTCATAAAATATTAGCATCAACAGCATCAATAGAGACTTTAACATGTACATTTTTCCTATTAAACATTTATACATTTTGCATCAAACGGCTTCTCAGTGCTTTCTGTAGGATATTCTGGGGAGGCCCATTAAATATGAAAATAAGCATATCACGGTTCTGTGCCTTTTTTACATTTTTCAGAATTCTGTGCTGGATGTTTTTCTGGAAGTGCATTTTGTGTGGAAGAAAGCAACTCCTGTAATGAGACATTTATATTTGAATAAAAGTGGACAAGATTGAACAATAAAGGAAAAAAAAATATATATATAGAAATAATTTATAAAATAATTTATAGAAGAAAATGATTGTAGTACAATGTAGAATTTGCAGAAAGTTCTAAAGACATTTCTGATTAAATGAAACTGAAAGGAAATCTGTAGTTTTTTACTTTGTTTGTTAAGGTTTAGTGGAGGATGTTCTTTTTCCGGATGGATCATCAAAATAAGCGGTCCTCTTAATTGTCAATCATTCCGGTCATATGTTTACGTGAGGCCGTCCTACATGCTCGCTCCCTTTTTCACTTACCGGTGGCAAGTCTGACATAGTGGAAAAATTGCAAATCTTCATTTGCAAAGTAAGCTTGTATGAGTGACACAAACAGCAACTTTTAAACAGAGCGTGCACAAGGAGAAATGGGCATGTGCATGCTCTCACATGTGTTTAATAGGAGTTCCCTCTCGGGAGCGGGTCCAGGGTTGTGCATGAGGGTTTTTATTTAAGTGGAGAGGGCGGGTCTTTTCAAAAAATCACGAAAATCCTCCCTTATAATTTACTTTATGTTAGATTAATAAAATATTCTTATTAGAGCAATTAATGCTAGGTTTATCCATGTTTCAGCATTATAGGACTAAAAAAATAAAAAATTTGGGAAGCTATTGGAAGCTATTAAAGTTCAAACTCCCATTTGGAAAGTTCAAGGTTTCTTCAAAAACCAACTTAAAAAAAAAAATCAAATTAGCCATTTGTAACCTCAGCATAAAATACAGATTTTTTTCATTTATTATTGTATAATTGTTGCTACTGACACCTCGTCCTCAACAGCTTTTGGTATCAAAGATGCTGCTTAGTATCTAAATGCATAACATGCAGATAAATACGCTGTAGTAACCCTGGTTGCTGAGCCAACAGTAAATCCAGCTACCTTCCTAAAGCCGCCCTCCATGTTAACCACTACCGTTATTCCCTGATCCAAGTTTTGACTGGAGGTAATCTGCACAATTAAAAACAGTTTTGATGTGAGCAATCACGTATTTTACTCCACCTTTTACAGTTTTGAAATAAATGAAAGTCTGATAGAGTTGTGTCGTATTTTTTGGGTTATATCAAGAATCTGTGTTTGCCCTTGAGATCATGATTCAATTTTGTTTATAAATCCAGCTCAGAATGCGAGATATATGCCACAGATCGAAATAAAGAAATTAACATTCTTATATGACACCCTCAAAGATGTAAAATATACAACGGAGAGAAAATATGAAGAGAAATGTTAAAAGCCTTTAAAATTGGAGGGAATTTCAGAAATATTTTTAGAAGACAAAAATCCCTGGAAGAAACAATGGAAATGTGAGATGTAGTATTTACATAGAGTGCAGCTTGCGCTGAAACAGTCTATAAAATGGGCTGTTGGTCTATTTGATTGTCAGCAGGGGTGTTTAAAGTGGATCTTGTTTGTGTGTCTGAGGAGGGGAAACTGTGTGTGAGATCTTGTGGAGACGGCGTAAGTCAAGTTCCCAGAAATATATTGTGGACCCGCAGGCTCCTTGTGAGGACCAAAGCCAGAGTTATGGGTTATAGGTGACACACTGAGCTGTGAAATTAGTGTTGGTTAGTTTTAGGACTTATAAAATAATGGATGTATGCAAAGTGGCTGTAAGAATGAAATAACACTACATGGGGGAGGTAAGCTGGAAAGAAAATGCCTAAATGGGGGGGTGGGGGGTTGTCTTTGCAGCTTTAAGAAAGAAACTTTTCTGTTTCTTGTATTTTTTTCTTTTTATCTCTATCTCTTCGTAATTTGTCTCTCTCTTTTTTTAATCGACCATAAACACTCACAGTCCATCAGTCTCTTGGGACATAGAGCGCATCATGTCCTTTGAAGAACTGAACGACATCCAAAAGCTTGGCAGGCCCTCCATGTACAATTATAGCTGCTGAGCTCAGACTAATCAATGTTTGGAGGCGTCGTTTTGCAAATGGTCACCTAGCGCCTGTGTTAAAGCTCCTGCCAGTTTGAATTAGCTTATGTAAGATAAAACAAAGCTTCGGCCTTGTTTGCTGCATCAAATCGCACCACAGATAACATACGGCGCCTGTATCATCCAGACCTTCAGGAGGTGCTGCTTGAACTTGTGAAGTTTTTTAACTCCGCATTCCAAGTCCCACCATTCGCCTTAATGTGGCAGCACTGCTGAGGGACAGATGGAGCGAAGGGGGAGAAGACGACCTTTTTATCTCTCTTGTTGCTTTGTTGATGAGATGCTTGAAGAATCAGTGCATAACATCCTGTCTGCCCTGTCGGTATTAATAACTCACAGAGAAATGGGCTCTGTCAGAGACAGAGGATGATTTTTATTGAGGCTAGAAGCTGCTGGAGCTCGGCTCAGAGGATCAAACTCAGGCTCAGCCAGCCAATGACCAAATATCTAACTAGTCCAATAACGTGAATTAGGTCAATGTTATTCTCCACACCACAGGCGCACTGCATGTGTGGACAATCTGGGACTGTGCTGCAGCATGTGTTTGCATAATGTACATAGATTTGATGTTTCTGTGTCGGATCATCTGAAAAGTAACTCCTCCAGCTGAAGGCAGATCAGAGTTTTTAGTCACAGTTTTCGTAACAGGACTTAGCCATTTCAGATGATAGGGACTCAACTTAAAAGGTTTGACCCCAAAAAAAGCATTAAGTCCCCAAAACAGCTTGCTTTCCAAGGATATTTCCAAAACTATACGCAGAAAGTGGACTTCAAAACCTTTTATTGAAGGATCACCACTGCTGTGACCCCATAATACAGAGGATCAAGCCAGATTCTGAAAACAAAGATTCATTTTGGGACCTACTGAGATAAACACCATGTTTTGATAATTACTCATGATATGTGTGAGTGCAGAATGAGAGAGCCTTTGTGTGGCTCATGCTGAAAGAGGGGAAAAGGAATGTGTGTAAAGTGAATACATGCACATCCATATAAGAGGAACAGAAGGAGAGTGTCTTAGTGTGCAACATTTCAACGCTGAATCATCTGGAACAACATGGACTAAAAATATGTTGCAGTCTTGAAGGGCGAAACGAAACTCCTGTCTCTGGTTTCAGATCTGTGTTGTTGTCACATTTATGGACTCTATGGTTATTTTTGCTTTGTGATTCTGAATTGGGAAAAGGAGGGAACATTGTTAATAGATATTTACTTAAATTAAAAACAAAAACATTTTTTTTCATTATTCTACCTTAAACTGGATCTGCACAGCTTATCAAATGACTGTTTTTTTTCTGTGTTTGCAGTAATCCAACTTACAATTAATGCTTGGATGTGTAGTAGACTGTGGTTGTTTATTTGCCCTGCATTTAAATTCTGCTTAATATGAGATCCTATACGATCAGAATGCATAAAGAAAATTAGCTAAATTCCTTCAGGAATAAAAAAGCTATCTCTTTAAAGCGCTCTTGTTATTGTTCAAATTCCCAAAATGTTTTTGCTCTGAACAATCTCAGAAATGGGGACTTGTCTGCTCAGCACCAACACCCCTCTTTTCCCAAAGCAACCACAGTCAAACCGAAAAACAACCCCCAAAACAACAAAAGACTATTCATTAAAAACAAAAACAAATGAAAAGGTTCAACCTTATTGATTCTATCCTAAAACTGTTCAATATCATCAATATTTCATATGACTGTTGGCTGAATTCCAGATTGGTTTTAGGAAAAAAAAAAAGAACCTGCTTCAAAACAGAAGTCCTGCCTCCTTTTCAGACTCTTAATAGTCATATTTACCTAATCATGACAACAAACTGGACTAAAAATTAGGACATGCTCATTGCCTGAAGCTTTTGTTCTTCATTGGTCATTCTAAAAAGGTCTAAAAATCCTCAGATGAGGTGATTTTTAGGTTTTATGCTTTCTGCAGCAAAGTGTTTACCAGCAGAGCCAAGAGCAGCTGGGAGTATTTAAATTTTTAAACACTCCAGTCTGGCTTCTGCTTGCTTACTTTACACTATGGCTTCCCTGCTGTACGTGAGTGCATGAGCAGAGTCTTGGCTGGTCGTGGTGAAGATGTTCTGTTTTGTGTTTCATCAGTCTTTCTGAGCCCAGTGCATTATTAGCAATTGAAGTAACTGCAGCTCCAAAATGAGACGCCAAGCACACAGTTACTCAGGAGTCTGAAATGAGTAGAAATGGAAGCCCTCAAGCATTTGAGTAAATGTACCTTGTTGAGTTCCTCTGCTTGCAAATAGGCCCTTTGCTTCTTATATACTAAGCCTCTCATCTTGCTTTTATTCCCAGAGCCTTAGAAAAATATGCAGAAGATTTACAGATAGAACTGTAAACATCTCACTCTTCACCACTGCTGCATTGTACCTATAGTTATTTAATTACATTTCATTGCTTCTCTTATTTTCTCTGTGTGAGACAAGACTGCTGGATGAGATTCCTATTAGAGATTTACTTCCTTGATAAGGAGCAACATCATCATCCCTCCCACTTAGAATAAATCATATCTTATTCAGCCAGGCATGGCTCCAGCTGATGGCTTTTATTCAGAGGGTAGATTAGCCAGATTAGACTTCTGTGTTGCTTTATGAGCTGAATTAGAGGGATTATGAAAAAATGAGATACAGAGCTGAAACAGGTGTGGGGAGTGTAATGTATGGACTGATGCTTCATTAATTGGAAAATCATGAAGAAGAATGAATGAATTACTGCAATCAATGTCAGTAATTAAATTCAAATGGTCAAAATACATAGAAAAAGATACGTGTTGTATTTTTGAAATGCTGGTATCACAGTTATGGCTTTCAGCTTTTGAAAACTTGGTAATCTTTGGAATTTGTATTAGAAAACAAAATCTGTTTTTTAATCAGAAATGTCAGGCTGCTGAAATCATATATCGTATTTAATATTTTGTTGTTTTACACAAATTACTGCATCGATGTAGTGTTTTAGCCTGCAGCCCTTGACAACACTTCATAGGTTCTCTGTGGGGTTCAGGTCAGGGGGATTTTCCTGTTTCCAATTAAGCACAACATTGTCATCATCATTGTGGTACTTCTGGCAGTGTAGGCAAGTACAGCAAGTATAAATGCTTGAGGTTTACCTTGCAGACAACTGAGCTGACCGTAGATAAAACAAGGTTGGTTATACTTTCTGCATTTGCTATGTTCCTCTGGTGTCTTGATAAACAATTTAGTTTTTTGTGTAAAGAGAACTTTGTATCTGGTGTTATCTCAGGGTTATTAGTGTGGCTTACCACAAGGAGTGTTTCAGGTTAACCGTATCTCCTGGGTTTGGCTGCATGTGTCGGCACTTTTATCATTTACTACAGTTAAAAGTCTTCTTCCAACTAAACTTTTTCTTTGCACTCAACTTTCTATTTATATGCATTTGCTCAGTATATAAGAAGCAAAGTGCCTATTTTCAACTTGATTGCATGATCTGGTTGAATTGTCTCTAAAGTGACTCGAGATGACATGTGTTGTGAATTGGCACTATATAAATAAACCGAATTTAATTGAATATGCTTAAACATGCCCACATGCTTCTTTAAGACGTCGGCTACTTTCAAGACAGCAGGCTCCTTTTTCTTGATTTTTAAGAAACAATATGTTTTTCCACTGCTCTAAGCCATAATTATCAAAACCATTTGAAAATATTGGCTACCATAACAAATTGCATAAGTACAATAGATTACATTACCAATGGTGTTCTAACATATTGAGATGTAACTAAACTTTAAAGCAGAGTAAAGGCATAAGTATAGGGGTTAGCAGTTTGGTCGGATCTACGTCAACATTTGGAATCATGGATTACCTTGTTTGAAACTGTAATTTAATCTTTGATCCATTTTAAATTGGGATTTAAACTCTAGTGACTTGCTGAGTTAATCTTGCTTTACTCCATAGCATGCAGATTCCCTGCATGCAGAGATGCTCCATTGGTGCAGTGATTGCTTTCTTCCAGCAGAGGGCGTAGGAGTTCTCTGAGAAGTTAATGTGTTAATTCAAGCAGTTATTTATCTGCGCTGACATTCTCACAGTCGGTCTGTGGCCCTTTATTTCACTTCAGAGGGAAAGTTGATATTAATGCAGTCTAGTATTTTAGTCTTCAGTGCTTGTTTCACATTAGAGTTGAGGGTAACTATGACAACAGCTGATCATGCCTCAGTCTGAATGCGTCTGTAATTATAACCAGGCTGTCTAGTCTGAGTTCAGCCTGTCTGAAATGGTGTTACCTGCTGTGGTGGTTGAACTGATGCAACTGTGCTGTATGAGATGTGGCCATAGATTCATGTCTATAATGACCGAGCTGTCAGCATCCTCCAGTTTCCCAGTAACAGCATCTGTAATAGCAGGAACCAGGGACTTTAGCAGAAAATATATTTTATTTTCTATTGCACTGCTTATTTAGAGGATTTTATTTTCTTCCATCTTTGCAGCTTACAAGTTCCGTTTTGTTTTTGGTGCAAGCTTGTAAATGAGCATAAACTTTTATTTACCATTTTTATTTGGGTATCTAGAACTCATCAATTACATTAAAGACCACCTGACAATTTTAAACAAGTCTCAGTCATCCATTATCATCTCCTATGAGCACCATACACAGTTAGTTGTCAGCATAATCTCCATTAAAGGAAGGATAAGTGCTCCAGTTTAAAATGTCAGTTTCTTTCGTCACTCTAAGTCTGGACAGAAATGCATTCAAATAAATCAGAGGTGTATTTGTGCCGATTTTCATCATAAAAAAAAAAAATTTCTTGCTGAGTGATCTGTTTATCTCAAGTTTTACAACCACAAAAGGATTGTATTAGCAGTGCTGAGCTTTAGCATTTGTTTTATTATAACATGTTTTTGAATCATTTTGTCATATTACAGATGATCAAACACAATATTAGAAAAAATTAATAACCTTTGGAATCATGAATGATTTTTTGCCCTTGTTGTTGATTTCAGTAACCAAGGTAAACAAAATCTGTGCAAACCTACCTGGGCCTTGGTCAAAAAAGAAGAAAAAAAGCAACTTAAAGAACTCATGGCAGCGTCACACTAGTAGCAATAACTGACAAATAAATATTTTAGGTTGCTATGGATCAGACACCTTGAAGGTTTTCATGACATGAAACTCAATCTTACCTTTCACAGGCTTATTTTTTGGTTAATTTCTATTTTTCCCTCCCCCTGCTGTATAACCTGTTAATGTACACAATTTAAAACAAAGAAATAAAAAAAAAGATAGTTTAAAGCAGCAGGATTATAATGTTAAGATGCATATATTATAACAAACATTTTACCATTTAAAAAGAATAAAGGGATCTGTTTGAAGTGTGTCTTGTTCAGAATAAACATAGCTGAGGGAACAAACGAGGTTTTATAGCAGTTTGTTTTTGTTAATTGGACCATCAGCCTCCTACCAGATGGCTGCAGCTTAAAGGAGGATTTCAAGGGATCTGTTGGGTCATTTTGAACCTGAACTCCATGCTTTTCTCTGCAAAGTATGTTTATGTAGATCAAGAAGATACACTTACTAGTGAGGGGTTAACTTGCTGACCATGTGGTTCAGATTGTTTCATTCTCTGCTCAGTGAGGCGAGAACCCTCCCATACCAGGGAAGTACAAGTGTATAGTAATAGTAATACATGTATACCAGCTGCAGAGTACTTTTTCTGGCTTCTTAGGTAAAGTATAAGAGCATTTCTTTTGAAAGGAATGAATATTTCATGGGGTTTTCGATGTTTTTTTTATGAAATATGCTAAAGCCACATTACTTTTCTGCTGGATATGTATACTTAGGATTCATGTGAATGTTTTACATTGTAATTCATTCATTCATTCATTCATTCATTCATTCATTCATTCATTCGTTCATTCATTCATTTTATTTGTTTTGAACAGGAATGATAATCAAACAGAATTTACACTGTGATCTCAAGAAAACTCATAATCAAACTAATTTCCTTTTAGTGCTTGAAAAAGTGGAGAAAATTCTGAATTATAATAATAATATATAATAATATATTACACCCACCCACCCCAAAAAAGAACTATATATTTATATAAACATACACAGACATGCATACATGTATTATCTGCCTGTACAAGAAATTCACTTTCATCTGTCTGGGAACATTTCTTTGTTAGAATTATTTTTAAAACAAAAATTCAACATTAATATTTTATTTGACAGAATTATCATATAGTATTGTTTATTATTACTTTTTCTGTTGTGTGTTATTTGGATTACTAGTTTGAATTTATCTTTTTCTTTAACAGTAGGATACTTAAACTTTCAGGCACAGCTGTGTATACGTGCATATGTTGAAATACACACCTATGCACATACATATATATGTACATCCACTATACACATATACACACCTGCATACGCATGCATACGCACATACCTACACATACAGTATACACATACACATCATGGAATCAATAAGTAGCTTCCCACACAAATCAATCCTTCAAACCTAAAAAGAAAACTATAAATGTGTTTGTATGAAAATGCATAGAACATCACTTAAATCCCAACATACAATTATATGATCGTATTACAGCGAATTGCACATGTTTCCATACCAGCAATGGTGAGAGCAATAGCACAAGGATAATCCACTTATTGAAGACAATAGTTTGCTATAGTTACACATACCAGCAATGGTGATAACCGTACCACCTGGGTAATCTGATAAATATCACAGGTGTTATCTGTTTATTCACAGGGTTGTCAGCATACTTCCCCTGCACTCTACTTTGCTTAATATATATCTTTAAATTTAGTTTTGAACTAGTAAATGGATGAGGTTTGTTTAAGATGAGTTTCTAAACTGTTCCAGAGTCAGCTTGTACTTTAAGTTTAACACTTCCCTTCAGGCTGTAGCCTTTTTTAAAGTTAAATGGTTTAACAAATAGTTTTAGGAATTTATACTGTGGGAACAAATATTTGTGTGATCATGGTAGACGGCTTTGTTGATAATTCTTATTGCTTGCTTTCTTGATAAAGTGAGCTCTTAAAGCAGTTACCCCAGGGTTAAACTCCAAACATAACCAGGCAGAAATACTATATCTATAATGCCTTATTAGAATCTCCTTTGTCTTCTCCATGTTCAGGATCAACTTCCCAAAAATTCAGTTTCGGTCTCTTCTTTAATTTCTGTGTCATTGATATTAAATAATGGTTTCTTTTTGTCCTTGTTGCCCAAACATCATATTTCACTTTTTTGTGTCCAATCATGTTTTTACTTTAGATACTCATACTATACTATACTATACATACTGCTATACTATACATACTGCTCAACAATTCATCAGGAGCAGAATGATAATGTTGATGTTATAATCTTCACTAATTAACTGTGTTTTCCTTGTATTTGAAAAGGTTTTCTCCACCCATCCTATAAATAAATCAATGCATGACCCAGGTGATCTATATACAGTATACACATGTTACTATGATTTTTTTCCCCCAACAAATAAATTAAAACTAAAAATATATAAAGTACATCATCAACAGGTATCTGCATTTTTCCAAGCACTCTGGATTTGATATTTTTGCTAATGTATATGCCACTCCTCCCCCTGCTTTATTTTTTTTTCCTGTTAGTATAATTATAACCTTCCAGTAGAAAGTTGTCAGGTCCTTTCTCATCATTAAACCACGTCTTTATCTCCACTACACTAAATGAAGGTGTGAACTGCTGTAGATATACTACTGAAATTAGCGTACATGTACGATTAAATTGTATAATTGACAGTTTATTTTCAGTGTTGATCGCACTACACCCAACTTGGTACCAGCAGTCGATGTTAATGTCCGACAAATACATAGAAACTGGGTCTATATCATTCCCCCAATCATAGATACTGCTGTCTGCTTGGTTTATCTCCAGGTACTTAAAGTCTTTGAAAGAGAATCTTTATTGTTTACTTTAGGAGATTGGATGTCATTGTGTGAGTGGACTGAGATTAATTTTACTATTATTTTTCATTTTAGTAACACTTTGCAATCTCTTCCAGACTCCTAAAAACCAGCAACTTTGTCTCTTCTGGGATCCCGTTCAGTTTTATGAAAACATTGCAGTTGTTTTTACTCATCGACCTGGTTTTACGTGCAATTTCCTCCATGTCAAATCCTCATTCAGATAAACATTTGACCTGTTTAACTTCTTTCCTTGTTTTATTAGCTCAGTCTTTTCTTTCTGCTAATGAACCACATAATCACAATTGGATCAGTGTCCTTTTCTCCTGGTCAGAGGGTGACATGCCTCAATATGGTCCAGGTCCCACTTGATCCCTCTGGAATCAAGGAAAGAAACCACCTGATGTTCCATGGAGCTCACAGCTCCTTAGATTAGGTCGGTGTGTTGGCGGCTACTGCCTTGGCATATGACCATGGCTTTCTTTTTCAAAGACTATTTACACATCCTATAAAAAAAATTGTCATAAAATGAAAAGTCAAATCATGTGATTCTGCTTCCTTGTATTCTAAAGAAACTGGAAGGATTAGACAGGTTTTATAAGAGTATCATTACATCCCTACAGGGTTCTAATCCTCATCAGGTTGCCCCAATCAGAATTTATTTGTATTTACTGGAAACGCACCATTGCTGAATTAAAAACAGTTTATGAACGCCTTTGTCTTATGATTCGGTGTTGCCCTTAAGAGTCCTTCGTATTTTGTTGTCCCCCATTTTCTCTTTGTTATTATTATTTCCTGCTCCTGTATCACAATGAATGATCCAGGCATATTGTTTTACTTTACTCCACCCTCTCCCCTCTATCAGTGGAGCTGTTTTCATTTAGATGCATCCTGCATGTTATTTCTGATGGAGTCTGAAGTGCTCTGCTCGAGTTGAAGAGAGCAATCAGGAATGACAAACACCACAGTATAGCCTCATCTACAAAGGCTGCAACAAACACCAATACACCGACAAGCACACACCTGAGTCCATCAGTACTTATCACATCATTGTGGATGTGTGATTTAAAGTGAAATGAGGAATTCATTTACCTGCTGAGGGAGGAGGGATAGTTCTTCTAACCTTTCATCTTTAATCTTGCTGTCTCATTTGTAGTGTAGGTGTGTTTTTTGTTCGTTGTTGCTCTGAGGTTGTCAATGTGTGTCTGATCTTGGTTTATGGTGCTGCAGAGAAAGGCAAGCAGGGATATCATCATTAAGACTGGTATGTGGATCAATATAGGGCCTTTATGATTAAGATAGTCATTTACCATTAGTAATAGATCCTACCTCCTGCTGTAACAACACTATAAGGTGGAACCTCATCCATAGCTAAATGATAGCCAAATGCAGATTACAACTGAGGTTTCCTTCAATGATATTCCACAAGTTAAAAGTTTTAGATGGTTCAAATCCATATCAAACCAAGATGGATTATTTGCATTCGTGGTTTGGATTTAGAAATGTGTTGCTAGAAAGCACATCCTATCCCTCAAATGCTGGTGCAAGGATGGTACAGTAAAAAATAGAGAAAGCTTATAAAAACAGCTGAAATCAAGCCTCCAACTGTTGTTTCTAGATAAATATTAGACCCTCAACTTTTCTTCCTGTTTTTAAGTCTTTTTAAAAACTGCATTGTTTCTCAATAGCATTTAGCCCCAAGTGAGTTATGATGCTTTGTTGTATTTAATGAGAGTTTTTATATTAGTTTCTCTACCTATGTCTTTTGTACAGTAATTTGAGTAAATTTACTGTTTTTTAATGTGCTTTATAAATGCATTTGAATACAATTTTGTGTTCATGTTCATAAAAATGCGAAGCTCTCGATTTATCTGTTGGTCCATATATTCTTGCCCTCATCTACTGTCATGAATTTTTGGTCATGACTAAACGATTGAGATCACAGATTCCATTTGAGAATTTAGGTTTTCTTTGCAGGGTGTCTGGGTTGTCCCCTTAGATTGGGGATATGCTTGACACGTTTGCAAGGTCCATGCAGCCAACTACGTAATTTTGGGCCTCTGCGTGGACGAGGAGCTATTTACAACTTCAAGGCCTCTTATTTTATCTTGAGAGCAACTGTAATAGGGCGTGGAAGCCCGAAATGACGCAATTTAGCGGCACGGACCTCACGGACACGTCAAGCATGAACCAAGCTTTAGAGATAGGGTGAGAAACTTGTCCATCTGTGATTGGACTCAGAGAAGCGCAGATGCTTCTCCATGTCGAGAGGAGCCAGTTGGTCATTTTGTTAGAATGTCTCCTGAAGAAACCCAGAGGAAGACAAAGGGTGCCCTGGAGGGACTGTGTTTCCCATCTGGCCTATGTTCACCATTTTGTGGGTGTCCAGTTACTGTAGCCGAATATGCTTTACACTGAAGTTAATTCTCAGTGGACTGCAGTTTGTTGTGTATGAGGCAAAGATGGACAGTCTGTTCCACACCAAAAGCATCCCCAATGGGAATCAGAAGTGGACCTCTTGGTAATAAAAAAAGTGGCCAAATCTAGTAAATCTCATTCTCCATAAAATTGATTTCTCTGTGCGTTTGAGTGATTTATTGAAGAGAACATGCAGCTGGGAAGCACAGTGGGGCACAACTCGTTCTGGGAAATGTTCTGCTGGGAAATCTATAGCCATGAATGTGGAAGTTGTCTTAATTTGTAACAGGGTATGATTGCAGCCCATGTTCCCTGTTTCATTAATGCACCCAGCTTTAGAGCAAAATTGTCCAGTAAATGGTAAAGTTAAACAAGAGAAATTATTGTGAAGCTGACTTGGCTTCGAAATTTGCTATACCTTCCATTTGATCACCTGTGGGGTGTTCACTAGCAAGGAGACACCACCTCAGACTTTACAGGATCAAAACAAGTATCTGCTGGTCCGATTAAGGTGCAGTAACACCTAGCAAATATACAGGAACCCATTGGAGCCCAAAAATTGACAGGTTGGGGGAACATGGGGACCATAAAGCTGTAATTACCTTGAATGGTCATAATTCTATTCCCTACTGCAGTGTGTTTAAGTTGTGTTCTTTAGTCCTGATGTAGAACTCAGCTCTGTCAATTTTGAGGTTTTAGTATTTAAACTACTTGGTCTTTATGGGATGCTAATGCTATCAAATACACAGCTTCAACTGTGTAGTAATTCTTCATATAAGAAAAGAAACCTGTAAAAAGTTAACAGCAGCTCAAAAATTCTAAATTAGATTTGGGAAAGTAAAAAAGAGTGATATCAGAAAAAAATCCCACACTCCAGCAGTGGCATCTGGTGACTGACTGGTGTGTAAACCCAGAGCAAGTAACCATAAAGGAAACTAAAAGTGAGAGCACTGACCAGTAAATCTATCAGAGACATTAGAAAGTTGTCACATCAACAACTCGGTTGAGTTAGAAAATTACATAAAATGCAGCTGAGCCTTGGAACCACAAAGGTTTGAAATTTCAAAGGAAACTGTCATGATAGCTTGAAACTCCTTTTATACAAGATCCAACCTACTAGGGGAAAAAATTTAAATATTAAAAGCTGATTCATTCAAGGCTGATTTAAAGGAAATTTTCCTGGAAGAAAAATAGATAGTGTTCAAGCTGTACACAAGCTCTATAGTCAAGAACAGAGCTGACCTTGATGGAAGAAGGATGCCTTAATCTTTAACCTTAAATATAAACCTCACATAATGCTTTACAAATGCATATAATCCCTGTAAAAATTGTAATATTACCGAGCTTATCTATTGCTCTATGCTGGAAAAAAGATACAAGGTTCTTTCTGGTTCAAGAGTCCATCTTTGCCTCAGGTGGAGGAGTTTTTGTTGTGTTTTTGACAGGTTGTGTTAGAATAAAAGAAAAACGAGTAAATGGATATAGGTTTAATCTGCTCCTATAGCATGCACCAGTCTGATCTATCTTGGTGAAGCAAGGGCTTAGAGGTTCAGTACCATTTGTATAAAAGCAGACTGTGAAAGAACCCAAGGGATGTTATTATTGGACATTAGTGCTGCATTTAACACTCTATTTAATCAAAGCACCTGGAGGACTTGCTCTGCCTTTCTGGTACAGCACTGGATTGGTTTAAATTCTACTTGACAGAAATGTTTTTTTGTGCCAGTAGGTAACTTTACATCATAGACCACAAATATAGATGTGGTGCTCTCCAAGGATCCATCATAGGGCCCTTCCTATTCAATATCTACATACTCCTCCCTAACTCTGAACTTAATAAATAAAAACATAAATTACCAGAGCTACGCAGATGACACACAACTGTACATTATGTTGCCAGGTGACTATGAACCCAAATTTACTTCAGCTGAATCAAAACAACAGCTTCAGTTAATACATTTAGAAACCACCAATCAGGCTCCAAAACTGAGTATAGTGATGGACTCAGACTTTAACCTTCAGAGGCACATAAAGATAGTGACAAAGTCAGCCATCTATCACTGAAAGAACATCTCCAGGATTAAAGGACAGCAGAAGCTTGGAAAAACTAATGAATGTGTTTATCTTTAATACAATTGATCTGACACCCCCTGTCAATCAATTCTGGAGGCTCGTCAGCAACTGACCAATCAGTGATGACGATTTGCCCCAAGTGAAACGGCCCTCCCCTGCAGAACCAGCAGTGTCCTCCCTCCGTAAACCTTCATAGGATTTTGCTTTAGGAAGGTGTAGGGGACATGGGAATTTTGTTAAAGACATCTGATAAGTGGTTAAATATTATTAGTGGGGAGTATGCAATTCAGACATGCTTAACATAAAGTATTTAGGGGGTGGAACAGTTGGTTATATTTCAACAACTGAAAAAGGGGTCTTGGAAAAAATGCAAAAGAGGGACAGGCCTGCTGTGACAGCTGAACATTACAGTAATAACTGGGAGCACATTTGTGCGAAGGTGACAAATAATTCTGCCATAATGTTATAATTTTGCTTATGTTTAGCTAGAAGAAAGCTTGCCTTGCTGTGTTCATGACAAACACATGTTGAAATAAAATGCATCAAAGGCGATGTACTGGCATTGGATACAAATAATTATACACAGCCTAATCATTCATGTAATAAAAACATACTTAAGATTTCCCCCCCTCTCGCTTATGTAATGTATTCCCTCACCCGCTATTTGTAACCGCAAAAGGTGTCAAACACAATTTCACTCAAAGTCGGCCTGATTGTGTCCCCTGCTTTTCCTCTGTCTGTAGCAAGTGTGGGCTTAAATGTCAATTGTTCCCCCTTGAAATAACAATTTACTGACTTAAATGAATAATAATTTATTGACAATGTAGAAAAATTAGTGTCTTTGAGTGACGGTTTGCTGATCAGGTAAAATGTCTCATTAAATGCCTTAGGTAATTCTATGCTGTTAAAACTATTCTGCATTTGTCAGAGCTTTGCCTAAACTGACTTGCATTTCAGGTGGAGCCATCTTGAAGTTGTCATCTGACATTAGATTGCTGCAACAGTGTCTTCAGAGGTCTGAGTAAAAAGCTGCAGTTGACCACTGGCTCCCAGTATCTCAAAGAATTAAATTTAAAATAATTTGAATAATGTATTAGTCCATAAATCACTGAATGGCCTAGCTTCACAATATATTATAGACTTCTTGTCAGGACCTCTCAGATCTTCTTGTTAAAATCTACTCTGCAAACCCACAACGAGAACCGAATATAAGGAAAAGCAGCTCTTAGTTCTTACACTTCAATGAAGTAAACACCCAGAAAACTGTAAAAGTGGTAAAACACTAACTTGCTTTAATTTGATGATATAACCTATTTGTTTAGTGATCTTGCATTGTGCTATTTAAATGTTATTAGTTAAGTTTGTAGATCAGATAGAGCAACCTGTGGTAATGCAGCTGTTTTTAAGCACCTAAAGGCCCATCCTCTTAAGCAGACTCCAACTTAGATGTGGATGATTGACTCCCTGTCGTTCTCCTAAGTTAGTGAGGTCTGTTTTTTTTGTGTTTCATGTTTGGCCATTTGATTTATGATGTAACTTCATGCTCTAGTGCAGGCCGCCATAATTGACTGAACATTTGTCCAAACATTTTCAGACAAACTAAGCAGAAGTCCTTTAAGGTTGTTTTGTTGTTGTCATGACTCAAATGACAGGGCATAATGACAAATGCAACTATTAGAAATTTAGTCAAAAATTTAATTAATTCATTATCTAACACTTTTGTTTATCATTTATTGACAAATGTATTTTTCAGTTTACATTTTTATGCTTTTTGTTTCAGAAAATGAATATCTGTGTGCCTTTATACTTCTTTGTAATCAGAACGACAAGTACAAATAGGTGAAAGTTATTGATTATGAAGCCTCTGTGGGTTTCGTTCTCCATGACAACCACTCAGGAATAACACCATCTCACATCTCCTCTGCCTGCACGCCCCCAACCATCAGCTATCAGCTCAGATCCCAACCTCTAACAGCCCTCACTTTACTCACTTTGGTTGTTTGTTCATGTTCGTATCTTGGGGAATAATTGAGCTGGTCGGTTTATCACAGTGAGTCTGAATATAAATAAGTGGATGTATAATAAGGCTAAGAGTTTGCAAGAATGAATACCTGAAGCATCACTACAGGGTTATTTGCAGTTAAGAGTTTGGTGAAGAAATGTTGTTAGCAGACAAGCACAGTAAATCAGTGTGCAGGGAGGGTGTTGCTCTCCTGTCTTGGCCTGCTGGTAGAGTGGATATGTCAGATCTAATTATGTCTACCCGAATCAAACAAAATGGCTCCTGTTGGTTCCTGCATATAAATTCCCCATACAAACCCTAGTTTAGTATGCATTCACACACCTGTTTGCCTGAAGAACTGTTTGGAAATATGTGTCATCTATAACAAGTTGTAAAGCTTTAAGTCTAGGAGAAAATTATTAGGATTATAAATTATTCATCTACATTTCTTTGGTGACTATTATGGCAGTTTTGATTGTTTTGTTTGTAGATGCATTAGATAGTTCTCTGGCTGTGGATTTTATAAGAATAACACAAATAATGAAATATAAATTTTAATTAGTTCTTAATTCTGTGATGTGGTGGAGTCATTTGCAGTTTTAGAAAAAAAAGTTATAGCTCCTACTGTAATTCAGGTGACCAGCTTTACACAGGGTGCTCAGATGTTCCCAGATATGAAGGACCGCACAGCCAAAATGAAAGTTATTAAATTGTAAAATGTTCAAAGCAAAGTGCAATGGTAATGAAACGAAAGAGAAACGTATTTTCTAAGCTTCGTCCGCACACAAATAACCGGAAATGCATTTGAAAAATATATGATGGGTGGAATTATCATCAAGCAACTACTTTGCATTGACCAACCGAGGAGGACTTTGATGGTTTAAGTGTTGGTTGAGGACTGTCATTTTTCACGTTGAATTTTTTTGTTTTAGAAACAAACTATGATGCTACAAGCAATTCATGTGATTCATTTTTATTATAGAACGTTATTTTTGTTCTTCACATGTGAACAGATTTGCTGGTACCCCTCCTTTTGATGAAAGGAAAACACACAATGGTCACTGAAACAACTTGAATCTGATAAAGTAGTAATAAATACAAATTCCATAAAAATTAACAAATTATAGTCAGACCTTGTTTTTCCTTCCTGCTTCAATGGAAGTCCTTTAAAAATAAACTTATGAAACAGGCCTGGATAAAATGATGTTGATCTTAACCTTTTGAGGCAATCAGTGCGATCCAATGATTTCTATAAGTGTCAATGAGTCTTCAGCTCCTCTTAGCAGGTGTTTTTGTCCACTCTTCATGAGCAAGCTGCTCCAATTATCTCAGGTTTAAAGGGGACATTCTGCAGTCAACATGATTTAGCTCACAAAGATGCTCAGTGGGATTTAGGTTGGGACTTGTAAAAGGCCAATTCAGAATAGTAAATAACTTTCTAAACTGAGTTAACCTTTGTTGCAGCAGCATTTATGGTGGACTCGTAGAAGTCCAGTTGGACCAGAATATATCCACCACTGTCAACAAACACACATCAGAAAGATGGTTGCATTCAAGTAGCATCTTATCGTTGCAGAGTTACAATAAGCATGCAGTCTATGTCCTAGATAAGTGGTTTATCTATCTTATCTTTAGTGATAAGATAAGTGGTTTCACTGCAAATGTTTGAATATACAAATCCTATTGGTATTAGTGTAAAGCATCTGCCTGGTACTTTGTGAAAGCAAATACCTCATCTGTAATTTCTCTGATTGTTCATCACAATAGTAGTAGACATTGTGTGTTGTTAAGCAAGGGTGGAGTTAAGACCAAGACCGAGGCTGAATATTAAAAATTGTACAAATATTTCAGGACAATACCTTTTGTACACCACAAAATGCAAACATTAATGGAGCAATGGTTTATTAATCAACCAAAATTACTGCTATTAAACTAATAATTGTCATAATTGTCTACATTTAATATAAGCACCCACATATAGATGGAAATTCACTAAATTTGATTAATTAGTTTACATTGCATAGTTGTTATTATATTAATTTTAGAAAGCTGGAAAAATAATCATTCTTTGTCATATTTGAAATGTAAAGTTTTGTGTGTGTTACTTAGTTCTGATATTAGTATTATTTCCAACATTACTGATAAATAATATCTGACTTAGAGCGAGGGTAAAAAGTTTAAACTTCTTTATCCCAATTTTTGTACCCCACAGAGTTTTTTTTTAACCTACATTTAACATCTATAAAATATAACAAAACATATATTTGTAACCTAATCCCCCTTAATTAATACTGATTTTAGAGGAATTGTACAATTGGATCAAATTAGTTGTCTTATTTTTAAAAGTTTGTTCATAATATTTATGAATAATTCACCCAACCATCTAACCATCTGAGCCAATTGAATGTTTGTTTCTAAACACATCGCATAGCCAATTTGAGATGGAAAAAGGCAAAACAAATCTGCAATTTAAGATAGAAATTGATGCAAATAGGAAAAACGGCTGAAAATGCTCTCTAAAAAAAACGGAAGTGCTCCAGACCACTAGAGGGAGTTGAACAAAGAGCTTGTGATGGCCGCATGTGCAACCATACAACAAATTATCTGGTAATTCTTTCATTAATTCTTCTATTTTATTGTACTGTATTTTATTTTTTTCTACTTTGATTTGGCATTGGTTAACTATTTGGGTGCACACATTTAGTTGACTCATTTTGTCATTTCTTGCTGTTTGGTTTTCTGTACATTAATATATTTTTCATTTGAGTTGCCAGTTCTTGGGAGGCTTTCATGAGTGAAGCCAGTAAAGGAAAAGAGACCCCAGCTGCAAAAGATCTCCTCATTGACATGGAGGCCTAGTTCTCTAAATCTAGTTCTCTTCTAAATGTAAGTGGACTCTTCCACTTACATTTAGAAGGGGTGTAGAAAGGGTTTAGGTTTCTGTATTTAGTTTTGTTTTCCATAATAACACTTTGAAAGTTTAATATTTAAGTCCTCTTCCTCATAGGTTGCTGATTTAGTATGATGCTGATTAGTTTGGTCTTTTGTTGTAGTTTTGTTTAGGAAAAGGTATTTTTAGTTTCCCTCTTGTTTCAAAATGGTCTGATCAACCAGTATATATATATATATATATATATATTTTTTTTTTTTTTTTTTTTTTTTTTTTTTTTTTTTTTTTTTTTTTTTTTCCTTTGAGTGGCAGTTAGGTAGGTCTTTTCCTGTGTCAGGTTTGGATTATGCTGATTTTTCCTTGATGGGCCCAGTCTTGTTTGAACTTTTGAACTTTATTTTTGCTAAATAAATTTGTTATCATTTTATCATCAATTACTTTCCTATGCTTCTCTGATCCTTGTGTTTTTTTTTTTCCTTTCCCTTTCCTTCAAACTTTTTTTGCTTTTGAAAAGTGAAAAAGCAAAGTTTGTCATTTTCAAAACCGAGGACATGTTTGGTGGTGAGACAGCAAATTTGTTTTCAGTGAAAGCAAGTCGAATTTTCTGCAGGGAAAATGACATGCTTAGTTTGTGCGTTTCTCATTTTAAAAACTATTTAGGAAGATTATAAAATCACTGTCACTTAGATATGTACTTATTTTGAATAACCAATTTAAAATGGCATGGAAATGTAACATAAAACGAAAGTGAAATATAAAATCTGGAATATTTCTTAGATTAAAATTCAACCTACAGTATTATTCCTAATGTATTTTTCCTATATGTTGTCTTTGCATGTGCCTGATAGTCCCTGTTTTGTTCAGCTGGGAGCGATGCTGAAGTGGAGCTTTTAAATTAACAGTCTGGCACATTATTGTACTTTCCAATCAAATGTAGAGACTCTGAGTCATTTCTGAATGATATTCACTTAAACTCAGCTTTTTAATGAGTTAAATGTGCCTCATGAGCACAGTGAGTGACAGCAGCTCCCCTCTCTAATCTGGTTAGATGTACTGAATTTTACCATCATTATTGTAGCTTCTGGACACTGATTGATTCCAGCCATTAAACTGAGGTGCTGTTGTTCCATCTGTGCCTCTGCTCCTGCATAGTTTGTCTCATCGTGTTGTTGTGCTCTATCTGGATCCTATGTTCTAAGTTGGTGAATGCATGCATAGGTTTTGCTGTATATTTTGTTCACTAAATAATACACTTAAGCACACTGTGCAAAGGTAAAAAAAGATCGCATATAGGCTCACCTTAATACATGTTTTGAATAAAATGGAAACTCAAATGCATAAATGAAATGATAGTTAGATCAACGGTAAGATATTTATGACAACATGCAATTATAGCTGTCTTCCCTGGGCGCTGAAATGACTAGAGCCTCACATTAACTCTGCAGTCTTTTCTTAAACACATGCAACAGTGCAAACTCATGTTTTGTCAAGTTACATAGATTTAATTTAATAAGTTTTGTTAGGATTTTTTGTAACACAACAATACAGTAGCAGCATGAAGTGCATAATTAAGAAGAAAACATACTTTAGCCCACTACTACCATGTGTTATATGTGACATATGTTATTGGTCTTAGTTTATTATATAAAAATCAGAGAGGTGTCGCTTTCAAGGTGTCAAAATTTGATAATTTTAACCCATTTTCTAATGCATTTTCTGTGGCTGATGCACTTAAGAAATAACAGGTGTTGTAAATAAAAACCCTACTACACATCAAATGGAACACTGAATTATCATTCACAAAGTACCTTGCAGACACTCCTCTCACATCTATGGTGGACGAAGCGACATTTTTGGCAACTGTACCAGCTGCTGTTAGACACAAGGGAGGAATCTGAAGCTGACTGTGTAAATAGGCCACTTTGTTGAAAAGTCAGTAAGTGGTGGCACAGATTTCTTTTTACCTGCATGAATGTTTTGGATTAACAGACTTTATAGTGAGTCAATGTTAAATGACTGGGCTACTGTATTTGTCTTTGAGCAAGAGCTGCAGTAAATGCTGTCTACCTTGATAGGTTAGTGATGATTGATGGAACTGTCTTTTCTTTCTTTGAGATTTGGGTTGTTTTTTTTTGAAAGCCTAACAGTATGTCTTGTACATATTTTTTTCTCCTCTTATGTTAAACTACAAGTTTTTTTTAAATGTTTTTTTCTACTATTGTTGCACTACTAGTGAAACATCTTCAAATTAACCCGTTCTGCATACTCATCTAATATCAGTAGCATGTTTCTCTGTGCTGGTGTTTGTTTATTTCTGTTTTTTGCCCAGACCTCGCTTAAGAAACTGCCACAGGCATCTTCACTGGCATCCGCAGCTGTGAGCTCATCTGTCCTCCGTGTGCGTACAGCTACGTGCAACCTCAGAATCCTCGCTGCTCTTGCATTTTGCTTGTATTTCTTCCTGCTGTGTGACGTAAACACAAGGTCAGACTGGGCAGGCAAGTGGTGGGTGGGATGCAGAGTGTTTGAAGAACATCAGGGAGCATCCGTCCAGTTACTCAGACGTGCACCAAAAAAGCTGATTCCCTCCTATGAATGTTTTCACATGCATGGGCATTTTGATGCTCCTGTCTGTCAGCTTGTCTCTCTTTGTCTTGCACACCCTGGCACATGCCCAATCCATTGTAGTAACATCAGCAGCAGATAGAGGATGCTGCAGGATTGTAGAAGTGGCCTCACCAATTGGCTGGCAGTTTTTTTCCTCTATCTTTTATAGCCCGGCTTCCCACTAGCACATCTTCTTCTCCTCTTTTTTTTCCTCCTCCTGACGGTCGTCGTCTCTCTCCATCTATCAGTGTCTCTCTCCATCTACCATCCCCCCCTACAACCCCAACCTGGTCGTCATCTTCTGGGATTAAAATTGGCTGCAGCCGGTTGCTGTGTGCTGGAGCAGCAGTTCAGAAGCAGAGGAAGATTGGGAAGACGGGGAGGTTTCACCAAGGTAAAGGAGGATGTGTGGCGGTTGGATCTGAAGCTAGAGGACGCCGGGGAGGACAGGCTGTCTGTGGATATATGCCTCTGGAAAAAAAAGGGCTTTTTTTTTTTTCTTAAATCAACATCTGGGCCAGCTGCTGTTGAGGTGCACCGATTTCACTGCCTCTATCATCACTGTCTGGGTCTTCATCTCAGCTCCTGTCTGTCTTTCTATCCTCTTCTTATCATGTGCATGTATTGTGTCTATGCATGCCAAACATTAAACCTGTGTCTGAATACAAAGCAGTGTGCTTTTACATTAACACATCATTTTTTCTTTTCCACCCTTATGTTTTTCTTTCCTTTTGCTGAAAAATAATGTCAAATGTTTTCAGTCAATGCAAGATGTTCTAGACAGGGGATACTTTTTTTTTCCGGAGTGACAGAGTCACCTGTGTCAGGGACTCGCATGCATGTGTTAGCACTGGGGCTGAATGCGTTTCCACTTGAGTGCAATGTGTTCCCCCTGACAGGTAGGCGCTGCATTAACTTGTAGGCCCAAGGCTGTTGACTCAGTTTGGCAGGAGGTCAATATTGTATGCATGACTGAGAAGACATGTTTGTCATTTGTAAATGCTTAGGATGTAACCTCATCCCTTCCGCTGTCGGATGTGATACTATTGCATACCAAATGTTGCATGTGGAGTGATCTCTCCTCCTCTCATCCTCCTAAGGCTCCTCCTGTTTTAGATGCAGGCAGCAGAAACTATTTGTGGAACTTCACATGGATTTTTGGTGTTACTCCTCTGAATTCAGCACTGCTCTTTCCTTGTTTTTACTGTGTTTCACTTCAGTGATTTAATGATTAGAAAAACAGCTTATACAGCACATAATCTATAGAAACATAGAGCCGGGGAGAGGGTGTTATTGTCCTCTAAAGGCTTTGTTACCTGACCTGCTGACATTGCACATTAAGTCCCTGGGGATCACTGGTTTACACAGTTACACTAATATGTGTGTTTAGATCATTGTGCGAAAGCACTGGTTCTTTAAATTTGGCTATGACAGTTAGTTGGAGCTACTAGCACGAAACTAAGCAAAATGAGTTGCAACTTGTATTTTTCGTTAGAAGGTTTTGATGCATTTTGCTTTATATTTGAAGTCCAAAATTCTCAAGTTGGATCCCCAATTTACTGCAGCTTTGCCAACCAAAAAGTTCTGACTTTGATACCCGAGATTCCCAACCAACCTTAAAATCCAATATGGCCGGCTCATATGTTAAAAGTTGGTGGATACTAAAAAGGTCTTTTTGGTTCTCCTCTGTAAATCAGTCTCATGTGAGAAATTGTTCGCACAAGTATATAATGTATAAAATGCATTGCGAGGGACATTGTTTTTTATTTTTTTTTTTTACTTTTGCTGCTAACAGTTTGGTCACTGGACAACACTATTAGTTAGTGCCTCTAGTTTTGCAAATTTTGCACATGGTTTATGCAGCATTGGAATCAAACTTGAATTAATAATTTTTTTATTCCGGGTCTGGGAATTACTTTTCCAAATAAAGTGGAAATTGATTTGGAGTGTTTAACATTTCTCACCTGCCCTTAAAAATATGAGTCATTGATCTAGGTTTATAGAAAGATAAGCCCACAATTAATCATATTCTAAGCAGATTAAGGTATAAAATAAATTTAATGCTTAAAACTTGAACAATAAAACTAAACTGTTGCTATTTTTTAAGTCTCAAACCTGGTCTCTTGAAATTTCCAGTTAAAAATTTTTTTTTTCTTAATTGCAAACTTTAAACTTGTGCTGCAATTCAGTTCTACCTCTCAGTCAGAACATCACAATTTTATCAATACACAGTCAATATTCAATTTCCAGTCATATATTTATATTACTATTTTTTATAAAATGTACTTATTAATGTTTTTCAAGGCTGCACTTTAAAAAATTAAATGGTCCAGAGATGTTTTAAATTAAATTTCTTTTTGTTTACATACGTGTTTAAAAAATGAAAAAATAAATCTGTTTAAGTCTAAGTCTTCAAGCTAGAAGAGTTAACTGGACCTTAGCATGTGATTAATACAATATAAGCAGAGAGAAGTGCATTCTCTTGAATGTTGCTAACAAACATTGATCTGGTCACTGAACTGTAAACCAGCAAACTCAACTGGTTTTGTTAACTTGCAAATTGAACATTGTAAATGCTGCATTTTGTTTGTACTTAAAAGTCAGCAGATTTAACCCCTCCCCAATGCTGAAAGTTGGAATTATGACTTTAAAAAGTAGAATCCTACAAACCAGCCTCGGGTTTGTACTACCATGTGCAGAAATAAACGTAGTCTTTGACATTGAGATTTTTATTTTGTTAAATCATTTTCAATCACAGTCTGGGAAAGGAATTTAAATAAACATGTTGCCACAGTGATAAAATGACAGTGCAGAGAGAACAAGGGTGTCATTTACTTGCATTAGTTTTTTTATTGAATGCACAAAAAACAAAACAAAACATAGAAACAAAAAGAAACCAAAATGATTTTCTGACTTTAAAGTTAAACATGGTTAGTGAAGGGTTATCCCTCAGGCTCAGAAAGTATTAGCCACAGAGGCCAGTCCATCACAGGGCAGAGATATACATACTGTACTATACACAAGCACACTCACACCTAGGGTAAATTTAGACTCACCAATCAAAGTTACAATCATGTTTTTGGACTCTACCCACTCATGCATTGGGATAACATGCCAAAAGACTCGGCCAGGACTCGAACCCAGGACTTTCTTGTGCTACAAACTACACCGCTGTGCAGGAACCCATGTATGGTGGTCTTCACCCCCAATGTAGCTGCATGTTTCTCTTTGTGTCAAATCCCATTTCCTGTCTTTCAGAACTTTCAGAAATAATGAAAATAAAGGCCAAAAGTACCTTAAAAAATTAAAATCTTAAAAAAAAGGTTGTGTACGAGTATACCCACTTCTTGAGGGATCACTACTGGTTATGGGATATTATTTTTAAAACTAGTAACGTTTTCTCAACAACTTTTTTACTGACAACAAATACATAGCTAACTAGATTCCAGAGGATTCATGCACTAGACGTGGTGCCAAGCATTTGTGCAACTATATTATGGTTGGCATTTGGACTAATAGTCAAATGTTTTTTTTTTTTCTTAATTTTTTACTTCAACTCGTTACTTGCTTATTTTTAAGCCTTTCTCTGATAGGGGAAAATAGCAAATAATTGTTTGTGGATATTTTTGTTTTTCCTTTTTTAGAAACTATAAAAAAAGAAACCAACAAACTTTAACCAATATATTTCTGTTGAAATTAAAGGAATAATAAATCAGGTATAAATATTATATATAAGGCTTTTTATTTCATATAGCCTAATCACTGTGTTGCTGTGGCCGGTGACATCCTCACCATACACATGGACTATAAAAGAAAAAAAAAGAAATATTTTTAGCAGATGCTATGTTTTAACTATCCACTACTCAACAATAGGTTGAATGGTTTATGTGGCTCTTTGAGAAAATGAGCTTTGAAGCAAGCCTAGATCAATGGGTCAACCCTAATCTAAGCTGCAGCAGCTCTGCAAGGCAACAGTGGAAACAGAAATACATTTAGTCTCCCTCACTTGCTGCTCTGCTAGCTGAGGTCACTGAATCTAGCTGTAATTAACACATGGGTGCACAGTGTAAAGTTCATATTGCAACATAAACAGGCAGGAAACATAGAAATTTCTCAGGAAATAATTTTAACTCTCTTTTGTGGTTTCTGTGTATAATGGACTTGGACGATAAGAAGTGCAGCAAAAACAACATGATACTGACATATTTATGTGTTACACCTTAATGCATCTAATAAGGCTGCCATTTGAATAGTAATATTTGCTTATGTAAGTTATTAATTTCTACTTTTTTTTTTACATCATTACTTAATGAAATCCATTCATACATTAAAATATGCATCTTCGTTTGAAAACATGTTGCTACATTTGAGTACATAAATGTTACAGCATGCACATTTATAGCACTTTATTAAGTATGAAAACCCCAAAGCACATTATGCCATATTCAGTCCTTCATGCACTCATTGACTCACTGGTGGTGGTAAGATAAATTGTAGCCGTCCTGGGGCACGCTGACATACCAACAGCAGGCAAGGTGGGTGGAGAGTTATCCAAGGATACCTGGACTGAGATACATGGTGTGTTGGCTCAAACTGGCAACTGACCTGGCACCTGTAAACGTAGATAAGGAGTTGCTACTTGTAAACATTAACCCTTCTAGGGGGCGGGGTTTGATCTTTTTAGCAACAATTTAGGGAAAAGTTTTAAGCACAGAAAAAATCATCTACAGTAAATAAACAATAAAATGTACTGAATAGGTACATTTTGAAAGTGTATTAGAATATGCTTGTAAAACTAAATTAAAAAAACAACTTTACAAAAATTGGAAAAACTGCAAATAATAGCAGGGATATAAACAGTCTTAAATTGGAATAAAAGCAGAATTAAATGTATAGATATTTACAAACCACTAATGTGTTTTGTATCCTCGGGAATATGATATTTCCACAAGAAAACAAAGGTTTTCAGGTTTGGCCAAAGCTAAGTGTTTAGCCTCACAGTACAATAACAGACGGACAAATCAATCTACTATTCCTTCTTTTAGTACAATCTCATCATATGAACCAGGGTTCACAAAAAGCTCTTTTGATATCTTGTTAGATCTTTGGACACCCTATGAATAAGACATTCCTTTATGCTGCTGTGTAATCAACTAAGACCTGACACTGACACATCTCTTTTTATTTTCCGTGTTCAGGTGGGGTAGTCGACAAAGATTTGCGGCACTACCTCAACCTACGCTTCTCCAAGGGCTCAGTGGACCACGACCACCAGCAGATCATCAGAGACAACCTCTACCTCCGCACTGTTCCCTGTAAGTGTCCCCACCCTTACATTCTTTCACTTCAATGTTCACATCATTGTTTCGTTCCTCTCTGATCTCTCTATTGCAATAATTCAGTGTATTTGGACTTTTTTTTTTCTCTCTCTTTCTTTTCCTATTGAATAAGAAGCTTCTCAAGTCTCAACTCCTCCCAGAGCCTTATTTCCTGTTCTTTTTTTCCCCTTTTTGTTTCGCCTTAGGATGTTGCCCCCTTATTTCTGTCAGTGCACACATGCTGGTTCTCTCTCTCTCTCTGTCTCGCTGTCTATCGCTCCTTCTTTTCCCCAAGTCGTCCGAGGTTGCCACGGCAACCACCTTCTTGTCTGGAGGCTTGCGTTGTCGTGATGCCCTACCCCCTTCAGCACATATGCACAACACACAGAGATCTAAAGAGATAATAATGTCTCTCTTAGAAATGTTTGGTAAATTTCTCCATGCTGGACAAACAAACCGTCACTCAGACGCGTCCCGCCTGTGGGTTACACATGAAATGTGGGTTGTTTTCACAGTGTCATTGTGTTTGAGTGCCTTTTGCCTGTCATTTCCGCAGCAGGTCCTCCCTCTGTCAATGCATCGAGCAGCTCATGAATCAGCTCTATGACTGGTTGTTTCTCCATGTTCATGCAGCATGTGAAGCAGTGGATTATTAGGGTTTTCTTTATATTTTTTATTTACTTTCAGGGATTTTAACTCACCTACCGTGTTTTCTTGGACTGTCTGTCAGTAGTCTCAATTAGGCTTTTGAATCAAGGTTAGTTTTGGTGTCATGATGGTTGTTAAAGCGTCTGCCAAATGATTCCTCTGCTGGCGCGTGGAGCCGTTGACAGAGGGGATAGTTTATTACCATCCTGCAGCTGCATAGTTACTCAACTTCTTGCTATTTGTCCTTCTGTTGTCATTGAATCATTTTCACAGCTTTTAAAGTCTTTTCAGTGTCTCTGTAGCCATTCGGGCGAAAAGTTCCACAAATGAGGCCCCCTATAGAGATCAGGATGTGATGTCATAATTGACCTATTACTAGTTTTCCATTGCAGGTCAGAATAACTAATTGCTGTGATCTGAACAGATTATACAAAATGATTAAACATGAGTCCTGCAGTGCATGGAAAAGTCTATAATTTGAGGATTTTCATTAATTTTTTCCTTCATTCTTTCTAAACCTTTGTAGCTTTTTTTTACTTTGTTGCCTTCCTTTCCCACTAGTTCCTCTCCTTGCAGCTTCCATATGTAAAGCCTGTCTATCATAAAAATATCTGCCATTAGTTTAAGGTAAACCTTTTTCTTTTGGTAGAGTCTGGGATGGGCCGATGCAATAAAAGAAAGCTCTAACTCAGGATCAAAACCTTTAAACTCTATAGTTTTTTTATTTTTATTAATGATAATGTTTCCATTAACTACAAATAAGATTAGTGTTTGACATCTCTGGTCCAAAATACCTCCCTGAATGTTATAGACGTTACTCTGCTCCAGCAGGGGGTTTCATGACTAAATCATCCCTTTTTGATCTGTTATTAACAAACTTAGGGAGTCTAAGTGAATTGTAGCCTCAGATTCTTCTTCTGAGCACCCAGTGGGGACTTCTGCTGCTGTAGCCATTCTACTTTAATCCTGATAAGATATGTATTTGGAGAAGGCATTCTGCATATCTTTTTAGCCTCTCTCCTTTAAAATCAACAAGGTGTTCTCATCCAAATAACTACAGCTCACTGGAAATTGACATTTTTGAGACCATTCTCTGTAAACTGGTTGGATGTTTTGGCCCCACAGCTATGGCAGATCAGCAGTTTCTGAAATACTCAGACCAGCCCGCCTGGCGCCAACAGCCATGCCACCTTTGACGTCTCTTAAATCACATTTTTCCCCATTCGAATTTTCAATTTGAACTACAGCAGATTTTTTTGACCATGTCTACGTGCTTTAACACATTGAGATGCTGCCATTTGATTGGCTGATTATAAATTTGTGGTAACAAGCAGTTGGATAGGTGCACCTAATAAAGTGGTGAATGAGTGTCTGTAGATTACACAATCATTTCCAGAGTAGGCATTCAAGACCTACAAGAGCCATGACCAATGGATTAAAAGTGATTGAATTGTTTATTATCTTTTCAATATTTTTTTGCTCAAGGGCAGCTATCCAAGTAGATAATGAGAATGCTAGAGGGTTTTCAATAAAAGTGCTGCCCAGGAACTTGTTTTGATATCAGAAATTAAAAGCCATCACCATAAAATTTCCTCAGGCTGTGAGTCATATGCTGTCACTGTTCACTAAGGAGGGAGAGGTTGTGAAAAAAAATCCCTAAACAAAGTAGAAACAACTCTGCTAATGGTGTATACAGAGGAATTATGCATTTTTTTTTTACCAGTAGTTGTAGTATTTTGACATTAGTGTCAGAGTTGACTCCCTGCCTGCCTGTACCGCCGTCTTTGGCTTTTCTCTGTTGTTTTCTGTCTCTGTCAGCTGTGTTTTAGCGCAGCTAAGGGTCGACTGAGAGTGACCACCAAGGTAATGGACATTGACTAAACCTTCTAACACCGTCTCCCTCCTAATTCTGAAGAATGTCATGTGCCTATTTCCCTCCCTTATTGTCAGAATATTTCAATTACTGTCACCTTCAAACCTTTTATGCAAACAGAACATTACGCTGTGTGATTATATAGTTATTACGTTTCTGTAATTATCTGTCCATCACATCACAATAGCGATGCAGTGTAATGAAGTCTAAAAATTCAGTAGTACTTCTACACTTCATCTTTTGAATAATTAACTTGGTTCTATAAAGTTTGTCGTTGTTTCCCCACTTGGCTTCCAGAGTTCCTTAAAAATTGAGGAAAGTCTGGAAATTCCTTTAAGCATTTTTTTTTCATACATTTGTAAAGATATAAAATAAAAACTAGAATTATTTCCATTTTCTAAAACACAAAATTCTAATAGATGATTGATAAATGCGGTTGTTCTTTTATTGGTTTATATTAACATTTAAAAATGACTGTACACTCTTCCAATAGAACAAATGTTTTAGCAAAATGTTTTAATTAAGGATATTATGCTACCATGTGTTGCTTGTCATAATTTGTTGTGGACATTAATCATAACTCAACCCAAAAGTTGGAGTTATAGTTAACAATGTACCTTTCAGGCTCTGCTTGATGTTCAACCTGTTTCTTTGCTTGTCTTCAGCTGTACCACCAATGGATAGCCACTGTCAAAGAGACTGACAGCACTGGTTGAAGGAAGCAGACAAGGAAAGGACACATGCTCACAGCAGGCTACATCATAATTTAGAAAGGCTTACCTTCACTATCCTCAGTGTGTTCAAATGAACACCCAACCAGCTAACTCACCTCAATTGAATTGAATTCAGTTTATTTATATAACGCCGATTCACAACAAATATCATCTCAAGGCACTTTACAAAGACAATTCAACCGGATCATACATTCAAATTGATGCAAAGGTTTCTAAGGAAAACAAGCAGATTGCATCGAGTCATTGCGTCGAAAGCAATCCTCACACCAAGCACACCATGACGTACATCTGCCGTCGATAATAAAAGTTATCTGGATATTGCTAGTAGCAAGAAAGGGGCTAAAAGGAGGGAACATGATTCTTCCTAGCATTAATTAATTTAGCATAGTGACCCCCTGACATTGCTAGCTGTGCAAGGAGCCATATGGGTGCCCACAATCCTTTGCTTAAACTGGTCTCCTCCTTGGAGCCAGGCTTACTGGAATAAAAACGGATCCTCCCAGCGTATAGAGCCGAAAACCCTGAGGACTCAGCAGGGGAGGAACAGTGAACAATTAGTAGGCGAGACAGACACAAAACTCTCTTTCCACTGGCCGCCAGGATCCAAGACATGAACCTTGGAATCAACAGAACTGACCAGACTGAACAGAAAAGAACATCTAATGATCTGGCCCCGAATGCTCAGGCTAAACAGAATATGAACTAAAGGAAACAGGTGAGAGGAATAAATGATAATTGCGGGAGGGAGGGAAAACGGCAGGTGAAAGAAATAACCAATTAAGGTGGAGCAATCAGGCCACATCATGACAAAAATATAAGGAACCCAAAACCAGAAAACTTCTGGGGAAATCTCACGTCTCAACTGCCGAGGAGAGTATGAAACAGAACAAAGACTGCACTGAGCTGACAAGGAACAGGTGAGGATGGATGCATCTAGAAGGAAGCCAAGGGGAAAGGAAACAAGGGAGGAACAGAGAGCAACTCAAGAACATAACACTTTTGGAAAACAACTACAAATAAAAACTAAAAATAAACTTAAACAGAGGGCAGAACCCTGACACTCATGAGGTTCAACAAAGATATGTTATCTATTCTTGTGTTTTCTGTGTGATACATGTGCACACCTTCATATGTTTGGGGTTTTATAATAGAGAGCTTCAGCTGTCCCTTGGTTGTGGAAAACTTTTGTTTTGGTCCCGCTGTTACCAGCATCATTCATTTGCGTGTTCTAATAAAGACCATGTGTCTGGGGCCTGTTTTTTCTGCACCTCCTTTCCTACTCTGGATAGAGTCCTTGCCACAGCCACCAAGACGTCCATACAACAATGTTGCTGCTATGTCATTGAACATTTCATGTTAGCAGCCGAACAAATACCCATTGGGATTTCAGAGGCGGCGGTTGGTGAGCAATGAATTATCAGCTTTCACTCGCCATATGACATGTATTACTGAAATTAATGTGCTATATAAATATAGTGCATTGGATTGGATATGCATGAAGATTTGCAGACATATGTCCGTGCGAGAATGTGGAATCGTTAAGTTTTTATTACTTTTTTTAATGGCCACTTTCCTAAAATCTAGAGACAGTTTTAGTGTTCCTCCATTTTTTTTATTTGTGGGACACAATGCAAAACCTGATTTCAAGCACCATGAAGTCCTAAGTTTAGCACTTGCATGTTTACAGTCTATTTTAGAAATCTATATATCTATATATCTTAAAAATGCAGAAACCATATGCTGAGATTTTGGGCAGTCCTTTTGTATGTGAGGATGCTTTATGCATATATGTTACATGATTTCTTGGGAATCCCAATCCAATATTAGCAGTAACTGCTGAAGAATGAGAGTGAAGCATTAAACGATTAAAAACAGTGATGATGCTTCTTAGTTCTTCTCTGTCCTTAACCGGCTAGGCTGCTTGTTGTCATGGATTAGAGCAGTTGAAAATCAGTGTGTTTTTTTGTTGTTTTTTTTGTTTGTTTTGTTATAGTAGTTCTTTTTTTTCTCCCTTCATCTACAACGTTCTGACCAGGCTGTCAGAGCCGGTCTGTCAGCCTGACGAGCAGACGCCACTCTGCATCACAACATGCTGTCAAAGATGTGGGAGGAGGTGTGTCTGGTTGTCAGCGAGTTTGTATATGTGTATGTGTTATTACAGCTAGAAGGCACACATGGTGACATCAACTGCATCCTGTTATGTCATTGGATTCAAGGATAGCCTGCTCCACCCCAAACATAATGAGTCTAATGTGAGAATGAGCTGTCTGATATGAAAACCCTTCTGTAGACTTTGTATTGAAGCCTCTAGTGTTTGTATGCGACTGTCTGCGAGTTTGGATTTTTTTTTTTTTTTTACATACCCTCAGTTCTTCATGAGCACAGATGGAAAACCTACTGCAGGATTGATACTTCAAGGACATGCTCAGAATTTTTACTGTAAAAGGAGCTCACAGTGACCAACGTGTTTAGGAGAGGTTAACATCATTGTGGGAATTGACTCATACTGTCTCAGAAGTTTTCACACCCCTTTTTTCCAAATTTAATGGTAGCATCTTAAACTTTTGTATTACTTTGGTGGGAATTAAACCGACACCTGGCCCTGTAGCACACATAGTATCTGTGAAGTAGAAGGAGCCTTGTGCAGGGTTTTCATAAGCCCCATTTACAGTACCCTTCTGAAACCGATCTCTGCAGAGTTCGGACCGAGCTTGGATCAGTTAACCGTGCTGAGCTTGGTTCCTTACAACTGTTTACATATCATGCTAGCACGGTTCCTCGCCTCCTTGTAATGATCTGCAGTACTACTGCTCTCTTGTTATCATTGTGATATTTTGTTGTTTGCGGAGATTCAGGCGAAGAAGACAGCCTTTGGTGAATTTAGTTGACAGAGTCAGCTTTTGGAAAGTGGATACAACAAACAATAGTCTAGGGTTGTCAAAAGTGTCGAAACTCAAAAAAGTATCGATACCAAAATGTTGTATCCGGATACAATACTCATTTTTAAAAGTATCGATACAGTGCCACCACCAGTGGCACCTAAGCAGTCATTCATCTAAAGTGCAGAATAGAGGACAATGCACTTTCAGAACACTGTGTGATTGAATAATTCTCTGCACTTTTCAGTTTCAGACTTTTTTTTTTTTGTAACAGGTGCAGCTGCTGAGAATTATTTTTGTTTTTTAACCAGTTTGGCTGGTGTGATTGTTATGTGTGCAAAGCATAGCCAAGGAAGGAACACTTAATTTAAGTTTTTTATCAAGCTTGCTTAATATTGTGCACAGCATACAACCGTTATTGTATTTATTTATTGTATTTTATTTATTAATGAAAATTTTCTGTAGAATTTTGGAGTCTTTGTTTTTATCCTTGTGGTATCGAAAATGGTATCGAGTATCGAATATTTTCCTTAGTATCGGTATCGAGTTGAAAAGTTTAGTATCGTGACAACCCTACAATAGTCTAACCAGGGCTTGCAGGAAACAACGACAGAATTTGAGGATAATCACACTGTTAAGTGGCATCATCACTGGAAATAGTGTGGCCAGGTAGGGAACCTAGTATTTTTATGAATGTCTGAGGTTTCATGATTACGGAGGCTGAGCTCATGTGCTCTGTAATATCTTAGAACTGAGCTTCAACTGAACCATGCTGAGCCATACTGATGAACTAGTACAAATTTATCACTATTTGGTTTTGTCTGGCATGATCTGGTTCAGTTTGCCTGCCATTTACATTCAACAGATATCTCTGTTACCGTGCTCGGACCGATCTCGACAAGGATTCAAAAGTGTAGTGTCAATGGGCCAATAATTTTTTGCCCTTTCAATCTAAATTACTTTTCTGTCCAAAAATACTAACAAATTACTCTCTTCAAACATTGTGATAAGCTATCTTAATCTTAGATGGTCTGTAAAAGCCTCAAGGTTTGGTTGGAGAATGTTGGTGAAATCTGCATTTTAAAGACTAAGGAATACTAATCAGAGATAAAGCCAAAACCCTAGTAAACTTTTAGAGTTTATATCAGCTGGGCTTTAGCGTTAAAGAGGGTATGTTACTGTACTTCTTAGCTCAAAGTAGTTAGAAAAGTATTTAGACGGAATGAGAGTTTGCTGATCCACCAAATGAGCAGATGATGCAGATTGACATCCTTCCTATTATGTACATATAATCTTTTAGCTAGTTCAGCAGTCTATTAAAGACAATTCTTTCACAAATCTTCTCTTAAATACATTTAAATTAACCATTAAGCTATAAAAATAGGGACGATTTTTTTAGAGAATCAGCCTATATTCCCATAGTAACTCTGGAGGAGCTTTAGACAGGTCAGCTGTGAGGATGTATTCACATGTCAACTACTAACCATGAACTCCCCAATTATTGTGTTTCTGCAGTAGTGATGTGAAGAGAACAATTGTTAAAAGGAACGTCTGTTTGCAGTTTGCCATACGCTGTGAAAGAAACAAAGCCTTAGAATATTCTTTTTTGTTTAAGCAAAATGTCAAACATCACCAAAAAACAGACTGCTAGATTAAACATGGCTATGGCTGCAATGTGCTATCCAGATGCTTTTCTTGAGTAAGGATTGGGAAGCAGATCAGAGTTGATGGGGAAAATGTATAGAGTAAATACACGGCGCAAAACCTGTGAGACAACAACTCTAAACATACAGTCAGGGCTACAGGGACATAGATCAAAGCATATGCATGTGTTAGAAAAGCCTAGTCAAAGACGGGACAAACTGTATGATAATCTGCAGCAAAACCTGGTGCAAATATTGACATAGGCGGACCAAATTCATTACATTACAGTTTGGATCAGAAGAAACCGTTTATCATTTTCCTTTGAAGGAATAAAAACACCTTTGCAGAGGAGTTTAAATATAATGAAAGCTACATTTATAAATTTTTTACATTGATCATAACACTAATAACTTTTTTTGTTAAACCCTTTCTTTTTAATTTCACAGAATAATTAATCCCTATGTTAGATTAATCAATTATAAAGATAACTTGTGTTTCAAGCTAATGTCAAAATGGGCTAAAAGGAATAAAAAGAAATCAATAAAAACAACAAGGTGTTCAGGAATCAGATTGGGGGAAGGGACGGTGATAAATGTGGACATGAGCAAATTGACTCTGAGAAGATGGTAAAACGGAAGGAGGTAGGGAGAGGGGGAGTCAGGAGGAAAGAGGATAGAAAGTGTTAAGAAAGAGGACAAAGGCTTTCGGGAGAGTGAGAGAGCAGCAAATGAGGGTGGAAGGCAGATATGAGGGAGTCTAGTAAGTAATTCCCAGGAGAAACATCTCGGCTCCTGCACTATACGCAGTGGCATCAGTAAAAAGGCTCTATAAATAGCTTGAACAGTGAGCAGCACATTTCTGTACCAAGATAGCCTATAAATACATTCAGCTTTGTCGTTTCACATCCATTGTACTGGACTCGGGCTGCCCCCACAGCTCTGCAGCTCCTTGCAGGGAATCCTCCAGTGAAGACCACAGAGGAGGAGCAGATAAAGATGTTAATGGGAAACAGAGCCAGGATGCTCAGGATGGAGATGGTGATGGCAGATGATGTATGCGTCTGATAATGATAGGAGTAATAAAAATGACTCTCATTACGATAAGAGGAAATGATGCGTGGAAGGAGAAAGAGACCCTTATAACCCTGATGCATGCATGATATTTCAATGCACACTGCTAATTTCCATGCAAGGACAGTTTGCTAGTGCAAGCTACCTTGGCAATTAGAAAGTAAAGGGATATAAAATAACAATGTAAGATATTCATATTTTATGCATGCCTAATATGGTACCATTGTTTGTAGACTGAACAAGCAAAAGTTATACATTCAACAGTTTATTTCAGGTTTTCTCTAAGTAGATTAGATGAGAGATTTTACAGGGAACATTTTCTTATTTAGCAGCTGTAGATTTCCATAGGGATTCTGTTTTAATATTATGTACCGTGTTAGGAGACTGAGTTTTTAAAAAGCCTAGGTTATGAAATCCATCTGTATTTCTTCTCAATAGTCTTTTATCTTTTTTTTCCTTATGGATTTTTTTTCTTACGTTTTATATTTGTCGTCATCACCTCAAGCAGTTAACCGATGGAGCAGTGATCACGGATTAACGTACCGCAGCCCGGATCCGGATCCACCTGCTGGCTAATCCGGACCCACCCTGATTTAAAACATTTATAAATTACCACATGTTATCCGACAAGAGAGTCTAACTTCACTTGCGCCACTTCTTCTGTAAATATGGTAAAGCCCTCTGGAGCGGCTACACGTGATACAAATTAGCCAATGAGTTGTGTCAGTCTGGGTTGCTGCTGTGAGCCACTTTCAGAGCAGGCAAACCTGTGGCAAGCCGGGCGATTGGAAAGAAGGAGAAGACGATGAGAAAAAGAGAGAAGAGAAAGTTTGGACTGCTGGAAGAACCGTGGTGAACTGGTAAAAGAAAAGCGGATTCTCCACCATGAACATATTCAAAAATAAATATCAATCCAGGCTCATGAATGAGCACCTTGATATGTGCTTTAGAATGTCTTTGTCACCGCTTCTCTCATTAAGCCATATAAAAGAAGGAAAAAAATAACAAACGGTCAGTTCACATGGTTTATAAAATATGTGAATCAGGAAATTGTCTATATACCAAATGCTTATAAGGATTCTTAGTCATCCAGGTCATAGTCATTCCATAGTTAAATCTTGGAAACCAAGTCCAGTGGATTTTTTTTTTTTACTTTTACGGAATCTATATACCAAACTGAAAGCTTGTTGTTCTCTACTTCAAAAAACACTTTAGAGTTAAAAGTGGAAAAATGTTTCTATTTTTTTTTTCAATTTTTTTATTTAAAAATTCATGGTATAGCATGTATGCATAAACACCTGATTTTATTTCAGTGTTAAATTCTGTTAAAGGTAACAGATTATAATTAAAAAATGTCTCCGGACCTTTACTGGTTGATGATTTTTAATTGGCTAACCCTGCTCTAGAGGCTGGCCTCTGGCCGCCGCCTATTCCTGCTCTGTTCTTCTCCCGGGCAGCCACTGCCTCTCCCGCATCTTCAGCACGCTGTCTGCCTGGCGGACATTTCTGTTCTATTGCCATCCTTTTTGGATCCTCCACATTTAGCCTATATAGCTAGCCTGGGTCAGCTGCACCTCTTAACTGCTTTCAGCGCTCTGTTTGCCTGGCAGGTTTCTCCAATCTACTGCTGTGCTTCTCTGCTCTCTTCCTGAGCTAGAACTGGCAACCAGCCGCTGTGGTACTTTAGCTCCAGAAGGGGGCATGACTGGTCACTTTATTCCAGTTATGGTTCTCTGTCTGCCGGTGTTCTTGCATTGATTTCCCATTGATCCTGTCTAAGCTCCAGAACGCCATCTCACCTTACCTTGGTTGTCCGGGTGTTACGTCGACACGTTTTTTTTGTAATCTGACAAAACAAACTTGGAACAAGCACAAGAGAAAGAAACATGTCTGCTCAGAGAAAAACTCATGAAAAACCCAACGAGGCGCTTGAAACTGGTTGTCTTCATAATGACCATCCGGTTGCTGGTCATGGCAGATTACGTGAAAATCGTCCACTTTGCAAGCGTTGCCGATTCATCGGTGCATCTTAGCCTTTACAAACGTATTACTGTCCTATGTCATTGTGTCTTAATCTTTTAAATGAAAATCAAACCCTTATTGGTAGAAAAACACATTGATTTGTAATGACACAAAATGTAAAAGGCTTATACTTTTGTTTTAATGTGACTGTCAGAATCTTTAAAACACTGAAAGGCCTCTCAATCATTCCTTACCAAGAAAAGACACAATTTCAAATAGATCTTTTGTCAGTCTTATACTACCAGCCATCATAAAGACACCTTTGTTCCAAACTTCTCTGAGGAAATTTGTAAAAAAAAATCCAAGGCATGTATAAAATTTTACACATTAGAAGGTGTTTGACTTATTATTCCATAGAGTTGAATATTTTGCATCTAGTAAATGATGACCTGTATGATGATCCTGATCGCCAGTGATAAACTCTTTCGTGTGTCACCGTTCAAATATTTTATCTAAGCACTCTCTGAACACTTGCTTCCATAATTAGGCAACATACAGTAACTGTTTTGAAAATTAGTGTCTTAAGTAGTCAAGTGAAACTGGAGTCACAAAACTTCAAAGCATTTTATTGAGGTTTAGAGGGATAGACCAATTCAGGGGAGCAAAGCTGTGAAGTGATAAGAATTTTAAGTGTTGTTTAATTGTATTGACACCCTCTGAGTCAGTGCTTTGTAGAACCACTTTTCACTGCAATGTCATTGATTTAATGGATGTCTATACCAGGTTTGTACATTTATAACCTGAGATTTCAACTGATTCCTCTGTACAAATGGCTCAAGCTCAATCATAGAGATGGAGAAGTCTGCAGACATCAGTTTTCAAGTCTTGCCACAAATTTGTGATTAGATTTTGGCCTAAACATTTAGTAGCACGTCATCATGCACTGATCCTCTCTGATATTTTACATAGGGAATACTTTGTTCAGCATGAAATACAGGGCTTTTTTTTCCCAACACACACCTATTTTTTACTTCAGGTCAGAAAGTTCTATTGTTTTTATCTGACCTCATAATGTTATTTAGTATTTTTTTTTTTTGGTGTGCCCCATGTAGATTGAGGCATCTTGTAATTTTATTTTACTTTTACAAATGGCTGCCTTTTTCTACTCCTCAATAAATGCCAGGTTTGTTGAATGCATGGCTAAGATTTTCTTGTCAACATATTCTTCCACCAGAGCTGTGGTCTGCCGCGTCTCCAGATTTACAATGGGCCAATTGATGATTCTGTGATGGATGTTATGTCACACAGGTGACAATTATTAGTATTATTATTAATCCAGGGGATGAAATCTTATCATGTCACTTTCTTTTTTATCAAAAAAAAGGTTAAAACAAAGTATATGTATTCCTTCCTTTTGAAAGTGATGTGGTTCTATTTTGTTTTGTTTTGTTTTTGACCATATGATCCTTTGGAGCATATGAAAATTGGCTTTAAAAACATGGAGACATTTTAGAGGCATTGATACGTTTTGCAAGACACAATGTTGTTCAAGATTTTTTAAATTTTATTTACAAAAGTCTGCCCACCTAGATACAAACTACGAAGATGTACATTCATTTTCGCATCACACTAATGATGGAATTAAATCGGTTCTTTATGTAAATTAGTCTTTGTTTCCATGTATGATTCATTTAGGTGAGCTTATTGTTATAATATTCATAATTTATATTTTAATTTGGATTTATGTGACTTTTTTAATGTTTTAGAGACAATTATTTGATTGTTTATATTAACTGATATAAAGAATCACATGTCGATTCTGATATTGACTAATTTGTTGGATCAGGTACTGAATGAGGCCTATCTAGCATTCCTTTCCAGTCACTTTTTTTTTATCAATATCATACATAGCAATAGAGTTATATGGGGTATATTCATGTGATTTAATAGTAATGTTTCTATATCGGGTATCAGCCTATATGCTCAGCCCAGGTATTGTGTTGGATGCATGGGAAAAACAAAACAAGAACATTTATCAGTTTTACAATGGAGAAAATAGTTGATTTAATATTGTCATATATGCATCTTGTCAAGCAAAATACTTTGGTTTATGTTATTGATTTTTTTACAGTATGTCAAATTGCCTTAGATATAAAAAACTAAAAGTATAAAAGCTTCTCCTTCCAGCTTGAAGCTGAAAAGTTCATTAATGTACTTCTGTCAGCTGAAGCATCAGCTATAGTTTTCTTTGCTTGCCTTTTTTGTGTTTCTTACACCCAAACAGGATATTTTGGCTAATTGACCTTTTGCTAGGAAACTGATTTAGAAATTAATTTGTTATGATATTGACATGAAAGTCAGATGGACAATTACTATAAATATGCATGGATGAAAATCTGCTGCTTCAAGCCAACTTCTAGTCAGTTCTTATGTAATTATTTCCTCAGCAAAGGAAGCTGTCTCATTTACCGGATCTCTTGCTGACAGTTATTTCTGGGATGTTTGTCATAATCAGAATGATTTCAACGAGCTGATAAAGATACAATTTATTCCCTTTGTGTTTTAATCTGTGGGAGAGTTTATTGTATGTGCACATAAAAACACACTGCATTTATTTGTGCATTTATCTTTTTTTAACCCTTCTTGCATTGATGATTCTGTTTGTGTGCTGATTTAATAGGTTGAGCTAATAAATGAATCATTCAAATGTTGCATGCCGTTCTACGTTGAATCTCAATGTATGTGTGTTTCTATGAGAGAGCGGAAGAGAGAGAAGGAAGTTCATCATCCCCCAGGGACTCTTCTTAAAGGGGTGATTTGCCTGCTGGCTTGCTCTTGTTAAAGGCCTGCCTGACAAGCTTTGATGTGGTTCTGCGCTCCCTGTAGTTTGATTGGCACGCTGGATTAATGTTGCTTCACAGATGAAAGAGACAGCAAGGGAATGATGTGAAATTCATGAAATGAAACAGCAAATATTGAACATGATTAATGAATTGGTGTTGTTTGTATTACACTTTCTATCTCAAATATCTTGAGAAGTGTTGTTTCTTTTTTCTTTTTCCATTTTTCTTTAGAGTGATCCTCTGAAGTTTGCTATTGAGCCTCACACTTCTCCACTCTATGTTACTTTATGATCAGAGTGTACGGCTCCTATAATGATCAGATAGCATCAACACCTGTGAAAACTTAATTATTTACTTTGCTTAGTATCCCCCCCCCCCCCCCCACCACCACACACACACAAACACAGTATACTGAATTGCACAGCGGCATTGTGAGCCATCATGACCCACATTGTCATCCTGTGTCAGTCAGCTCTGCAGACTAATAAAGATGCTTTTCAGCCTATTGTGGCTGATTCCCATCGCCACAGGAGACACCTCAGCACAAAGGTAATTTTTCAATGTCACACTGGCGCCATGTCTGCTAGATGTATGAAGCGGCACATTTGTGTCTCAAGCCAATACGCTGCACCTGAAAATCACTGTTTGTCGTAAAGCAATACTGTGTGGCTTTTGACCCAAATAGTAACTTAGTTTGATATATGTTAAAGGATTTATCAGGCCAGTTTACGCCACTTGGTACATAGCAAAGCTTTTCTTGCAGGCCAATTTTCTTTAAAACCTGCCTATGTAACTCACTAAATGAGTCACCCAGAGCTTTGCTTTATGGCAGTCTAAGATCCACTTATACATGAGAGCGGGCTAAGCTAAAAAATTTTGTTTGGAAACAATACAGATATGACATCTACCCGACCAGAAATACTTTTGATTTTCTGATGTTGGATTTAACATAGTGGGGTGAATGTGAACTAGTCTTTACAAGTAACTCCATTAATCTGCTGGTCCTAAGCGGTCTGCTGTCAAATTTTAAAACACAGATGGAGACTTTGCATCAGCAGCCTTCAGGTGGCTAAGCCAAACATGGCAGTTACAGTTTTAACACCATTGGTGCCTAAAAGTAACACAGTGTTGCTTTAACCCAGGATGTCTTTCCTTTTACTGCAACAGGAACTTAGAAAATGGTTATTTTGACCTTCACAGGATGTTATTGCATCAAAGGCAGAGGGAATCTGATTATGATTATAGATATTTTTTAAAGAATAATTGTGCCTTGCCGGTGTGTTCAGTAGTTATAGGATGTCAGTTTAGTACTGAAATTTGATAAACCCATGCTGGCAATTTTTGCAGTCTGGATCTTTTCATTAGCATACAAAATATGAAAAAATTATGAAAAAATAATACTTTTTCCTATTCTCATCCATCCATTTATCCTTGAATGCATGCATGGATGCATGCAGTGTTGGATCCATACAACTAAATTTAAAATAAATGTCTAAATTAATTTAGAATAATTTTCACACTTTCCTTTGTAGAACACAACTTATGAATTTTTCAACTCCACCCTGCTAAAAGTCACACATTTATGTGCCTGAAAACTGAGATTTATTTCCCTGCTGATTTCAACTCTACTAAATCTGGGAGCATTCTTTAATCAGATTGGGAATTTACGTGGGAGAGCTGAAATCCAAGTCCCTGAGTCCTGCAAGCTCGCAGCTCCAATCAGAGTCAAACCCGTCTACTTGAACACCAGTTGAATCACTGAGGTAAACAGGTGTGAGTTCTCAGCGGTGGGGCTGTGTGACAGTAATTGATTGTCGTGCGAGGCAGTGACCTGTAGCTATGCAGAGGAAAAAAGAAAGCACTCAAAGTGTGAAGATGTAACTTGTAAGATGTCTTTGCAAGAAAAACCTAGAGTCTTGTCTGACATAAATATTACTTTGGTACAACAAATGTAGATGTAGCAGCGTGTTACCATGGCAAGTCTTTCTCCCAGGCGGTGGCATGTTGTCGTCAGACTGTTGCCATGTTGCTTTGCTGCATCTCTAGCTCGGACTTTGTAGTGTAAATAAGGATGCCAGTATGTGCACTCGATCATATCTTGTCTGCAGACCTGCCGCCACACTTCACATCTGGCGGCTGGGATGGAGGGAAGAAGGGCTGGACCGTGCAGAAAAAAGAGAGAGGGGGACAAGAGCTTAATGAGGGAAACAGGAGAGTAGATTAAAAAAGACAGAGAGAGGGAGTAATGGAGACAGAGAACACCAACATGTGAACAAATGGATAGGAAGAGAAATGAGGTAAATTGGAAACAAGAGGAGGCCAATTTAAAACAGCAAGACAATTAGACAGACAGACATAGAGACAGTCAGACCTCCTCGTTCCTCTTTTCGATTACGTTACTCCACTTGCTGGCACTAAAACTGATTCCTAGTAAACAAGCTCAGGGATTTAAAGACTGGGCATTTTCTGGATTCTTTTTAGTAAGAGTACCACCGTAAAACTGTTTTCTTTAAATACTACCTTTACTAATGTAAATAGTACACACCTTTTCAAGATATTTGAAAAGATAATTTAATTTTTCACTAACAATTTTACACCGACAACAAAAAAGAGTTGGGAAAATAAGTATGGATTTCCACTTCAGGATTTTATGAAATACAAAGGTTTCATCTAGCCCTTTGAAGATAGACTGTTGATCCTCTTTGTAATGTATTTGGGTTGATGATATCACAAGAGGAGCAAGAAATGAGCCTGGCTGCCAGCATGAGTAAACAAGCAACTGTTTTCAGACTTGTACAAAGATTGTGATGCACTCAAGTTTTATCTGAGTTTGAGTTTGCAATAACCACACCATTTAGTTTTTGATGATGACCCCCCTAGATATGATGCGTTTTGTTCTGATGGCAAAGCTAGGATTCCTCAGAACTTTGAGCCTTAAAAATGTTTGTGTTTTTCCTCCATTGTATTGGTTTCTGTTCATATTCAACACTAATAAAATGTGTAAATCCACTATTCTGCTTGTATCACCATGAATACCAAACTGATCTAGCAGTACAGTGGCACTTAATGCTTTACTATGACGTACTCCAAAATCAATTTTATTTCCTGCTTATTCCCTCTAGTTTTGTTTGTATATCTTATGTCTTATACAGAATAATTTAAATTAGTTTAAAGGATATTAAGGAGAAATATATAGAAAATTATATCTAAAGTAAGGTAATGAATGAATAACAGATAACAGGAAATAACACGAAAATTTGCTTTTATATTCTATATGAAACCAAAAAAAGGATATTTAATATATAATCGAAATGAGCTAAAACAGTAATCTTTGATTTTTATTGAAAATATTTGGTAGGCTTTATTTTCTTAAGTCCTGAGCTGAAGGATTTAATAGTTTCTGTCTATTTCAGATTTTCAAGAAGTTGGTCTCAGAGCTGGGAAGTATGGAAAGTAAATCATGCCTCCCCTGTTTTTTTTTTTGGGTCCTGAGAAAGCTAGGAGGAGTGGTCTCTGATTATCTTAGGGGTGAAGATAATTTATACAGATGAGTATTTTTAAAATGTATTTAGGAAATAAGACCATTTAGTTAATTTTATGCAATATGATTTTAAACTCACTGCCCTGTGACAGTCTGGTGACCTGTCCAGGGTGTTTCCCGCCTCTCGCCCGTAAACTGCTGGAGATGGGCACCGGCCCCACCGTGACCCTGACCGAATGAGCAGGAGAAGATGGATGGATGGGTTTTAATCCAACCCCTTGTATAAACAGGGATCCAGTGGTGATGTTGGCTGATGTTTCTGTTTGATTTTCTTTTTTTTTTTTACATCAGCCCATAAAGATAATACCAAAGTCATAAATTAAATGCTAATCTACTGAAATGTAAGCATGAGTGGGTTGTTATGTGTCCTGTTTTGATTTAAAACCATGTACCATTGCTATATTTTTAAGATAATATCAGACTGTTTTAGAAATAGAACTCATCTTAGGAAAAATTGTTGAGTTTGTGGTTGGTATTTATTGTTTTTTTTTTTTTCTAAGCTTTGTTTTGGAGTCTTAAAATAGTTACTTTTGTATTTCCTGGAAGAAGCTTGGGGAAGTTGTGACCCAAACACAGATTTGGTGGCAAAGAGGAACTTTTACCACATAGTGACACACAAAAAATTAAATAAAGCTGTCTATCATCAGAATATTTAGAAAATAAAATGCTGCAGTGCTCTTTAATCTTAGCAAGAGTTGGTACATAGATTTTGAACAAAAGTGGCCCAACTTCATTGCCCTGAAGAACCCCACATGAAATGTTTCCATGTCGACAGTGGCGTCGCATGTAGGAGTTTGCCCTGAAATCAAAGGATTTACGTTTCAAGCTCCGGTTCCGACTTTCAGTGTTGTTTTGTCCTTGGGCAAGACTCTTCACCTGCATTGTCTGCTGGTTGTCAGAGGGCCCGGTGGCGCCAGTGTATGGTTGCCCCGCTGTCAGTGAGGCCCAGGGCAGCTGTGGCTACAATGTAGCTTGCCACCATCAGTGTGTGTGAATGGGTGAATGACTGAATGTAGTGTAAAGCTATATAAGTACAGGCCATTTACCATTCACATGTATAATTCCCACATGACATTGTATCATGTCGGCCTGCCAAATCACAGATGAACCAATCTGACACTCATCTTTCTTATCAATTAGTATGTTATTAAGTTAGTCTTAGCAACATAGAGATCCTGTTAAGATGCATTGCTTCTAAGATGTGTTTCATTGTTAACTTAACAATGCAGTCTTGGTGTGGTGGTCTAATTGATGGATGGAAAGTACTTAACAGATTCTTTTTATTTCAAAAATGAGAACAAGTGTTGATAAACCTTTCTTTTAATTATATTTACCTGCACCAAGGAAGTTATGTTTTTAGGAGAGTTTGCGTTTCTTCTGTCTGTCTGTATACAGGATTTTAACGAATTTTTACCAAAGGTTTGCCTCATGCCAAGGAACAATCCATTACATTTTAATGATGATCCAGATCATAATACAGGTGCAGGATCATTTTTTAAAGGATTTGTCAACATTTTGAGATAGTGATTTATGGAGGAAACAAGCAGATCCCTCCCAAACCAGAGGGTGGCAACAGTGACTATTTACAGCTTCTGCATTGGACTCTAAAAGTTATGATCCAGTTGTGCGAGTAGGTATATGTCACAAAAGAGGTAAACTTTGCTGCTTGCCATTGTTCTGCGCTTTCTGAGTGCTTTTGTAGTTGGTAAGGATTTTAGGATAGACATGGATATTAATTTACATATTATTGAGGCATTAAGATGAGGTCTACTTTGATCACAGCAGTTTTCAGGGGCTGCCATAAAAGAAAAGAGCAAATGGAAGAATGTACAACCTGCAACTTTTCTTGTATAACTCAATTAAAAATATTATTTTAATTTAAGATTTCTAGAGTGAATTTGTACTGAATTATTTTGCTTGCTGTTAACATGCATTTGATGACAACTAGGTTAAAGACCCAGAGGAATCTAACAGTGGTTTTGGTTTACTGGATTGCAGACTCTGCACCCAGCAAGGTTAAAGAGGAGAAACAAAAGCAGCCTTTGCAGATTCAGCTGAACAGACATCCAAACAGACAGTTTTATGCACTGTTGTGACACTTCCATCGATGCTCATGTGCTATTATGTGTGTGTGCACCTTCATGTATGAAATCCTCCTCTGAGCCCACCTGGGGATTATTGTGGAAGAGTGGCACACCTGTTCAACTCTTAGAGAGTATTTTTAGTCGCTGCTGGATTTTGGTGCTACAATAGTCTTTGTAATAAATCCACTCTACTCCCAGGACAGCCTGATGCCGGTGATAGATGAGATGCTATGTGAGACTGAGCTAGAAGCCCAACCAGGGACAAACCGTATCAGTTTTATTCATTTGAATTTGCTACAAATACTCCACATATTCTTACAACAAATGGTCGATAGGAAGTGACTCTCAAGGCTATATTGGACGTAATTATGTCAGTTACATATAGATGATAAAATTATCTTTTAAGAACCGCCTCTTAGTTCCTACACGTACTCATGTCGAGACCATATTATTGGGCCGCCTTTTCCTCCACCCCTTTATTATGATAATCAGCCCATCGATGCTACTATTTTTAGCTTCCAGTCTCTGCCGCTCTGCTTCTCCCTCTTGGTGACTTCCTGTGTAATCATATAAATATGCGTATGAATACATGTATACATTTACAAGTAGAATTGCTGACTCCGAGGTTAACCAATCAGGGTTTTTTCCTGCTTCCTCGATGTCTCTGTATATGCTGGTGGCTCTTTTGTTTTTCTCTGCCGGTTCATTATTCTGCAAAGGTCTTTGTCCTCTTATCTTTAGACACCCAGCTGAGGTATTTCAGTGCATCAGCTATTTCAGTTTTACTTCCAAATGGACTTTTCGTGTTGTTTCTAAGTAATCCCCTCCCCCCTTTTTTTCACACACACAGCAACCCTCCTGCATGTGAAAATGTTTTATAGTCGCTAGTTGTCATGGTTTGGACCAAGAAAAGTCTTCATCCTCTAAAGTGGCAGCTCTGAAGCTTTTCAGTGCTATTATATATTTAAAGCATTTAAGCCATAAATCACTGCTCCGCTTAGACTCCTACCCACCTCTAAGAGGTTTGGCCACGCTGCTTGATTGCAAAGGGAACACCTTTTTTGGCCTACAGCCTATTTTATCCCTTTATTAGTAAGAGCATGACATTCAATCAATAGTTAACAGCAAAAATGCTTTGACTCCTACAGGGTTTCACTACCTCTTGTCTTTGCAGAGTGCTTATGCAGCTTGTCGGGCCCTGCTCAACACATTAATAATTACTGCACCATTTTGCATCAAGCTATGTGCAGTCATGTATTAAGTAATACCAGTCCCACATTTATAACCAGTGGTTACTGCTTTTCTAGAAATTGCATATCTAGTTGACAAATAATTCACTAGTTGATGTGGTAGAGTAATACAGAACTCTACACTGCTTATAGAAGCGTAGAGATCAGGCAAAGAGAAAGAAAAACAGGTGTCAAAAAAAGTGGCTCTCATTAAGGGTTGAAGCCAGTAACTGTTGTACATGGTGGTTATATTGTATTCTTCTTACATTATAAAGTTTATTAGAGAGAAGAGTCTTATTGAGAAGGGCAAAAAAATGGACAGGCTACGTTGCTCAAATGACCTAAAATTAAACCAAAACCAGAGATATCTAAGAGATAATGGAAACTGCCATATAAATAGACCAAAGACCAACTGAAAGGGTGAAGATTCATTAAAAAAGCTCCACCATTACCTGTGCATGCTGCAACTATGGCCTATCTGGCCGAAGAAAGTATGGAGTTGCACCCCTTCCACTCATCTTGAATTGCTGTTGTGCAAGGCACTTAACTCCCTATGCCTGCCCATGTGCCTGTGAGAGTATGCATGTGTGAAGATTGTAAGAGCAACTGGGTAAATGTGACTAATGTAAAACAACTTAGTGTCCTGTATGACTGAAGAAATATATGTAAGTCAAGTTCATTTACAACTGATAGGCCTAAAAAGAAGTGTTGCAAGATAGTTATGTTTTATCCAATAAGTGAATTTAATTTATGGTACATAATGAAGCATTGTTGCTAAGGTATTATGATGTTGTAAGATATATTTTTCACATACTCAAATTGAGGGTTAAAAAAAAATCTAAATAGTTCAGGCCGTCTTTTGCCAAAGAGGTATTGCTTTTGAAATGAGGGTTTCAACATAACATTGCCAACCACATCACTAGACAAGCACCACCGGTTCATTATCAACAAGATTATTGTCATAGAGTAGTAAGCACAATCCTCTGTCACTAATCACATTAAAAAACATGCTGTTTCTGAGTAATAACCAAAATACAGAAGAACTTTAGAAGCAGGTAATTGGAAGTTGGTTGACTAGGATCAGCTAAATCCCTGTGATCTGCTGAAATAGTTTAACAGATCACATGGAATAAAAATCTCCAAGCTTTTTTGGTTTCTATAGTATGTAAAGAGCAGGGTTCTCATGATCGGTTTAAGGAATCTGACCCACATGCAGAGAAACCACTCAGAGAACACGGGGAAAAGCTTATCAGGTTTATTTGATGAAATGTAAACAGAGGTTGGTGGTTGAATTTAGTGAACTGTTGAACCGGAACTGGAAAGTCTGAAGGGGAGATCACTGAGATAAGTTCAGGGACCGTGGGAAATGAGACTGCGGCTTGAACTATGCTGGAGAGGGACTCACGTTTGAGGGGGCTCTTGTCAATTCTTGAATCCAGTCTGTGTGGGATTATCCAGTGAAGAGGGAAATCATTGGAGAGCGGACAGGTAGACTTACGTTTGACCCAGAGGAGTAATGGAGCGGACTGTCACTTGGTTTTCCGATGGGGGCTTGAACAGATCATATGGAGGTTTTTCCCTGCTCAGTGTAAACTCAGTAAATCCTTCCAGGGGGAGAAGGTCCAGGTATCCAGTTTTTACAGGAAGGCTTCCTGCCGAAGAGCAAAGACAAAAACTCATTAGACTCAGCTAATCTGGCGTCGAGGTAGTCACAGCCCACTGCTCAAATACTCTTCCAGTAATGAACCAACGAGCCGCAGGTGTGCAGGGAGGCCCAACGAGGACAGGGCACCACCTGGTGGTGGAGAGAGAAGAAACAAACAAACAACCCACACAAACTGGTTTCCTAACAAGGGTGATATTAAACATAAATTAACTGGATAAAAATAGAAAAAAATATACAGCGAAAATATCAGATGCAGTCCAATCAAGCTTTGCTTGAAAACCTGTTCACAAGCACAAGAGTTAGGGTCAGTTCAATGCTGCAGGGATGTTTATTTTTCTTTGGTAAATGTTTGGATTTTGGTGTAGAATATCTTTAATTTATGATTAATTCCATTTGCATGTGTGGAAATTAAGGCTTTATGTGAAATTTGGGTTTAACTCACATATTAAAATGATCAACTATTATTTGATTTTGAACTGTACAGAAACAGAAATTTCCTTAAATCCCTTCTATAAACTCACTCAAAGTCATGTCCTTTCTCTGTCCAGTTGTAGTTTGTATTCTAACAGCTTTTGTCTGGAAGAGAAAGTTATCGAGATAAAAAAAAAGAATAGGTAACAACAAGAGATGGAGAAAAAACAGTATGGATTTTTCTTGGTGCAATGTCTTGTTTAAAGTTAAAGGTCAACTTTGTAGGTATTTACCATAAAGAGTGAGGGCTAGAGAGAGCAAGTAGTAAAGCAGAAGATGAGTAATGAGTTAAACCAAAGAATAGGTGGAGAAAGAGAGGAACAGTTGGCATATCTTCCTGTATCAAACTCGGGATGTGGATCAATAATCCCAGCTCTCATCTAACGAGACGCTTTCCCCTCCCTGCCTGTGTTCAGTTGGTGTGTCCAGCAAAGGAAGCTGTGGGAGAAGGCCATCAGCGGGTCATCAGTATTCCAGCAGGCTCTGCCTACTCTGGTGTGGGCTGAAGAATAATTTCATTCTGATCTTACAGATCAATAGCTGTACCCACTGGAAGGCGACCAGCCCCGCCTGGCTGAGCTGATCTGAGCTGCTGCAGTATTCAGAGCCACACATGCATGGGTTGGTGCTTTTTCAGATTTTGGTTCTATTAGTTTAACCTACAGCACAGCTTCCAGACTGGATCCCATTGTAAATACCAGGAGAATATCTACACAGATATTTATATTTGAAGAAAACATTGCAGCCTCTTTATATTTTTAGAACAAAGGTTAAAACTTACTAAAGTAAAAAAATAAAAAACAGCCATAGAAATGGTATTATATACAGTATATAATTAAAATGGCTTTTCAATATGTTCTGTCCTTGTAAAGCATTTCATTTTGAACATTTGTACTGAGTCATAGAATCAATGAGTCAGCTCACGGGGGTGGGGAAGATATTTAATAAACCTGGACCTTTCTTGGACTCTCATCTTTTGTCCTGTTATAAGTACTGACATTACAGTTATTAATTGTTAAAGACAATGGTATTTATGTTTTGACTAGTTAAAAATTATGCTTATTACTCAATAAATGTAGTTTATATAATGTTACAGGTTAAAGATATTATTTCATAAATGAAATGGTTAACTAGTTAATTATGCACTTGTGATTAATTACTGTGATTTATTCAGTTCATATAATTTCTTCTGCACCTTTAAGCAGCTCAGATGTTAAGCATGAACAGATGAAAGAGAAGAGGGAAGTCTACATTTGCACTTTTGTCATGTTTACCTACAGTAGTTTATTGAGCAACACCTTTTGGTCTGTAGAACTGTAGAACTATAGTGTAGGACCATCTGTGATCATTAACTATTTTAAGATTAAGTGCTTTGTCTTTGACTAAGCTCACAGAGAGCCCATTTCACATTACCAGATTATTAAACAAGTTATTTTTTTAGTTGTGAAATAAAAATATAGAGTAGAAATTAATGCATTTTTCATGTATATCGCAAAGATGGGATTTACTTTGCCGGCGGTGGTGGGGGGGTAAAAATATACTGAATAGATCAGACTTTTTATGAGGGTGATTACCCACTGAACCCCCTGTAAATTGATCTTGGTGTTATTATAACACTGTCAAGATAAAGTTTCATCATGAAGAAAAAAACCCTCTTATATTTACAGTATGAAGGCGAAGATTACCACATATCTTTTTTTGTAACAAGTCTTTTCTTTATTTCCTCTTTATTTGATATTGGTATTACCCACAGTTTTTTTTCACCAAAAAACAAATGTGAATTTAGACATTTCGAATAGCCTAATCAATCTTATTGAGGCAGTAATAAAAACACTATTACAGCTCTTTACTATTTCTAAGGTCCACAATTGTGTGACTATTTATTTTCTGTAATCTTCTCTATTTTCTCTCTATTATTTTTCAAAAAATATGGTATAAACAGTTTTCATTTTCACACCCGCCGCAAAATAATTTTTTTTAATGCATTTTTTATTATTGATTTTTCCCCCCTGCTTTTTGAGATATTTTAGAGTCTACTTAATTTCTTCATTAGGCTTCTGGTTAGGTTTGTTCTTGATTATATATGTCTAGCAGTAAAAACAGACCTGAGTGTGCATAAAAAAGTTTAGAAATGCTTTGCTTTGGAAAGCATTTGGAAACTGATCCTTGCATTAACCTTGCTTAAATGTGGCAAAACTACTTTTTCTTTTTAGTGTGAGAAACTCCCAGTATCTGATTTCTAGTCATACCTTCTTTTCTCATTAGGTCTTGGTAAGTTTCTATCCTCTCTCCCAGCCGTGACATGAACACTGTTGGGAATGTTGGGTAGATACACCACAGGAGTGAAGTGGTGACAGACAATCAATAGAGATCTAGTGATTAGGATATCACACTCTAGAGGGAGTTAATGCATATGTGTAAGCGCCATACGTGGGTCTGCAGCACATCCTTCACCTGCTGCTCTAATCTCAATCAGCTCACAGTTCTTCTGATATCATACCAGGAAGTCGGTTTACACCCTGATTTCGTTCCTTGATATATAGAGATTTTTATTCCTCCATCTATTTGATTCTCTGTTAATTGCTCACCCCAATGAGCCCACCTTAGATGGCACGGCGCCATAAAAATAACCCAGGCAGGGTTCTCCTTTTCCTTTTTCTTTGCCAGGCCAGTGACTGTTTGTAGGCACGATCGATAGAAATCAGGGATCCACACCTGGAGACTTTGTGACCCTGATTGAGAGTCCACTTGCCAGAGACACAAACCCAGCACCTCATTAAACTCAAAACTCCCATCACTGCCATTACACACAAGCCTGGCCCTCTGGGCCTGACGCGGCTGCGCTGATGAAGATCACCAGAGCTTTAATGGAGGAAGACTCTAATTGCAGCATGATAATACGGCGCTTCTGTTATCCCTGCTGCTTCGACAACAATTCAATTGGTGCAGCACTGTGAAATGCATTGAAATGAGGGGGGGCTTGGATGACTTATGGCGGGTTAAACTACCATATTGATTTAGTCATATTACTAATACAGCACCAGATTGGCTGTTGGGGACAGTGATTTTGCTTTGCTGTTTGTCGCGCCTCTTTAGTCTTCTCTCAGTGTCACCCCCGTAGGAATCTTGTGAATGGATCTTTGGCGATCTCAGGCGATGACTCCTTCAATCAGCCTCTTCACTTCCATTTCCTTTCCCCTCCCACTTCCTCCTGTACACTTTGTAGCCTCAAATCTGCCGTCTCTTCCTGTCCAGCCCCCTTCTTCTTTTTTTCCCCCCTCTTGGCTCTTTCCTTTGCCTTCCTGCCTTTTCTTCTCAAGTGTCCTATTTGGCTATAATGACCTTGCTGACTGTTTTTTTCCTCCTCCTCTTGCTCTGCAGGTACCACCAGGCAGCCTAAAGAGGGGGAGGTGCCAGGGGTGGACTACAATTTCGTGAGCGTGGAGCGTTTTATGGAATTGGAGCAAAGTGGAGCCCTGCTAGAGAGTGGAACCTATGAAGGTGAGCACTGACAAGATCAGCACAGGTGTTTTTTATTAGGAGGAATGCACCTGTCAGCAGAGCCATTTTTCTCTTTCTTAATTTGTCTGGTGATATACGGATATCTTTACTTGATTAATCAGATGTGTCAGGTGATGTTGTTCTACACAGCTCTACTAAACAAACTGAGGCTTCAGTATTATAGCTTTTTATGTCATTGTAGGGAACGTGTGTGTCTGTGTTAACTGAAGTAATGCCAGTTGCACGTCATGTCAAGTCTGCATATCTGCCTTGCTACACTGTCAGAAATACATCTACAGATGGAGAATTTGCTGGTTCATTTGCCCAGAAGAAATTTTTAAAGCGAGGGCGGCCGAGCACACTCACATAAAAATTGTGTGTAAATGTGCATGTGAAGAGGCTACAGGCATCAGTATGGTCATGTGTGCCTTCCCTTCTACACATGTTTCCATCACAGTTGCTTGCCTCTTTCTTTTTTTTGCTACGAAGTACGTTTCCCCTTGACAGGGAGCTTAGTTGTGCCCGATGGGGGAAGCAGTCTCTTTCTGGGTGGCTGCACTGGAGGTGCCGCAACTCATTTTGTGATTTAGATTGAATTAAGAAATGGGTAACATAGAGGGCGGGGGATTTGAGGTAAGAAAATTAAAATGAAAAGGGTTCTTTATTAGTAATTGAGTAAAATCAAAGTAGGTTAAATCAATATATATTAATTTGTTTTTATACACTCGTCATCTAAATTAATTTAATGGTAATTTTGGGGTTTTATTGATGCATTTTTAGTGTTTACATATCCAGGCTGGGATGAAACCTAGATTCTTAGTAAATTTTAAATTAGGAACTGGATCATGTAACAAGTTGCAGGGAAACCACGAATTGTTGAAAACACCAGCTAGCTTTTAGATGATTCCAATCAATTAGTCAAAGATCTGATTTTCACTTCATCAATTCTGATCTGTTGATTGGAAGGTAGAATACATCAACATTTGAAAACGCAGGTTATCCAATGCATCAAAATGTAAACATCCACAATTTTACAATCTTTTTACAAATCAACCAATATTATTGCACTTTATTGCCTTTTTTAATGGCTATTATATAAGGAATGGTAATAGTTTTGCAACTTTATGATTTCCTTTTGGATTAAAACTACAGCCTGTATTAAATAACCTATACGGCATTTGTTTTTACCATTAGTTGTTTTGGATCTAAGATGATATGTAATCAGTCAAGCTCAAGATTGTCAGGTCAGACATAGAAAATTGAAACAGAAAATGGTTTGGGCCAGTAAAATCTCTGCTAACTCTCAAATGTTGCAGCTCATACTGTATAATGGTTGGTTTTTCTTTCACAGATTTGGCACTGAGAAAAATTTCCAGATTGTTTATATTAATAGGCTTTAAGTCTAGACCACACCAGAAAACCAATGTTCGCTCCTTTATCCAGTCTAAAACCAGTTCTGATCTTTGTTTTGGGCCATTGTCCTGTTGGAACGCTCAAACATTTACGTTTCTATTTAGATTAGTCAAAGCTTTGATATTAATAGTCTTTTTCATTTTCTCTACCAACGTTTGTACAGCAAATTCATAATGGGTGATATTAAAATCAAAATAAGCTTTAGTTGTCATAATACTAAATTGACATTTGTTTGTTGATTTTTAATCAAGTCTTGTTTTTTCACTGTTTCTAGACTTAAAGTTGCAGATCAACAAAAAAAAATGTTGTTAATTGATTCCATAACTTTCAGCAGTAGACTAGAAAAAGAGCAGATTTAAAAAAAAGAATACAAATCAAAGCTGAAGAACCACAATTCCATCTCTTATTTGGGGTTTAGAAAAAAAAGCAATCAAACTTTTGCAAAAAGTGAAGAAGTACATTGTCGCTAAAGGTTCCATACTTGGTGAAAAAAAAAAAACACTATAAATTATGACCTAAATGAAATAAAAAGGAAAATAATAGATAATAAAATAATAATCCATGCATCATTCCTTCATTGGTTTTCAAACTAAGAACAATAAATATAGTTTCTAAGTTTTAGTTTTTTCAGAAAATAATTTTCTTTTATAATATGTATATAATATTATAGTTATAATATTATAGTTTTTCTAATTGTTTTCATTTGAAAACACATACATCTGTTAAAACTATCTTACTGTTGCCTTAACATATGAAAAGACTGTTCAGTTTTGTTGCCTTTTTTTCCCACTAGCCACAGGCTGCAGCAGGCTGATATAGGTGGCTATAGTTTTTTAGGGCATTCTTTATAAATCAGATAACTCCCTGATTAAATTAAAAAGTATGTGCACTCTGTTCCTGATTTTAATACCCCTGAATTATTATGTATCTCCACCCCATCTAGGGGGGTAAGAAATAAGTTAGAAACCCAAAATATTGAGTTTTATGAGGCTGATGAGTTTATGTGGACTTCTGATCTCCACTTTACTTTTTCAAAATTTTGTTTTACATGTTAAACTATTAAACATCGCTTTTTTATTTTCAAAATTAGACGTTTTATACTGTTACCTCATGAGTGCTTTAAGAAAGAGCTGTACAAACTGCCTCCTTTGTTTAACTTCACTGGTAGAGTTGCATCACAAAGCCCTTTAAGGTTTACAAAAGCTACTTGAATGAAAGATGTCTGAGCGTTAAAATCTTCAACATTTCCTAACAGATTCTGTCCCTAGTTTTATAACCTCCACCAAAAAAACAAGCAAACAAACTGGTTCTGGCTGCCTCCATTTAAATATCACTCGATACGTAAAATTATAAGTCTTTTTTAAACATTTGTGTGGATATGCCCCCAGGAAGAGGTTTACTGGGATTCTGAGATTATTTTGTAGCTGTTAAATAGCCACTATGTTAGATTATAACCACACTATTAGTTTTATTTAGGATCGTATGAAGTCTAGATCAAGCAAGAAATAGCATATAGTTTAAAGTATTTTACAAAACAGGTCTAAAATGCTAAAGAATATTATTGTATTATTTTTCAGGTTTAAAAATCAATTAAAGAGACCAGATTGAGACATAAAGTCTTACATTTTGCAAGATAGCAATTAGTGTGATTTCGAAGCAAGACTTTGTATACGTCAGAGCTACACGCGCAATTTGATGAGTCATTGCTCATATCTGTACAAAAGATGCAGAGCAGAGGCCTTAGTCAACAAAAGATGAGCGCTCTCCCCTGAAACTGCTGAGGTGCTTCAGCAGGAACGGATCTGAATCAGTGTTCTTTATGTTCTCTAAAGCCTCTCTTCTGTTTAGCTATGAGATTTCACAGGTGGGTTCTCCATGCCTTTTCTCTGCGTCATCCTTGAGTCTATGTTTACCTCAGCCTGTGCGCTAACATTAAACAGTTTAAGAGCATTGAGGTGAATGCACTTTCTGACAAAATGGAAGCTTCAGCAAAGCTTCTATGTTTCCTCTTCTTGGTCATTAATGCTGATCCCCTTCTTGTCTGAGTTCTGCTTCTTTCTTTTTTGCTTCTATTTTGGCTGCAACTTCCTAAATGCATTTTTCCCCAAGAGCATCATCCATTTATTACATGGCTTAATAGAGATGTAAAAATCCAGAGTTCAGAGTGCAGAAATGCTAGTAGTGCCAGACTGAGATAATGTGAGAATAAAACCAGGTACCTGAACTGAGAATTTACTTCTCCGAGATCTTTTCCAGACTTCTTCATCTTCCGCAGTGGCACTAATTCTGGCATAAACCAATTTCGTGTCTTCCACGAGTTTACAGATGGCGTCTCTTGACTCAGGCTAATGAGTAAAAACAGCTTGTGTTCCCTCTTTGTGACGAGCCCTCAAAGACCAACCTGCTTTGAAGGATTACTAAAAAGGGATTATAAAACAAGACATTTGGGCTCTTGCCCACAAGAAACACAATAAATTGTGCTAGTATCCGAACCTGCAGGAAAACGGCTGAATGTCTCTGCATCATTTCTTATATTCATTGTGCATGTTTTAAGAGTTTAATTCTTAGTGCTGAAAAAAAGGGTATTTAGAAGGTTTCGGCTGTGTTTGCTTTGTTTTTAAGTTTAGTCATCAAACACATTTTAGTGTCAGACAGAAGATCCAGAGTATGTATAAAATAGAGTTTTCATTTGAGGATTAGCTTAAATGACCTGGTGCAATGTGGAAACGTAGGAAAAGTAGCACCAGACAAACTCGTCACTTATGGAAAATAAAACCTGCAGTGCTGTTTGGGTTTGTTTGTGACTCTTAGATCATAGATTGTCCACTTTGGATGGTTCACAAAGTTTTATGATGTTTTCGTCATTTGTAGGGCGTTGCTCTCACTCTCAAGCATAAAAGAAGGATTTATAACCATTTCCAGATTGGCTGTCAGTTAGTTAAACAAAAAGGGCTTCACAGGTTTACAAAACAAAGAAATAAAAACATTAAAATCATTAAAATAGGCAATAAGTACAACGTCTACTGTAAAACTCATAGAACGAAAGCAGTTAAAAAGAATAATTAAGATCTTTGTCAGAAACGTCCAAGTTATTGCTTTATTTTACTGGTCTTTCCTTAATCAGATCTGTGTTTTGTGTGAAATCCAGCTATTATTTCCAATAAATGTTGTTAATCACAGGTCAACAATCACAATATATTAGAGCCATAGTGGCTATTGAAAAAGTTATTGTACCATCACATACACATTTACTCATCAGCAGATTTTCCATTACAACACATCATGTTGCTTTTGAATTTTGATTTTTAAGTAGCAGAATCATGTTCTATGCCTATGTAAAAGCTACATAAAACGAGTTGATTATAAGGTTATAGATAGCGATCGTCCATCCTGATGGTGTTTGGTAAGTTTTTATTTTTTTTAAAGAATTCCTGGAAAAGATGCGATGTGCAGACATAAACAGACTTATGCGCCATCTGCCAGCAGTACACCAACTATCAGAAGGCCAGATGGGGACAGTTGGCACAGCTTTAGCGCCTAGTCGTCCCGCAGTGCCTCATGGTAAAGATACAGCTCGGTGTGGTTGAAGACCAACCTGACCAACAGCAACTTTGAGTTCTCTTTAAAGCCTCCTAGCAGAATAATCATTGGCTAATACAGCTTCAATGGAATGACGCAAATGTATCATATGAACAATGCAAGTTATCATTAAGCAAATTGTTGATTAGACCTATTTCATCTGATTTTGAGTAGTCTTCTGGATTCTAGCAACTGTCACTACAAATTACAAACATATTTCAGAAAAAATATAATGAGACTATTCCCCTTTAGTCTTTCATTTTTTTGTGTCTTTTCTTCTTTTTATTTTGTTCAAGACAGTCATGACACCTGCACTAATTATCATTTACAAACCACACCCCTATTCATAGCTAAGTTTTCATGTAATGTAAATCCCTTTATTGTCCCACAATGGGGAAATTTACTCTCTGCATTTAACCAATCCCCTTGTGAAGCAGTGGGCTGCCATTGTGTGGCGCCCGGGGATCAATGTGGGGCTAAGAGTCTTGCTCAGGAACCCAGAGTGCAGGTTGGTGCAGGCTGTGGGGATTGAACCGGGTATTTGCAACCTTCTCAGGGCACAAGTGCTCTGCTCTAACCACTAAGCCAACACATGACTTTGCACATAAAATATCTGAGTACAACTTAGCAACAGGTACTTTTCTCATATTTTAAAGCGCCATTATTTTGACTCTAATTTCAAAACAGAAGAACTGTTACTTTATTTATTATTGTCATGGTCAAAGTGCATACCTGCAACTACATAATGACATTTACTGGTTTACACAATCTGAGACACAGAGTGGGATTTTACCTCTTGTCCTAATTGGTGTACTCAGAATGTCCTTTCCTTTTGTTTAAATAACATTTAGCTTTTAAACCAGAGGAGAATTGTCTTTTACACTTTATGTAAGATGTTTTCATGCAAAAGAAGCACAAAGGAAATTCCTAGAAAATCCTCCTTGAGGATCAATCAGAGGGGTGGTCTTAAAAAAACAAAACAAAATCACAATAATGGCATATTTAATCATAAATATGTGTGAGTGAGTTTGAATCATAATGGGTCAGCCTTGCTCGTGTTGTGTTTTGTTAATGTGCTCTTGTTTGAATGTTTGACCACTTTAACCTTTAAGGATAGAATAACAACTGGGATGGTTATTTTAAATGTTGAAAAACACCATAATAAGTAATTAAAATGCAAATTAAATGCAAACACAATTTTAAAAACAAACCATTTAAACCATTTGTAAGTGGTCAGTCAAATATTGGAACACTTTTTCTTCTAGCTCTGTGTTAAGCTTATTTTATTTTTACCCCATTCCCAGTAACATCTCTTTCATGTAACCTGTGGTTTTATAGGCTTGGATTTGTAGATAAGAGGGCACAATAATAAGCTGTTTTCCTATGAAATAATAGCTGTTTTATATATTTTAATGCTTTGAATCTTTTGATGGTTTAGCTTTTACGCTCTCATTAATCTGTGGTTGTCCGCGTGTAAGAGACTTTTTGAGAGCTCAACATACAAAACCACTCAGAATACTTTAATATAACAAGAAACATTAAAGTAGGAGCAAGGGCAGACTTTTTTGTTGCCCATTTGTGAAGATAAGTTAAAAAAAATGCTGCTGTTTTTTGTTTTGTTTTTATCAAGCAAGATCTCAAGTGGTTTTCAAGAGCCACTATAAAACCCACACATGATCTGTATGCTGCTTTTTAACCTCGTATTGCAATAACACACATATTGTTTGCATAAAGAAGATGAAGATATAATTTCATCTAATTTAAAAAGTGATTTGCAGTCATCAGGATCCCAAATCATTGCATATTCCTATAAGTTAAGAGGAAAAGTAGCTGACAGCAGCCAATCATAAACAAGTTAAACACATGTAGTGATAAAATATTGACTGTTTGCTTGTTTGTAGCATACAGGTATGTGTTAAAACAATTTGCTTGAAGAATGAAGACATCAACCATGTTGTTGGGGAAGTTGCAATGCCAATTCCATACAATGGGAACACATTCATTGCAAAGAAAGACAAATCATAAGTGAAAAACAATTTTAAATGGCTGTTACTCTTGGATGAAGAGCACATCCCATCAACTTTATTCAACAGTCAGACTGTTCATTTTTAAGATACGCAAAATATAGCATGTCAAGACAAACACTTAGCACTCGAGCATGACCTAAGCTTTGAACTTCCAGTATATCAAATTATTCAAGGCTCCAGTGGATGAAAGCAGAAAAACTCCAAAACAGGAGCAAATATTATTGTTGTTTTGGTCAAGACAAATTCTAAACCTCAACAAGGCTGAGATGCTTAAAAGTGTTGCGTGTTCTTGGAAACATACAGTTTACCCCAGAGCCATAGAAATAATACAGTTCTGAATACTCCATTGGTGACAATGGGTGAAATTTCAATGAGTTATTGTGACGAACAGAGCTTAAATAGTTCGAAGGAAGTTAGGCGCTCATGCTAGCATTGCCATAGCCATTAGTAAACCCTGCTAAAGTGCAGACAACAGATCTTAAATATCCTATCATGCATCTGCTTCTACCTAGCAATAGGTAAAAATAATATAAGAATAAGAATATGTTTGAGATGATAAAAAGGACAGCTTGTTAAATTCATAGTTATACATAGTACAATGAATATAATAAATACAAATGTAAAGAGGGAAGTATTTGTAAGACTACATCCACTTACTGTATGTGTAACACATTTTCACGTTAGCAGGAAATGATTTGATAGGTTGCTCTATTCGTCTTTGGTTATATTAACAAAACGTTAACATCTATAAATGTTAGAGATGAGTAAAGTGAGTATGATTGAAACAGGCTCTTCATTAACCCTTTATAGGGTACTCAGTGAAATACCTTGAAAATCTAAATTTCAAGCCAATAGTATTATTAGAATCCAGGACAAGATCTTTTTAACCTTTGTAACATAAAAAAATTGACATTTTGATGGCAAAAATTAATATCAATGTAATAACAAGAAACGCCAACATGCCTGAAAATATTAAGAAAAATAACAAAAGTAAAATGTAATTGTTATCTAGGCTTATTAACTTTTTAACTTTTTCAATTAGCTTTTTACCTTTTTTTCCCCAACTAAATTTACAGTAGGTAATATACAGTATCTTTCAATGGCTCATCTAATTGGTCAAATGCCAAAGTAAGATGTGCAGCCATGTAGCAGTATCTTTGCTGAATGGCTGGTTATAGATCTTGTTCTTCTAGACCTCGCTGAGGGATGGGGGGACTCCATTATTTTAATTTTAAATGGTAACTTCTCAAACAGTAAGCTTTTTTTGTAATGGTAGTATATTTTGTGAAATAAGTAATTAATAATTAATGTGTCTCACAACCTGCATTTTGAATGGGCTGAACTAATGGATGCACTAGCAAACTACTGTAACTTGCTTGCTCTTCCAGTGGCGCGACTCTCATATCTCCATGGCTCTGGTTTATCTCAGACTTACCACCTCCTCCAGCATATTTAGATGAGAAATTATTTCCGTTGAATCGATAAGTTTATGTCTGACTGAAAATGATGCAGGGATCTTACAAGAGAACAGATCATTTTATAAACATAATTAGCATTTTGCTTGTGTTTTATTTTATTTAAAAATAAGGATTATTAACCTTTCAACCTATACTTGCTGAACAGGTTTTCCACTTCCAAATGTGATATATGTATGAATAAAAGAGTCAAACATGTCTGTAAATGTTAAACCTAGATTTGCAGGTGTATGAATAATTTAGAACTTAACTGCGTATGTTTTCATGTCTGCATCTTCTGCTGAACTGGAACTCTCCCACAATTTCTTTTTGGGGCTTGATCTGCTGTTTGGGATGCTAATTACGTTAAGCAACATCCACCCCAACTTCAATTTTCATGTTTTCCCTCCTTCTAACACTGTGATAATCACTCCCCAACCATGCTTTGCCAGATCTGTCCAAAGCAACAGTTACAAGGAAAATTCAGATTAATTAAGAGGAGCAGACAGCTGGTTTGGGCTTTAAGAGGCAAACTACTGAATCAAATAATTTAGCTCAGCAGTGATGCAAAAGTTGTATTTAACCCAGTGGTACTTCCAAAAATAACAGTGTGCTACTTGACAGTGAATTGATCCACTAAAACAAAACTCTAAAGCATATTAGTTCAAAAATCCATTTCTAAATTATCTGCTTTTTCTTCAAATGAAAAGTTGATAATACTTAACAGCTAAAAGTTTGCATTTTTTCACAAACTCATCGTCAAGGTTGCACCAATCAGCAGACAAAGCAGCACAACCAAACCAAGAGCCAAAGCAAGGTGGGAAGTCTAACATCAAAAATGTAAAAAAGTGTAATCTCATGGAAATTTGAAAACAAGGATATTTGATTATCAAAGAAAAGCCACTAACTCTGTTACTCAATCGCTGTCAAAAGCTTAGTATCTTTTTTAATTATTACACAGCAGCAGAATGCCAGGTGTTAAGTTAATATTCCTCAGAGGTAAATTATGTCCTGCGGCTGGTTTTTGAGCTCTGATTTGACCAGACATTCAAGTATAAAATCTTTTCCTATGATCGTCCAGGATGTAAAGCAGTGCCAACCTCCATTTTAGGGGTTAGATTTTGTTTTTCATTTTTTATTTTTTTTATAAAAATGAGGCTGTTTCCCTTTTTTGTTTTCTTTAAAAGACACATATTTGTCTGAGTTTATAGATAACTAGATGTTGTCACTAGTGGTAGCTTCTTCTTACACCCTGAGCTTAAAGATGGACAACAATAAATCAATCTAGTGTTAAGTCGGATTTTCTGATAGGCAGTATTTCATTCCAGCTTTTTTTTCTCTGCTCTGTCTAGACAGCTTAGTTTTCACATTTTAAAAGAGTATCATACCTTACCCAGAGCTCCATAAAAAACATTTCAATGCATCACCTGAACCTGCTCCATCCTAAGATCTTAAACATGGTAACTCTCTGCCCTCAGACAACTTCTACGGGACACCGAAACCTCCAGCGGAGCCGTCCCCGGCAGCCCCTCCTCTGAATGTGAGTGAGGCCTTGCTTCCTGGAGCCCGGCCGAGTGCCCAGGGCAAAAGAAAGAGGAATCAGTCGGTTAGCAACATGGAGCAGCGTGCCAGCCTGGAACCTCCTGAAGAGGAGGAGGAGGAGAGCCCAGTTGTCAATGGCAACGGGGTGGCCATCACACCAGGTACGATCACTGTGGAAAATGCTCTTTACATGTGTTGTAAAATGTTATCCTTCTTTTCCAACAAAAAGTAATACTCACTTCTAAATTGGTATTAAAAATGTAAAAACTTGACTAATACTAATCTAAAAGGTAGAACTTTTTGTTTTTTGTATTTCACACTCACACTTAAAATCCCCAAATGAAGTTAAATTTATTCCTTTCAGAATTCCTTTAGATATTGTTAAATCTTATTTTGGTGTTGATCTGTGTAGGCCTAAATTAGGACATACATTAAGAACCAGCATCGTATCGACCAATGAGCACCCCGCTCTGGTTGGGAACAGGGAGAAGTGTAAAACACGGTTATCATCTTTCTCAACATCCTGAAGCATTGACAGTTCAATTCCTCATCTGAAAATGCAAAGTGCAGGACTAAACTGCAAATCTACCAAAACATGTCCAACAAAGCAGATAATTAAAGGAGAAGTCAATGGAGCCTTTGTAATTATGTAGGATCTTCAGGAATCTACAGTTCAAACTGAATGAGTCTATGGAACAACACTTGCCAAAGTCCCTAGCAAAGTTTTGCATTTTATGCAAATGCTTAAAAAATAAAAGAACCATTGTTAAGGGACAAACAAATCAAAAAATTTTCAGATTGCCACGAGCCATGTAGGGGACACAGCAAACATGGTGCTCTGAGGCCCAATTTATAAAGCCTGTCTGTGCAAACCTTTGATGCAATGTTTTACGCAAAAAAAAAGTCTGCTGCAATCTATGCAAACTTTTGACCTACCTCGAGAATTTTCTGGGTTGAACTTTCTAAATCCACAATAAAGGCTAAAAAGTACTCGAACTTACTCAATAAAATTGAATGTGACTGTTCACTTAATTCACTAATGGAGCATCCAACCTGATTATTTCCATCAAGTTTGAGCTTGTATGATTTAAACTTGGAAACATTTATCCTCATGCAACTCCATAATACACCTAAGAAAATTTAGAAACATCCTTAGTCAGATGTAAACTGTAAATATATTTTGGTCATGGAAATTCACACAGGTCCATGCACCAAAGAGAATAAACTTCAAGTTCCTGAAAAGGAAACTTTCATTCTAACAAAGAGGAAGTTGTGAATCCGCATATTCATTCCAGACAAGTCAGATATGGCGATTAATCAAGTGATCAAAGTGTAGACAATCATGCATGCCCATAAATAGCTGTGTCAAGGCATGCATAATTTTGCAAGCCAACGTCAAAAAAGGACATTAGGGAACCATGTGTCTCCTTTTCAGTTCAAGATCTAACGGCCCCTAGGTGTTTTTTTTAGGAGCCATCGATTGTCAGATTGGGTATTAGACAGTCACCCCAAGCCACATCTTTTTTCTCAGATGTATAAGATTCTCCAAAAATATATTTAGCTAGTTACCTGCCTGGGATCTTTCTGCATGGAGTTTGCATGTTCTCCCTGTGTATGCGTGGGTTCTCTCCGGGTACTCCGGCTTCCTCTCACAGCCCAAAAACATTACTGGGGTTAATTGGCTTCTCTAAATTCGCCCTAGGTGTGAGTGTGTGTGTGTGAATGGTTGTTTGTCCTGTTTGTCTCTGTATTGCTCTGCGAACTGTCCAGGGTGTGCTCTGCTGAAGATAGGGACCAGCACTACAGGGGAGTTTTGGAAGGAAACCAGTTAGTCGGTGGAAGCTCACTTTCCTTTAGAGTGATCTTTCTAAACAAACAGTAAAAACTGCAATAGATAGGCTTAAATCACAGGAATATTCATCACAGGTCTGCCTAAAAAACTCGCTAAAAAAGCTCAAGTTGATCCAAAATGCTGCTGCCTGCATCCTCACCAATACTGAGAAAGTGAATCAGAGTTTTGAACCATTACACTGGTTCCCTGTCTATCAGAGAATAGATTTTAAAATTCTTCTATTAGTCTATAAATCACTACCTGATTTAGCATCAGAGTAGATTACAGACTGGTTTTCACTGTATTAAACCCCCAGACCTCTCAGGTCTTCTGGCTCTGATTTACCCTGCATACCCAGAACCAAAAATGGGGAAGGAGCTTTTAGTTGTTATGCATCACTAATCTGGATTAAAACTATAATGACTCTGAAACCCTAAATTGCTTTAAATCCATATTAACAGCCATTTGTTTAGTGTGGCCTTTGATTATACTACCCTAACATAATTAGTTTTAAGGCCAAATTTTCTGTCGCTTTTATTTTATTTTATTTATTTATATTTATTCTCTTGAATTACGTGTTACATTTATGTCATTGAAATATACTTTTCTCTTTCTTTGTTTTCTTTTCCTCATGTATAACACTAGGAATTGTCCTGCTACCTAAATTTGCTATAGAAATAAACTTGCCATGTGTTAGAGCGACCCACTCATAGTCCAGAACTAAATCCATCTGAAATTTCATTGATTCAGGGGACCATCTACCTAGAGTTTAAAACCCAAATAATTATTTTTCTTTTATTATAAAGAAAAAAATATATATATTTCCTTCACTTCACTTTGGTTTGATACTGCAATCTATTACACCTTTCCTTTTTTTCTTTTATATAACGCTGGTTCACAACACATGCCACCTTTTTGGTTTTATTTTATTATTCAATGTTTTATGTGTTCTTACAAAAGAAAGTATGTTGTTTTTTTATAACATCGTGACGGCATTTTATATTTTGTGGTTCAGAGTTCTGGACTGTATTTTGTTATGGCCCCACCGGTATGATTGAATCGAACTGGAGCAACAAGCCAGTTGTTATTGCAGTTGTTACCTATCCTTCTTACTGTCCCCTAGGGTAAAAACCAGCTCTCTTCTCTCCTGCAGCCCACTGTCACGTCTGTAGCTCAATCAGCAGCTCCAACAAACTGCACCCCGAGCAGTTGTAACAAATGTTAACAGACTCTGCTAACATGAGTGTGAACTGCAAAGGTTAACAGTAACCTTATGTAACAGAATGAGCAAGGGCACCTTAATGTCTCCATTTTTAGTCGCCGGCTGGAGTCTCATAAAAGCTTTGGCTCCTATCTTTCTATCCTCTCATTTCTCCATCTCTCGCGTTGTCTTTCTGTCACTGGCTTTTGTCCTTGTTGCTATTAATACCAAAATCGTCACTCTCTTTCTTCCCCCTCACTTTCCTCGACCTCTTGATTTTTTTTCTTCTTATTTTGTCCCTGTGGCCCTGTCCTTGCTGCCCCCACTCTTCCTCCTTTTTTCCCAATCTGTCTTTGTTGTCCCTTGTTCAAGGATGGTGTATGTAGATTCTTGCCTTTTTTAGTTTTTTTTTTTAGTAATGTAGATCATAAAAATACATTGTTCCTTCAGTTGTTGCGTTTCATGCAAACTAAGTTTCTTAACTGTAAAAAAGTATTGACAGGGGGAAAGTTTTAAGCACAAAAAGCCTATATGAAGGTATAATTACTCCTCTTATGAAAATAGAATAAACAATGAATTACATGATTATTGTTTTACATTTATTAATTTAAAGTTACCAGCCACACTCAGGCCTGGTTATTAGCAGACTTCCGGAATCAAGACATTATTTCAGTAGAACCTTTCTCACAACATGAAGTAGACAAAAAAGCAAAGCGGAAAAAAAAGCAAAACTGGATCATGCTTAAGAAATTCAGGAGAAGATGGCAAATTTATCATTTGATAAGGCTATATAGGTATTTCTAGAGTTTTATTTTTGTTTTAGTTTATCAATGTTATCAACCATAATTCTCAATTGGGGAAAATATAGAAATGTTGACTCATGTTGAGAACATTGATGACTCATCTAAGAGGTCAGCAAAGAAAAAAAATCATTTGACAAAATCCAAAACACAAGAGGTTTGACTTGCCTTAGATAAAATTTGTCATAAACGCCCAATCGCTGACACTTTGGAAGGTGAAACACAGATAAGTTCAGAACCAGACAGGTACAAGATCCAGGAGTCCAAAGCCCGACCAGAGGTTCCAATCCAAACAGGAACAGAAAGATCCAGGGTTCCAGGAATCCTTAGAGTGTTCAGGCAGGTTCAGAGTTCTATGAGTCCAGCAGTGTGCTCAGACAGACATGCTCAGTTGGAGACAGGCAGGATCAGTGTTAGAGGAACATAGACAAGACATGGTACCAGGATAAATGCCGAACTTTAAACTGGTCTCCTCCTTGGAGCCAGAAAAAGATTAAACACTCTAAATCTACTAGCCTCCGGAGACGGGAACATGAACCTGGGACTTAACTAAAACTCATAAATGGCATGAGTATCTGACACGACATCATAACACAAACAAACTAATACACAAATAAACTAAGAAATAATGATCTGGCCCCGATAGCAGGGCTGAACCGTGAAGAGCAGAAGGAGCAGTTGAATAAAATAAGTAATTAGAGAGCGGGGAGGCAAGAGCAGGTGAATGAAGTGAGTAATTAGATAAGCTACCTGGGCTGCGATTATGACAAGATTTATGTTCATTGTTAAGCACTAATAAAAAAACTGGACTAAAATGGTACCCATGAGAGAGTTGTGAATAATAACAGTAAGGCCGTTCTTCCTCCACAGTGATGTAATCTTTTACAAACTCTTGATTAAGTTAGTTACTGTCTATGCTGTTGTTTTACATTAGGATTTAGTTGATGATCTGATACATGTGCGTGACAAAGATCCAGCATTATTGTAGTAAACATTTTTTTCGTGATCTCCAAACTAAGAAATGTTCTCATCTGCAGCTTCAAAAACACCATTCCACCAGCTTTCCTCTTTCCTCTGATAACTTCTCCTTGAGTTTGTGACTCAGTCTGACCCCTATAGTTTCTGCCTTTCCCTGTTTTCTCAGTTTCTGACATTTCTATGTTGTTTTATGTTCGTGCTGATTGTGCTCCGACTGTCCCCTCGCCCCACTCCCTCTCTGGCTGCCTGTGTCTCCTGGGGCTTCATAGCTCTGCGGTGGCTCGCCTCTGACTCATCATGCACTGTTTGTGTACTGTGCCCTCGTCTCTGCATGTGTATTTGAGAATACGTCTGTGTTTTGTGCTTCACAGAGTCCAGTGAACATGAGGACAAGAGCACAGATGCCTCTGGGGAGGTTGCAGCGGAAGGGTCCAGCCAGGCCCCAGCATCATCGGAGCCTCCGACTGAAGGAGAAGAGGCCCCAAAATCCCCAATCAGATCCCCCTCCAAAGTCCCTGATGCAGATGAGGAAGAGCTGGGTCCTCTGCCTGACAACTGGGAGATGGCCTACACAGAGAAGGGAGAAGTTTACTTTATAGAGTATGTGAAATTTTTGTTCACTTAGACTTAAATCATTTTGCTTCAACTGTAGTTTTAGTCATTCTCCTTTAAAGAAATTGTGTAAATTTATGGCAGTCAAAAAACCACAATAGAGAGAACAGCATGCATGTACATTTCTTAAAGGAAATATGAATTGAATATGAATACAATGCAATGTTTTTAATTGAGCTGTGAAGGTAAGTTTTGTAGAGTATGCATAAGTGGATAATTTCAAGGCAGGCGTTTAAGCTCACAAAGATGCAAGTATACCATAGAAAAAGCAAGCAGAATTTTTTAGTGGTGGGCCGTTTTCGGTGTTAACGTCCTGCGTTAATGTCAGACTCTTATCAGGCAATAAAAAATATAGTTAATCTATTCTCACAGTTGGTTTGGGAGCTTGGTCTATACTAATGATGACTTTCACCTTGATAGTTTAGCATAGATATCTATCTTGGGGCGGGAACAAATTAGTCTTCCAACCTTTGTAGGTATACTGTGAAATTACTACATTGAACGTGACGTGCTGAAATGATGAAGCTATAAGCACAGTTCTATCAGCCAAGCTAACCAATCTCCTCGCTCAGTGGATACCCACAAGCTCCCAGCCAATCAGCGTGGCTGATGGGCTCGAGCTCGTTCTCCAGGCGGCCACAGGTGACCCATCTTACAACCTAACTGTGAGGTGAACTATCATGAGGAGAATACATGACCAGCGTGCCGCGGAGAAAGCCGCAAAAGATGAGAAGTTGATCGAGGTGAAGTGTGTGTCACCACTATATTGTTGGGGGACATCTAAAATTGGAAATGGGACTCTCCATGTTGTGCAGCAAAAATCAAAATGTCAAAATCTGTCAAAATTGTCAAAATCTTAATTAAGAAGATGAAATTACATGTGAGTTTGCAAACATAAAAAGCAAACCTTTTCTTTTAAATTCTGGAGGTATCACACACATATCGTGAATGCCTTTGGCAGAATTCAAATGAGGGATTTTAATCTAGATTAAACTAGATTAATTCACTTATTACAGTGAGATTTATCTAGATTTTCACCACTAGTTTTTATACATATTTAAATTTTTTTGAATTGGTAATTGCACTCAAAAATGAAGAAATATTTTTAAAAAGCATTAAATAAAAAACATTATTTTGCAAGTCAGCCCAGAATGCAGCCAGAAGTTGGTGAAAATGATAAGATTATGGTTTAGATGGCAAATTTAAGGATCAATGCTTTATATAATGTCAATCCAGGAAAAAAGCATTAATACCAGAATCTGGAGAAAATTATTTTTTTAAGTTTATAAAGTAAAGATTTGTATTGTACATTTATCCAGTAGGAGAAAGAAGTCAGAACAACAGCATTAACTTGGATTTACTGAGGTAATAGTAACCAGGGTAATTAAGCCCCAGGACATTCTGCTTTAGAAAAACTGCAGTACACCTTCAGTCCAGCAGGTGGCAGTTACAAGAAAATGCAAGTGGTTATCCTTTAAGTTCCAGTGCAGCCATTGTTTATGCCTGTCACTCCCCGAGCTTTACCATTAGAACGATCCGTACCATCAGCTCATCTGTGCATACACATCCAGAATACATCCTAGTTTCTATTGATCGCACCCAATGAAAAAAAGAAAAAGATTATAAGACGTGTACTATACTACAATGTATAAAGTCTTAATAATGACTTTACTGGGAGGATAAATGTGTTAAATCCTTACTTTTACATCAGTTATATAACAATCTTTCCCAAAAATGGGATTCTACTCTTCTTTCAGCAGCAATTTTTTTCAGCCTTGGAGTTAAAAATAATTATAGTAATTTGGAGATGTATGCGGACTGGCGACCTGTCCAGGGTGTACCCCGCCTCTAGCCCATTGACTGCTGGAGATAGGCACCAGCACCCCTCGCAACCCCAATTGGGACAAGCGTGTTAGAAAATGGATGGATGGATGGATGGATGGATGGAGATGTATGCGTATATATAGTCCCCACTCCTACAGACTGCCACTCTGGGTCTCTAAGCAAGACCCTTAACCCCCGATTGATCCCCAGGTGCCACACAATGGCAGCCCACTGCTCCCCAAGGGGATGGGTTAAATGCAGAAGTAAATTTATCCAATGTGAGATCAATAAAGTTAAATTATTAGTAGTATAATTCTCTCAGAAATGGTGCTAGGGCTTTTTATGCAATGTAGTTTAGCATTCTTTGATAATCTCTGGATGGAAATTTCTACTTTCAATACCACTATTACATTATTTATGTTCACCTGGATGAATATCTGCTTTCCCATGCACAATGGAGCTGATGAAAGGGAATCAAACTTCTGTTAGTGATGGAATGGGAAAAAACCTTAAAAGAGGCAGTTTTTTGTTACTTCTACTGAAAAATAATGCTACATGACCAGCTTAAGATTTATGCATTTAATTTATTTTCTTAGTTAAATGTTTCCCTTGGTATTAAAAGTATCACATTTTATTTTTTGTCAGCCTTCATCTAATGAGAGTTAATGCATTATAACTGCATATAAAATTGATATACACTTATATTGCTTTCATTATAATAATACAACAGGTAAATCTCAGATATCTTCAGAACAAACAGAAAATAATTTTACACAAAATTGTATTCATTTAAACAGTCTGCTCATACAGAGAATTGATATATCTTATATCATTATGAGGAAATATTTGTTCTAACTAGAAATTGTCGACAGTGGAAACAACGAAGACAGGACTTCTCTGAAGGCTGCATCCAAACTGTGGTTTCTCTATCTGCTGTGCAGTCAAGATAAAACCTAGAAAAAAAAATCTATAAAATTATATAAATAAAGGTGTTCCAGTCCACTGAGGTATGTTTACATGGAAGAATTCAGAGAATTTCCTTGTACAAGGAAAAGTAAAAGTTTCATTATTACTCCAAAATATTTTACTAAACTGCAGCTAACCAGTTTATAGCTACATTATCTATATCTACATTGCATTAATAAATGTCATAACTTTCTGGTGAAAATATTAGATTTTATACTCTGGTTCTAGAAGTCTTTATCTAACACATAAAGCTTTAGATTTATTTTGAGCCACTACAAACAACACAAAAGGATGCAGAAAATCTGAAGAGATTGCCTGGGGATAAGATAGATTCCCAATGCTGCAGCCTGGTTGGCTTAGCAAACCTAGCAGCCAGAGCAGCCTGTCAGCTCAAGCTCTGTCCCTCCATGAAAGCATAACTAAAAGGAGGATCATAATTTTGTTGAGCTGACTACACAGATAAAGTTTTGAGGTGCACTTTTTCAATAAAAAAACATCTTTAAATTACTTCTTGGGTTAAAATGACCAGAAATGATCAGCTGGCTGGTGAACATTACTGACCTAAAATCCAACTACACATCGCTGCTGAGTCAGCAGAGACACCAGCCTGTTAGCACGGGGCACAGATCTGAAGCCCTGGGAAGTACAGCCTAGGAAAAGTGAAATTAATGGCCACATTTTTATGCTCAGTCTGTCAATTGTGATTTTTTATGGGGGTTTTTTTCACTCCTGTGCCTGACTATTTTAGGTGAGGTGTGTTTTGGTCGTCAAGTCACTTAGCTCCAAACAATGAAGTATTTAAAGAAAAAAAGCACCAAGACACAAGAGTTAAACCACATCACTTTAAGAACCTTACCACCTGCTGGACACTAATACACATTTCTTTCCATCACCTTTGGAAGAGCATATAAAAATCATAAAAAGAAACCTAGTATGGAACATAAATTGATATTTTAGCATTTTATTTCTGTGTGTGTATTTTGAAGCAGATAACTTATTGACGATATTACTGTCCAAAGATTAACACGTCTGCCCAGCCACTCTAACCTTCCCTGTTATATGTTTCAAAAATATGTAGCTAGACAAATGCAATACACATTTTTTTATATCATACAAGGTTCGTTTCCTGTCAGTCAAATAACTTAAGAAAACAACAAAATTTTAATAACTCGTTAATTATTTGTAAAACTACCAATATGCCTCAATTTTTTAAATATAGCTATCTAGTATTCTGTTATAAGATCTGGATATTATATCCTACGTGGATAAAATAGGATGGTTAAAAATAAGCGTAATGTAATGCACCCACTTTAAAGTCATGGTTTATGTATGGCTGTGTGTAAATTTTATAGCTCTGGCCGTTCCTCTTGAATAATTGATGTGACTTAGCACTGCTAATCAGACATGATGCACACACAGAAATGCAGAAGTTTGCATATGTGTGTCTATCCTCTTGTAACACTCTTCTCACCCTTACTAATTAGTAGCTGGAGGCTGATTAGTGGATTAATGGGCATTTGGTTTACCTCAGATATATCCTTGTCTCTCTTCACCTCTGCACACTTGCAGAAACAGGCACATGTATCACATTGCTGTTATTTTTTTCTCTCTTTTTAAACCACTCTGTCAGTCTCTCTCTGACCTCTGTTTGCACTTTTTTTCCCACCCTCTATTATCTCTCTCTGCACCTCTGCTCAAGTCACAACACCAAAACTACATCATGGCTCGATCCACGTCTTGCGAAGAAAGCGAAGCCACCCGAGGAGTGCAGAGAGGACGGTGAGTCTGAAAAGTCTTTTTGTTTTTTTCTTAAAAGCTTAACTTCGTGTTCACGTGAGAGTCAACTCATCTCTGGAAATTTGTGAGCGTATGTTGTTTTCTGGAATTCCTGCTGCTTCTGCACCTGATGCCTCGTTCAAACACATTTTTTCTTTCCTGGAGGATAAGATTGTAAAAACACCCAGCTGTTTGAAAAGTGTGCTGCTGGTCTCATAGTTCTCCAGAGACTTTCATACACTTTTGAAAGAAGAGTTTTGTAAATCTAGACAGAACAAAGTGGAAAAACCAACTCCAACCAGGTAGAAAAGTAATGTTAAGCCACATTTTGACACATTAGAATCTGGAGGTTTTTACTATAGCTGGGTTTCTATTTATGTGTGGCTTGTGAAACAGTTTTAATTTTCTTGGACTGACAAATAAAAGGTAATGAATCATATGATTTCATTGGAGAATAGCTTTTTTTAAACAGGCTATGCTGTTTTAGAAAGGCTATTCCTGGTTTCTCCCCTGGACATTGAAACTATTGGTTAATTTTAGACTCTGTGACTTATGGTTTTAACTTATGGTCTTTGGACAGCAAAGAATAAAATGCAGGACATTAAGCTTAGGTCACATAGATGGTGCTTCTTCATTGATCAATTGCTGTTTTTGCCTATTGATTAAAAAAAAGGCATTTCTTTATCCTCATCATGTTAATTAAAGTACTGCTAGATACATGGCTACATCAAGCAGAGCAATTTAAGATTAAGATATTTTTCTCTATCCTAGCCATTGATCAATAAATTGGTTTGTAAAGTGATTCGCTTAAGCGAATCAGAACATCTTCCATTCATGTTTTTCATCTGTTCATTCATCTTTACCCTCCATGGTAGCTCAAATCTTTCTCCATCTTCCGTTTTCAGTTGAATTTTCTACTCCATTTTTGTCTTCTCCCCCACATTCCCCCTACATCTCTCCCAATCTCGTCCTTTGGGCAGCACAGGGCCAGGCTGTGACGGGAATTCTAATGACCCGAGTCAGCTCTGCATAATCTGACTCTTACTCTCCCCCTCTATGCACAAATGCTAAAACAGACAGAAAAAACATGTGGATACTACTACTTACACTGAATAGATATTTTGTGTCTAAATACAACAATACTCATAAGGCTCCTGCATTTTTAGTTTGTGTTTGATTAAAGCTATCTATTTCCTTTTCCCTGAAATGTTGCCACATTTGTATAGAAAATATATTTGTAGGTTTGGTAACAGAGTTGACTGTATGTATTGGTCCCATTAAAAATCTGACCTAATCAGTAGTAGAGTTGTAAAAAGAAAAAAAGAAGGGGGATGATGGATTTTTTTTTTGGAAGCATACATAGCCTAATTAATTTAGGTTATTAATAGTCTAATAACCTAAAGCAATATGCATGGTATGGTTGTACATGTCAGGTACCCCAGCATGGCTATCACTGCCCCTACATAGTTAAGGACTAAATCTCTACTGGGATCAGCTTTATAGTAATGGTAGGACACTTCTTGGATTTTACTTTGGAAAATCTATTGGAAATGAATCCATTAAGATTTAAAACAAAACATTGCAAATTAATATCTGAATCCTTTCAAGTCTAGTATTTTTTTTTTAATTCAAATTCATTTAATTAATTTGAAACAGCTGAAATAATTTTCAAAATCTGAAAAAAACTTCTTACAAATTTAAATACCGGTACATTAAAATTTGTCTGAAAATGAAATAAGCCTTTATAAAATCTAATAATTTTACTCACCTTATAAATAGTCATTTAGAGTATTTATTTTATAAAATAGACTATTTACCAGAAAATTAGTATTGCTTCTATTGGCTAAGTTAAAGTAAGCTAGGCTACATGCTGGCAATGAATGATTTTAAACTATTCTAACAGGTCCGTCAAACTGAAGCTATTTATTTTAATTTAAGCTATTTATTTTATTTATATTGATCGGACAACAGGCATTCTGCAAGTCACAAGAGTGCAGTCAGATGTCAACATTCAATTCATTTATGACCAGACATTAACATCACATTTCCGTATCTCTATAACGGGTCTGTATTATATGTGTATGTGTCTTCTCAATTCAGAGGGCCCCATGCCTGTCTTTGCCTAGGGCCCCAAATTTCCTAAAACTGCTCCTGCTTCGATTATCTCCTCCGGGTTTCATCTGGTGTCAAATTACCTCACTGTCGCTTCGTCCTAAACTCATGCCCATTGATGAGAAAACGGATTAAAATATGAACAAAAAGGGAAATATTGAACATATTCATCATGTTTTCACATTTCTTATACATGGATGCCTTAAAATTGATAGTTTTGGTGGACAGATAAATTGTAAATTGTAAACTGTACAAATTCTGTATGGAGACACGTTTCAGTCGATGTGCTACAGTCAGTGTGCGATGAATAAATTCTCATATTTTCCTATCAACACAATTCTAGATAATTTCTGACACTTTGTTAAACTTATAACCTGGAACCTGCCAAAGGTTCCCTCCCCTCCTTATTTTCACATTTATTGTCCCAGACTTATGAAACTCATACCACAATCTTAGAGAGCAGGTATGATTATGTGGGGAAACTTGCATAATTATAAACACATTATTTCTAAAACTAAGCAGGGGAGGGAGATCACTGCAACTTAGAACCTGGAACCTGCGGAAGATTCCCTCCCCTCCTTATTTTCACTTTCACTCAATCTCGTTGGCTACTCGTAAACACACAGCCCATCAAATGTTGAAAGGGCAATATTATTTCCATTACTGCTGATATATAATAGAAATGTACACATTCAGTGATACAATGCCACAGGGGATGGTATGGGGGGATGGTCATTTAAGAAGGGGGATGATTTTTAAGATTTTTTTAAGAAGGTGGATGCCATCCCCGCTCAACTCAAGTACTGGTCCTAATCCTCTCTGTCAATGCTTCTGTGGTTTCTTAACTTTTCTAAGCATTTCAAACCCCAGGTGCTGATAAACAGATGATCAATGGATTCCTGGTTATCATTGCCTGTTAGCGTTATTCTGATATAGATGTTTATTGTGGTTTTATTCAAGCAAAACAAATTTGACTGATTTTAATTGGACCCCAACTGTAGGGCAAATTCAAGGGGATTTACATAACAAATATGCAGCACTTTTAGATTTATCTGCAAATTAAAGGTCAGGTTCAAGGTAATGAAGGACATCAAAGAAAGGTTCCAAGGTTGGTGTCCCAAGCAGAATTCTTCTTCATAAGACTATTTCCTCACCCTGTTAGCACATAGGAAAAAAATAAAATCTAGAGATTTCCCTTCAAGATTCACAGGGTGACATGGCTGATACCTTTTTTCATGACAAGCCAGCTGAATTTGGGAGTGGAGTGGTTGAACTGATCTGCCTGCATTCCTGAAATGAACTCAAATTTATCCAACAAGCATCTCACACAACTAAGTCGGCAAATTTTTGATCAAAGCTGTTTAAAGAAATGACATGTCTTCCCTTAGCAATGGGTGACCAAGCATCTGAAGGACGTATGAGGCTATTATAGGGAGGCTGTGTATGGCTCTTCTACACACCTCTGATAACCATTGTTTAAATACATTGTTAAATAACAAATAAGCTGTTAAAGGTTTTTTTTTTTTTTGTGGTGAAAGTTATATTATCCAATTAAACAAAGGAATCTTTTTAGGATGGCAGAGCTAATTTACATCACCAATAATAAAAAAAGACTAAACACAAACTATTGACTTAAAAAAAAAAAGTATAGTTTGGTCAAGCATTTGTGCTCATAGAGCCTCTGATTAGCTCACATCTAGAAGAAACATACCTACAGTTATTTTTCTGCTCTTTCAGCATTAAGATACAAAATCAAAAACATGCTCGACAACTATTTGACTCAGCTATATTTGGTTGATGCATCACTGAAATGTGTAATTTATTTTATTTATTCTGAAAGCTTCTCAAAGAGATTAACAGCGAGCATAGAGACAGCTTCATCTACCGTGAAGACACCTTTTGATGTATTTTAGGCTTTTACCTGCTGAAAGGAATCAGAAATCTTCTCAAACAATAATGTATTAAACATAATAGCTCACCTCCTGGTCTATTAAATTGCTCCTTGTCTCATTCATCTTGCTCTCTTAAGCATCTAACCTAACAGCTTTGTTTCCTGGTAAAAAAAACAGGGCATGTCTGGTGTACATAAATGTTCAAGTGGTCTTTTTATGTTAGAATAGACAGATATTGTCTCAGAAGTGGTGCTTTAACTGATAGATGAAAACTTTTAGCTTAAAGAGACACAAAACCACTGAATCAAACGTGTTTGCATGCAGGAAGACGCTTTCCTTTCTTTTACCCCTTTCTTTCTTTGAAGTCGATTTGTCTTTCTTACCTTTCGGTTTCTGTGTTTATGTCTTGGGGGATAGAGCCGTTAAAGGAACTTATTTCTCTAAGCCGAGTCTGCTGGCAGAGGATTTTGAATCAAAGGCTTTTCGCTGAATTTTTGTGAAGCTCCTGGATGACACACTACATCCTCGTACCGCTGCCTTGCATTCCCACCTTTTCATAGTGAGTTGGTTTAAACACTGCAGCAGCCACAAAGATTTGTTTTGGGATTTTGGTTCGTCATCATCAGATTTTTTTTTTTACTGTTTTTTGGTTTTTGTTTTACAGGCTGTTTTGCTAGTTCTTTTGTTTTGTTTCTCTGATTTAGCAATTGTGAAGAAAACATGTCGAATGTAAAAAAAAAAGTAGACTGAATGATGTAATAAAAGTGAAGAGGCAACATAAGGAAGTAGTAGTGCTGATTTTAAATGCCCATTGCCTGAAGGATTTCTTAGTCTCACAGCCTGTGGTAGGAAGCAGACAGATATGCAGGAATACTTTCATCAGTTGCTGGTTTCCTTTACCCTCTTGTCATTCCCTTTTTGTTGCCTCCATCTCATGCATGTCTGCTCTTTCTGCTTCACTTTCCTTCGGCATCTCAAATCCTGATTCTGTATTCTCTTTCTCCTGTTGTGGTCTCCCAGGCCTCTTTTGCTCCCATGCTGTATTTTGGTAAAAAGAAAGAAGTTTATTTATTTATAAAGGTCCTGTATCTGTGTACTGATGTGAGTATATATATATATATATATATATATATATA
>NW_015150488.1:701683-709997 GCF_000732505.1 Cyprinodon variegatus | reverse complement strand
TATATATATATATATATATATATATATATATATATATATATATATATATATATATATATATATACACTACTACCCTCTACCTTCTCACTAAATGCATCAGCGATGAACCTTGCAAGCAGTTAGGTTTTCTATCTTCTGTTACCGTGAAGGAATAGCATTTTGGGCAAGTATACAAAGCCAAAAACAATATGTCAGAACAAATGTCTACTTTAAATTAAGATATAAGAATTGGCCTTTTAATTTAGCTGTTAGTAATTCTTGCATTTTTAGGTATAAGTTTGTGTAATAATTGTAAAAAGAAAGCACACCTTTCAATTTCAGTGGTTTTACATACAACAAGACACATTTTAATCATTGTTAGATTTTTTTTTCTCTAGAACATGGTAAGCACCAGATCATTGTTACATTAGCACCCATTTTAACATTAATCTATTAGTCTAGAGAGCTGAATATTAATGTCATTTTTTAACATTTTGCTGTTTGGTTGTTACTGTAGTAATGTTTAATCAATTCAGTTTGATTATGTTTATTTATATGGCATAAATCAACAACAGATGCCGTCTTTAGGCAATTCAAAGAGACAAGTCAATCAAATCATGCAAAAAGATGTTTTTAAGTAAACCCAGCTGATTGCATCGGGTCATTGGCTTTGCAGGATTCGTTTTTCCAGGAGCATCATGAGCAGAAACTTATAAATTCAAAGCATTACAATTTCAAATGCATGCATTACACACTGATTGTGTTTCCTCAATGAATATCCTGAATTTCTATAATTGTATGTTTTAATAAACTTTCTTGTCTCTGAATTATAGTTCCTTTGGGAACCGATAAGCTTGTATAGATTTTATAGATTTTTCTTTTCGTAAAGATTCTAATCAGATGAGACAAATGGGTCAGTAAGAGCCACAAAATACCCGTAAACATAGAGAGGAATGAGAGGATAATGTGCTTTTACTTATTCAGATGTACTAATACTGTTCAGGCTTTTAATACACAGCATATAAACTCTGCAAATATGTGCTTAAAAACAAACACACACACTGTTTTTCAGCAGCAGGAAACAGAGACAAGACGCAGCCCTCAGCTCAAGCGAGAGTAGAGAGAGAGAAAAACAAGACTTTCACTGGTGGTTTCCATGGAAACTGTCTCCTGTTCGGTTTAGGGGGAGGGCAAGCAAGGAGTAGATGAGTTAGACCGACATTTAAGGTGGCTCACTTTCAGGGTGGGAGGGAATTATTTAAGGTGGATTGAAATATGAGTGCATTGGTTTCCTCTGCAGCCTACATAAAAGGGTCGCGTGAGGTAACAGCTGTACAGAGCGACTCGTTTGAGAGAATGATAATGGAGAACGGAGATAATTGAGGTGTGGCCTCCTTTCACCTTGGACTGCATAGTCAGCACGCTCGGCTGCCAGGACACACACACTCTGACACACACATTCTCACAGGGATTATTGATATCAAGATTATAAAATCTGCGGGTAATTACATTAAAGCGTGAGGGATGTTGCTATAATACGACTGTCACGCAGAGCAAATAATTGTAAAAATGATAAGATTGAGGATTTATGTGTGGATGTGTTCTTTTGGGATTGTTTTTTTAGATATCAAATGCTTTTGTTTGCATAATGCTTGTGCTTCATACATTCTCACATAACAATGTTTTATGTTAAATTACTTGGATAGGGAACCTGTAAAGACTTGCTAAAAACACATTTATATAGTCTCTTTAGAGCAGCTAATATTTGCTGTTTTTGTTGTTTGATAGACGTGTTTTGGTTCTTTTCAGAAAAAAAATATACACTCTGCTGCTGAGAGTATCCTTCAGTTCTACTTACTGAAGTGTAAAACTTTAAATCATGCCCATTGGTAGAATTTCTACTATATGTTTCCTACATAAGGGAAACTCTTAGTCCTTCACATAGAGTTCACAAAGTTCTTGTTTTCCGCAAATCCAATACTGCTGAGTTCTTTCTACATTGTGGCATTATGAAAAAACTGTGTCAAGAAGAGGCCAACACATTGCAGCCATGCAAAATTCTGCAGGTAACTGTTAGGACAGCTCAGTGATAGCATTTGGGGGATATTTCCTAAAATATAGTTTTGAATAGTCCAAATTTACTAAATTGTCTTGATTATAATTCCGGATGTGTGATCTTCAAATGACAAATAAGATGACGTAATTTGAGATATCTCAAAATGCATTTTGACTCTCCAAAATGTGATTAAAGACATCTTGAATTATTATTTTTCCCTAGACATAATATAAAAATATAAAACATCTTTAAGGGCAGTCAACATTTAGTAAATAATGTGTGTTTATTCTATTAAAATTTCTGTTTCTCTACAATGGGTCATCTGTTGTGCTGAGAATGAGCATCTCTGTCGCGGGTGTGCCCTAAACTCATGCCCATTGATGAGAAAACAGATTGAAATAAGAGCAAAAGGGGAAATTTTAAACATATTCTTAATGTTTCTTATATTTCTTAAACATGGATGCCTTAAAATCAATACTTTTGGTGGACAAATAAATGTGAATGAATTAACTTAGAGTTACCGAAAATATGCAAACACTTTCAGATTGAAAAACCATTTATCAATGACCATCCACTTCACTACTAAGCACCAGTTTAAAGGTGAATAGTAAAAAACTAAATCCAAATAAAACACAATGGAGCGAAATTTATTTTGACAAACAAAAAGTATTCAAGTGGTTTAAAAGCTGTTGCAAGATATTTTGTGTATCACTAGAATCTCAGGGAAGGATGAGGCAGAGTTTAGGAGGTTCAGTGTTTCTTGTCTTTTACAGCAAGTTTGACGAGGATACTGCAAAGAAGAACAAGGTGAGGAGAAAACAATTAACAAAGCAGCTATGGGAACCATCAAAGGCAAAATCAAATTGAAGTATGGAAGAAACAGGAAGTAGTTATGTTGGGGTATTTTGCCTCGGTGGTGTTTTGTGCACAATAAAAAGTAGAAAGAAAGAAAGACAGGGTGCTGTTTTCCTCCATTCTTTCTCTTTCTTTGTTGTGAGTCGTGTCTCTTGTTAAGAATCCTCTGCTGCAAATCTAAGGGTTGTCTATTTACTGAAGGACTCGTTCGGAGCATTTAGTTTAACTATAAGCCCTGAAAACCATATTGTCTCCAATAATTGTTGAAATCAGGGTCCAACTTCCTTCTTCTGCTTTCTGACTATGTCTTTCTTCTTTCAGAGCTGCCCTATGGCTGGGAGAAGATAGACGACCCCATCTACGGCAGCTACTACGTCGAGTAAGTGTCCCTGAATCACTCTGTTGTTTTATAATGGAACTGGGATTATGTAATGATGTTGGTGTCATGTATGTGTGTGTTTGCTGACCATGTGAGAGAAATAAAATATTCAGATTTAAAACACGTCCTTATACTCACTAGGTAAATCTAATGAGACTATAAATCACAATCAGAATTACTTTATAATCCCTTGGAGGAAACAATTTTATTGCATTGCAACTGTTTACAAAAGAGAAAAATAAGATTGTAAGTATAGAGCACCATTTTTTTTTATTTTTATTTCTTTACCCTTTATTTAACCAGGAAAAAATCCCATTGAGATTAAAAACCTCTCTTTCAAGGGAGTCCTGGCCAAGAGGCAGCAAAGTTACATAAGATACATTAAACATAGATACATTAAAATAAATGACAGGTACATAAAAAATAAAAACATATCAAGTAAAACAATTAAAGATCATTGAGACTGCTTCAAATTTTTTCACTTTAAGCTTAAAAGCATTTAAAGATAAAAACTCAATTTCCAGTTTCTCTGTAAAAAATTTGACGCACAAAGAGCTGCGTAGCTAAAGGCTTTCTTCCCTAGTTCTGTGCGGGCAAAAGGAACAGTTAGCAACAGCTAATCATTGGATCTCAGGGCATAAGGAGCCATGCTCCTCTGTGTAAGTAAGGTAAGAATCTAAGAGGGCAGTAATTCAAGAAGGGCCTTGAAATATAGTATAAGACAGAATAAAATAAGTAAAATTAGTAAAGTTACAACCCACATGGGGATATTACACTCTTTCCATATAAACAGTGTAAAATAAGATATAGTAATAATAGAATAAAATAAGGATCACCTTATATACAATCAACAATTTCAAATTTCCATTGCTGCTCAGTAAAAAATTACAATTATTGCACATAACCATTTTATTGTGCATTGTGATGTAATGAAATAATTAAAGTTATGAAATCAAATTGACAGTCAGAGATGAATTAAACAATTTGATGGCACAAACACAAAGATTTCTGGTATTTTTCATAAAGTCCTCATGAGAAGTAAGTTCATTTGAAGGTTTTATGTATTTTGGACACACTGGAGGGACTGTGTCTCTCGGCCGCCACCGGGAACGCCTCAGGCTTCCATCAGCAGAGCTGGAGAAGATGTCTGGGGAGAAGGAGGTCTGGGAGTGTCTGCTGAGACTGCTGCCCCCGCGACCCTGGTCCTGAATAAGCTGAAGAAGACACGTACCTTAACATCTTAGAATTTAGATTGAAATCTATAGATAGCCTGAGACCTGTGAGATGGATTGAACAGAAGGGGGTAGAATGGAGAATCCAGGACTCTTAATGATTTAGAGAGATTATGCAATGAGACCATATTTAATATTATAGTGAAGACTTACTGGTTCTACATAGCAACGGCGGCAGGAAATTAACTTTTGTGTTACATATGATTAGGAGATTTTTTTATCTACAAATAGGGAGTGGCGGACTAGTGGTTGGAGCTTGAAATCCTGACGTTCTGAGTTCGAGCCCCGCTGCCACAGACTGCCACTCTGGGTCTCTGAGCAAAGACCCTTAACCCCACATTGCTCCCCAGGTGCCCAACGATGGCAGCCCTCTGCTGCCCAAGGGGATGGGTTAAATGCAGAGGTACATTTCTCCAATGTGAGATCAATAAAGTTCAATTATTATTTGGTTTAAAATAATGATGAATTTCAAATAAATTTAACTAACAACATCAAATCTCAATGGACAAAAAAGTGAATTTTTTTAATGAATCCCTGCCTTCTAATCAAGGTTTTAGAGTTCAAGAGTTTTTTTTTCTTTTTTTGGCTCACTGAGTATCTACAAGGCCTTTTTCTGTTGATTTTAATGATGTGCTGTATTTTCAGTCACATCAATCGAAGGACTCAGTTTGAAAATCCAGTCCTGGAAGCCAAGAGACGTCTGGAGCAGCAGAGACAGATGCAGAGCCAAGGACTCTCTGCTCTGCCTTTACCCACAATATACAGAGGTACTATTCTACACTCTAACCAAATGAAGGTCCTTTTTACATAACAACGAAACTGAAAAATCTAAAAATGTCATATTGTCTTAGTTTTAATAGGAGTTAATGCTAGATTTCAGTATTTCCTGCCACTGTTGTCCTGAAGTTAGTGGGCAGTTTCATATGCATTAGATGAGGCAGATGTCACAATGTGCTGCACAGGGTTGGATGGAGATTGTGGGTAGTTCAGGCAATAGGAGGACATATTTTCCCAGAGGCCTCTGGGTCAATTCAGGCGTGGATATAACGACATAGGCACCAGACACTATGTTTTTACTTTATCTGAGCGACACTTACTCTGAACACATTAAGTAGAAATACCAACTGTAATCCATACCCTAGATTTTAGCCAAAAATATGGCAAATGATTTGGAAAAACCAGTTTGTTTTTAATGTTTATGCAAAGGATAAATTAATGTGACAGAACAAATGTTTTCGGTTTTTGAAAATAAGGATGTGAAATCTAACAAAAAGGCTCTCTTATAAATTTAGAAAAGCCGTTGTTTACAAGGGACCCAACCCAGCTGAAAGGAAACTTCCTGTCCACGGCCTTGCAGAAGAGTAACATGGGATTTGGCTTCACGATTATCGGAGGCGATGAGCCCGATGAGTTCCTGCAAGTGAAGAGTGTTATACCGGATGGTCCAGCTGCTCAGGACGGGAAAATGGACACAGGTGGTTATAAAAACTAGACATGTAATAAAAACTGGTTTAGAAGAAGGTTGTGTTGTGAAATAAATAGTAAATAGCTTCTCTTCCTGTAAATATGTCTTTTTGGGGATGTGCCAGTTTGGCTTCCTGGTTGTGTCAGAACATTTTTCCATCATATGCTACAGTATGCTGCTTTAGTTTTAGCTGGCAGAGGTTATAAAATTCCTCAAACAATACAAATATGCTTTTGCCATCCAGATCACCAACAGTTTAATATTTCTCGATAATAAACCAATGTCCTAAGTTCAAATACTTAGAGACTTACTTTATATATATATATATATATATATATATATATATATATATATATATATATATATATATATATATATATATATATATATATATGGTGCTTTCTGAAAACAATTAACTTTTTCCCCTATAAATCACCTTACAACCACTAACATAATCATAACTGACAGACCAACACAAAGTACTGCTTAATTGTGTGGTGAGAAAAAATGATGCAAGCTTTTTGACATTTTGCTCTAATACAAATATGACAATTTTGGCATGTGTCTGTTACCAGCCGTAACCGTACTCCTCTTCCCTTAAATACTATGTTGAATTATGACATAATTAATTCACATGTATAATTGAGAAGTTCTGGAAGACTGGACTTGGGCCAAAATTGTCCTTTTTAGTCAGGCTTCCCCTTTTATAAGCCTTTTCTTTTCTGTGTTCTTATCATCGCTTACTATTTCTCTGCTATTTTATTTTTCTTCACTGTTCTGATAATAAAAACTGACACAGAAGGATTTTATTTGTTGGATCTCAAGCCTTTGGATCTTTATCTTATGTGCCATAACAGGTGAAAATCAAAACAATTCACAAAGAGTTAACACTATTGATGCTAAATTTCCTACTTGTGGAGAAACATTTCTTTAAGTTTTAAAACCACAAGTTTCAGACTCAAAATAAGCACCACTGCAGCTTCTCATGAGGATTATTTAGGTACAGACCCAACATTAACCAGCATGACTTGTTTAGATTCTCCCCTGAGCAAAGAATGAAATCCTATATTTGTTGACTGTTGGCTTTTTATGGATGCAGATACCTACAGAGTGTTCAGTTGGTTCAAACATAAGCTCCTTATTATTTGTGATTTAGGATGAATTTACAGAAACAATAACCGGTGGAAGCTTAACCTCAGTGCAGATTTATATAGAAAGCTGTAGGCACATACTGTTTGCAGTTGGCCTCATGCCTGGCACTGTGGTGTCTGAACGGCTCATTCTGACCAGATTTCTGGATCGACACCTCAGCATCTACTTTCCACTCTTTTTGTTTTTTTGTCCTGAATCTCCTTATCTTTCTCTTTCTTTATTAGCCTCCCTTATCTGACCATGTTGTCTAACACTTCCCCCTCCCTCTATATCCTTAGCAGTTTTTATCTGTTTGCTTTTTGTCTTCCTCTAGTTTTCTCTTCATCCCTCTTCTCTGGCCTGTCAGCCTTTTTCTTGCTCTCTGTTCTGGGATTTTTTTCCCCTTTCTCTCCAATTTGTTCATCTCAACTCTGTGACATTGCCAGAGCTACACTAGCGCACACTTTCACATTCAGGGACTCACACAGTCATCCTCTGACTGAGATTAGCTGCCCTATTTGGCTGCGTGGCGTTGCTCTCAGGGATTGTGCATGGTTGAGGATTTGACATGTATGAAGTACATGTATGTGTGAGGACACACTTGTGGGTACTTGTGTGTGCTTGCATATCTGCAGCAACATAAAATCAAGTATTTGAGGCTGTACTTGCTTTGGAATGGTCAATTTAAAGTTAAAATATTCCTAAGCTAATCACATTATGAGGCTCTGATGGCAAGAAAATCGTAAAAAAAAAATATATGAAGTTTTGGCTTAATTATGGAGCAACAACTTTCTGCATGCATGCTTAAAAAATTTTCCTATGCTTTTTTCTTTTTTCACTTGACCAACTAGGTCATTAAACATTTTTTTAATACAGACAAAGACAACCTGAGTAAAGAGAAAATATTTTTTGAATCAAAGTTTATCTACTAACAGAAAAAGCTCCTCAAACTAACATGGCTGTGTAAATTATGTATGATTAACCACAGTTTTTGCATCAGTTTCACTCGCAGCACTCACTGTCACTGTCTGACCAAATGAAATCATTGAAAGGGATTGCTTTCTTGATCTAAATTTATTTAGAATTGATGAGACCCAAGGTTCTTGACAATCAGGTTATGAAAAGCATTCAGAGATGGCAAAAGTACTCACTTTCCGTACTTGAGTAAAAGTACAGATACTTGTGTTAAAAAATACTCTGGTAAAAGTGGAAGTTCT
>NW_015150488.1:653928-700642 GCF_000732505.1 Cyprinodon variegatus | reverse complement strand
TGGTAAAGATGACAAAAGATTTTGTTGTGTTTTATATATATATATATATATATATATATATATATATATATATATATACATATATAGTAACCAACAGATTGTGTTTTTTCTTCTGTAGAAGAATGTTAAATCCATGCACCTGTGCATTTTTGTTGTTGTTTGTAAGAAGGAAAATGGTTAATATAACTATATCTTCCTTCAGTCATCATAGTGATAGCTCCCAACAGGGATTAGAAAACAGGATCATTACTTTAAGCCCCACTTTATGTAAAGAAATCTTTTCTCTAGGATGTCATCAAAATTAGTAGAACATTAAGGAAAGGTTTATACTATCTCTAAAAGATTAAGGAAAACTTTTAATATTAAAACAACTAAATTTAAACTACAGCATACTGAATTGTTTTCATGCCAGTGCATTCAATGTTTACTGGTTAACATAAAGAAATAGTTCTAATTACGGTAAAAAGAAAAAAAAACTGGTAATAAACTGTGTTAAAATGTAGTTATTCGGCCTGATGCCTAGATAGTGAATAGGTTTTGAGTGTCTGGAGAGGTTTGTCCATTAAGAGTTCCTTTGTTCAGAAGCTTTCAGTGGTTGTTATGTTCAGGCAGATTCACTGAGTGTCTGTTACTCCCACATCTCACCTGCAGTAGATCACCATCAGTATTAGGCAGCTGATTCGATGTTCCCCTGTGGTACTTTCGAGGGACAGTGTGTTTCCTCTGTGTTTCGCTACACCGCATTCTGTTCCTACTGAGACTTAATGGCAACAGACTGTGACAACTTGTATTTTTCAGAGCACACTGTGTCACACTGAAGCACTGACACCAGAGCATGTGGTTTGTGAGACACAAAACAGTCTCCAGTGTGACTAAAGCTGTTCTCATCTTCTTTTTTTCTTCTTCAGGGGATGTCATTGTCTACATTAATGACATCTGTGTGCTCGGCACTACTCACGCTGATGTTGTGAAGCTCTTTCAGTCCGTACCGATTGGTCAGAGTGTTACTCTCGTGCTCTGTCGAGGATATCCGCTGCCCTTTGATCCTGAGGACCCAAACGCCGCAGCAAGCGCCTCACTCACGCCCATCGGGCTGGAGCACCGCCCGCTGGTGGTGAACGGGCGCAGCAGCTATGACCCCTACCTAGAGTATCTGTCACTGAGCTCCCAGCTTCCTCCTCAGGCTCTGGCGCAGGCCGGAGCCTCTCACCCTGGGGACACCCATCTGGATGGCTCGTCGCTGCCACCCACCACGCCCGGCTCGGCATCAGCACACACACCACGTGATGATAACGTGTCCATGGCCTCCTCTGGGACGGCAGGTGTTGCCGGGGCAACAGGACAAGGAGCAGAGCTGCTGACTGTCACGATGGTGAAAGGTGCAGAAGGTTTCGGATTCACAATCGCCGATAGTCCTACTGGTCAGCGCGTTAAACAGGTGATGCGTACCATCTCCTTTTCTTCCTGGACATTTTAACTAGTAGTTATTGAAATATTGTAAGTTTTGCTTTCATTTAACTGAGAAAAAACTAATTGAGAGTTTTTCACAAGCAATTTAAACACAACTAAGCTGTGATTTAAACAGTACTATACTAACTTCTTAATATACATAAAGCAGATCGAAATAACATTTTCTAATTGAATTTTTCAAGAGAGCCATCTGAATAGATTTATAACTGAGATATTATGACTATCTTAAGGGGGAAGCATTAAAAAGGAGAAGACACAATTCCAACCATGATACTCTGATTCTTTGCTTCAAAAAAAGACAAGCAATGGGAAATGAGTTTAGTATTGTTTTGCTGACTTTTATTGTAAATTTTCTTTTTAGGTATGAATGATCACTAGTACAAAAAATAGCACATACTGTATTTACCACAAAGTACTCTCAAATGTAGAAAGACACTTTTTTGTACAATTTGTAGGGTTGTAGTAGGATTTCTTCTACCAAATAACAAAAGCAATTTGCAGCCGTATATAGCTTAATGTCACTCTGGGATGGTTAAAGACGAAGGTTGATTCTGCGTATAGTGGACAGTTTCTACATCAATGTGACCATGTTTTAGATAAAGAGTTAATTTTATCAGGCATTCCAGGGCTTTTAATATAGAGAAACCTCTCTAATTTATTCATACTTGACCCTTTAAATGTAAAAAAGTGTTTCTTTATCATTTTAAAATTACGACTTTTTATAATCCCTTGTAAGGGTATGTTTACCTGTGAAATCCCGCGTTTGTTTTTAATATAATATTTCAAACATTTAATTTGCTTAGTGAAGAGGAATGTATTCAGTTTGCACCTTTTCAGAAGAAACTGGTCCCTCTCCCAGCGTCTCTGCTGCATCTTGTAAAAAAAATTGCTGTTCTGTTCAAATATGCATGTAATTTACCTCTATGAAGATTAGGGGAAATTAATTTATTATTTAGGCTTTTCCCTCTGCCCTGCATATTTTAGATGTTTTCCTGCTCCAACTCTAATATCTCAACAGCTTATCATTGGGATTCACTTTAAGGTGTCGTGTGTTTGAACCAGGTGTGATGAAGCAGGAAAAGATGTGAAACAAGCAGAGCAGAGCTCTGAGAATCAGGACTAATGTAAATTATGTATCTTGTTTTCTGATTGTTTTAGTGAAGTATTTCCAAGAAGTGATGGTGTTGCTGTTTCTGTGTTGTTGCTGTGGTGCAGGTGTTGGAACCAGGCTCACAAGGAGCATCAGGACTGATTGAAGGAGACCTGATTCTGGAGGTGAACCAGCAGCCGGTGGCTGCAGCAGGACATGGACGTGTGGTGGAGATGCTCAAAGAGTGTCCAGTGGGAGCAGAAGCCACACTTCTCATACAGAGAGCAGGAACAGGTTTGAAGATAACATTCATTTCATGTTTTTTCCTTATTTTTGATTTTATAATGGTAAATAATTAAAAGGTCCATCTTTTTTCCATACCCTGGTTCTACTAATGAGTGCATGATCAAAAACATCCTTTCCTTACCTGGCCTTAAAATTGGCTCCAATGCCTCACTAACATATTCGTACCATATTTCTCTAGTTTGTTACATTACAAGCATAAACATACATGTTTTCTATTAGAATTTTATATGATGGCTACGACAAAATAGTGCATAATTAAGAATATTGAAGAAATGCATTTATTTTGAGCTCCTGTAACTCTAATATTACCTATATAAATGCTGTTGCAGGGCTGCAGGGTATTAGGAACACATTCAGGAATGTAGTTGAACGTGTTGTATTTAGCTCAATATGTTGTTCTGCTTTTTCGTTGATTTCAAACCTTGAATGCAAAATTGAATTGTTCAACCTATGATCTACTGCAACAGACTTTATAAGGTATTAGTAAAAATTTGATACTGACAGCAACATATGGTGTGGTTGGTTATCTGTAGCTTTTGATTGGAAGATGGCAGAAGCTGAATGCAGGGCAATACTATAAGAAACATGTTAGAGGTAGTAAAAATACTTGTGATTAGGTTGGTGGTTAAACTTCCTGCAGGGATATTTATTTGGAAAATATTTAAATCAATTTTTCTTCAACATCAAAAATACGCAAAACTTTTTTGCTGGTCAGTCGCCTGAAATTTTATTGAAATACATGTTTTAGTTGTAATATAATGTGAAAAACAAATTCCCAAGGCACTTAACTTGGAACAAAAGTCAATATTGTTGCTATTATTCAAGAAAAATAACCGTAGGCTTTTGGAATCTCATTCTAAACATCCTAGGTACATGTTTTTGTATACGGTATATACTTTTTCTGCAGGAAAAAAAAACTTATATATCACACATAATTATGCAACCAAAATCATAACAGATCCAAATATCCGATAGGAAATTCAGAAGTAGCAGTTGTTAGTAGTTTATAAGCTGTATTAAAATTAAAATAGATTTGGTTGGCTAAATTGGTAAAATATAAGATCCTAGATTTTTGTTGACCCTGTATTTGCTTTTTGCTATTCTTTTCTTTGTGTTTCTCAGAAGAGAAGATGGTACTAGAGAGAAAAGCACCACATTTAATGACAAATCACAATCGGGTGTTTTTTTTTTGGAGATTTCATATGCCAAGAAAACATTAGCAAAATCAGGAAAGAGTCCAGGGCTGAAGCATCCTACCACTAAATGTATGCAGGCTTGTGATGCTCATGCATAGTTTTTCTATTGAATGTCTTGAACCACAGCTGCTGCTTTCTGAGAGAGGAGTCAAGCAGAGGTAACAGTAAGAGCTTGCAGTGGAAAATACAGTTTGATTAGTATCATTTTGACAACCGTTTATTTTTTAACACGCTCAAGTCTCTGAAGCTATTTATTTAGACCTCTAAAGTCTGTAGATGATGTTTTGTTTGTGGATGTTAAATATTTCAGATTACTGTAAAAAGAAAAATGCTTGGCTTCCTAAAAAAAATCTACTTTATGTTTTACACATATAATGGTGTATTATTTAAGAAATGTAAGCCAGTATAAAATAAGTATTCTGTTTGTGCAGAAGAGAAAAATTGTTGTGAGTAAAACAACTTGCAGAGCTGTTGTTGGTCTTCTTCACTATGATTGTGTCAGGAAAGCAGTTTCCGTCCCACAGGATTCTGAGCATCCTCACAGTAACCGATCTGGTTTCCTACAGACTGGAAAAATGTGGAAGTCTCCAAAATTTCATTAAAGTTCCAGTTCCATTTCTCTTTATTTAGCATCCATCCATCCATCCATCCATCCATCCATCCATCCATCCATCCATCCATCCATCCATCCATCCATCCATCCATCCATCCATCCATCCATCCATNATCCATCCATCCATCCATCCATCCATCCATCCATCCATCCATCCATCCATCCATCCATCCATCCATCCATCTGTTCTTTCTGTCTTTCTTTCTTCCCTTCCACCCTTCCTTTCTTTCTATCTTTCCTTCCACCCTTCCATCATTCTTTCCATTCCTCTGGTTTTATATATTAATAATTAACCCAATAAAAACACCCATATCAAATAAACTGAACCTTTATATTTATTAATTCAGCTGAGACCTCTGCTAATATTACGATGGAAAACTGTGGAATCTGAGCATGAAAAACATGTAGCATCCATTAATGCGGTAGTTTTACTGAGAAACCTTAATCACCTGCAGAGCACACAGAAAGAGTTCTGAGTGTTCTGAAAGTGTTTGGCTGACTGGACTCAAGCAAAATTATTCTTTCACTTCTGCATTCAAGTCCATTATGATGAGATGCTTCATTGGGAACAGTTAAAAAAACAGACTAAAACACGGAGTAATAAGCTGCACTGGCACAGAATGACCTTTAAGATACTCTGCACCATTTAAAACAATTTTTTAGATTTCCAATGTAAGTGAAAAGATCTTCACTGCGGGGATGTTTAATGTTTTTTTTTTTCTTCAAGATTTTCTATTAGGTTGTCGGACAACCGTTGTCCAGCTGCTAAGAAAGTTAAATTTCTCAGTATATACGCTGTATTTGTTTGACAAATGTACTTCTAATGATTCTATAAAAGGTGCTTTGGTCTGAGGTCAGAATTTGACTTGATAATTTTCTTGGGCTGCTTATATCGTTCAGCCCCCAGCTTTCTGACAAACACACACACACACATACACACTTGTCTCACTATCTTTGCAGGGCCTTTCCATTGACTTCCATTAACTTCTACAGCTAACCATTACGGGTTCATACCTAACCCTAGCCAACGCCTAAACTCAATTCACATCTTAATCCTAAACGTGACCGCTGACTCAAAAACAGCAATTCCCAATGTGGGGTCCAGGCATTGGGCCCCAAAAGGAGCAGCCTGTCCCCACAACATGCTATTTTCCCTGAACATGGGCCCCAAATGTTTTTAAAACAACAGCACATACAAAGAGTTCAAAATGCGTATTGATTCTTGTGTTGAGCACTGCAGAAACTCTAGAATAAAAGCTTAAATAGATTTACATTTTTTTATTTAGATGCTGGTTTTCTTGCTGACTCTGTCATTAAGATTGTAGTTTCTCCAGACCTAACAACCAGTAGAGAAGTTCATTTGCATTGTTTCTGAGATGTTATCAGAATAATAAAGAAGAAAAGTATGAGGCTTTTGTTTGCATCACCATTTTCATGGATTCTATTTAATTAGGGATGAAAGTAATCAGCCTAACATGCATTTCAGGTTTAATTAATTTATGAGTGACTGGAATTATTATTGAGACTTTGAGAAGCCATCAAAGACCTAAGCACTCAGCAATACTAATAAAGACTTCCTGATGTAAGAGCTGGTTTTACTGATTTTTACGCCACAGTTAGAGCCACCAGATCAAATCAAACTTGTACACAGCTGAGCAAACTTTATATTAACCAAATGTTCATTTATACTCTGTACACTGACTGTACTAGAGCTAATTAAAATGATATGATGAGCACAAATGATTCATTTTTCTGGATGAGCAGAAACTGCAGTGGTGTGTGCAGCTGCATGTGGACATGTACACATGAGCAGCAGAGATGTCATGCTGCTTGAGCATCTTCTTATAGGCAGAGCAAATATCTGCCCTCTGGTGGTTGGTCAAGGAATGCATTCTCTAACAACTAGATTTGTAGGGGAAAAAACATATCACTGTTAAATCTTGAAATAATGCAAGCAAATTATTATGCTTCCAGTCTTTTTTATGTGGGTATGCATAATAGTAGTATGAATTATAGTATTTAAGGATCTGCATGCATATTAACACATAGTAAACTGTTTTATTTGGTCTATTTTATACATTTAAAATTTTCTTAAATGTTTGATTCGGTAATAGATGCCGAAGATAACCTTTTTTCAGATCTTTTTACGTTTCATGAAAATTTACAGAAGTCCTGAACCATTCCTTTCAATGTAAACCTAACAAGTCTGAGATCTGTTCAGATTCTTTTTTTTTTTTTTAGGGTCAAATTTTAGGGTCTTCCTAAATTTTGTTTCTGTTATTGTTTTTTTTTAAGACCATGTATTTAATCGTAAATTCTTTTTTCATATTTTAGTTATTGGTAATGTGCTGAAAAGATTAATTAATTTCATGTTGTGTTATGTTGGAGTTAATGAGCTATGGTTAAAAAAAAGTCTGTAATGCAGGTGAGGAAACAACCTTGCCATTATAAATGTGTTACTAATAGTTTATTATGTATTTATTTATGTACATTAAGTCTAAGCTTGAAATTCTAATCATTATTGTCCTTTTAATAAATCTAAGAGAGGCTCATTCTTACAGGAAGAGTGAATCTTAAACAACATTTTCCTCTTATGCAATTAGTTTAAAAGTTTCCAGTCATTTAAAACACTTTACGAACTTAACAAGGGTTCAAAAGAAACCCATAAGAAACCCGTTTTTTTGGCAAATATAACAATCAAACATGAATACATGTCACCTTTTTATTTGTGTAAATCTTGAAGGGCATATATCATTGCTTTAAAAAAAAACGTCATTTATTAACTGTGTTCAAGCATGATTGAAATCAGGAACTTCCTGAAATGAAAATGCATTTTTTATCTGAAATCAGCCATCAATGCATAAAAAAATTCCCAGCCAGGAAAAAGGTTCTGATAGGGATGCCTTCATAAGCCGTTTGTTTTTAGATAGAAAATATTTTAATTTAAAGTGTATAGACTTAACAAATCTGTAACCTATGGAGGGATTTCCTTTGAGAAAGATAATCAGGTAGATCCTTGACTCAATGTGACAAACTCAATTTTTTTACACAATGATACGGTCTCTTTCCTCAAGCTCACAATTTGGATTTAAACAGCTCAAAGCTGCAGCCTCTCTGGTGGTTATCAGCCTAAAGTAAAAGCAAAAACCTGCATTACTATTCACTTATATCATGGACTCTCTCAGCAAATCACTGGCATCATGTCACTTCAGGTTTTTAACCTTTTTTCAAATAGAGACTTTGGGTTACTATACTCCATGTGCGACTGTGTGTTTCTGTTTGACTGCTTCGCTGTAGCGTGGGCCGTCTGCCAGCATTCTGCTGAGCTCTGGTCTTGTTCACAGCTCCATCCCCTGACATCCCAGTTTATATCAGAGCCAACCACATATTTGAAACACTTTGCTGCACCAATCAGAATGCGCATGGAGGCTGTGTAGAAGGAGAGGGTGCTGAGCTACTGGAGCCAATCGAGGCAAACCTGAAGTCCATCCAGAACTCAGCAGGCTAGTCTGTAAGGTCCAGCCTGCCAGACTGCTTGACCGCTGACTTGTGAGGAAGGCCACACGATGCTCTCCAGAAGTCATTCATTTGTAATTCATCAGCATTCGTGCGAGCGCACCACACACCCTGCACATACTCCAATGAATTGTATTTGCATTTAAATTAAAATGACATGCAACTGTGAGGACAACCGTCCCTTTAATATGAACAGACAATTAACATGTAGCCAATACTCACTTTGTTCGTTGAATCGTTAAGGAAAGTTTCCTGGGAATCAGTTATTAGATCTCCTTAAAGCCTCCCTGAAGGCCCTCTCCCTCTGTTGCTGCCACTGAATCATTTCAGTACCACGGATAGCGCTCTTTAAACCCCTGTTGCTGTTTACAGTTGGAAAAGGGAGTGCTTTTGTTTTTCTGAGCTTCTGCCTTTCTCCTTCCATGTGATAAACACAGCAAAGATAGAGGTTGTGTGGTTTCTAAATTATTTCCCTCATAGAGGAATATGCAGAAAATATGCATATATTCTCCTTTTCAGTTACCATAAATGAATCGGTTGTGTTTCACTTCCCATAAACCTATGTTTTGTTTTTAATTCCTATATTGCCTGTACTCTTGCAGTCATTGATGGCACTGTTTACTGCTGCATTTCTGTTATTACAAAATGATAACAAACCAATGTTCATGAAAACAAAGCAGATTAGTTAATAATAATAATAATAATAATAATAATAATAATAATAATAATTTCAGGGATATACAGTCAGAAATGTAATATATTATACATAACTATGTTATTTATCATCATCTACGAGCTCAGCCTCTTAACCTTAATATTTGCGTTGCCTTAGAATTCGTTATTTATAATTACATAGGAGCGGGTCTCGCAGCCATGGAGGCAGACATCTTTGCGATACGGCAGCGCAGAGCCAACAAACTAGCGATTGCGAGATCGCCCATTAGGCTCGAAAGTAACTACGGCAAGTTGAGAGAGATGAACTGAGACGGTACTGAACACACAGACTAATGATCAGACTATCTGTAAAATTATCTATGTAAACAAACCTCATCACTTGAGAAGGTAGGTGATGCGGACGTCGTGGAAGACATTTTGTCCCGTAACGCTCGCCGTACTGTTGGGGGGAGAAGCGGTGAGGGGGAGATGTTCATGTTGCTGCGGTCTGCAGTCTGGACGTTAGATGTCGCTGAAAATTACACACTGTAGCTTTAAATCTCAGTTAAGAAAAAAATCAACAAGGTATTCCAAACCAACTGCGTTTTTATTTTAAACTGGCTTAAGCACTTTATGTCAGCAGTCAACACAGTAAGCATTATTAAAACATCAATCTCTCTTTGTATTTCCAAGAGTATAAAGTCCATTACAGTACCTTAATTCTGAGAGTTCCAGAAAGAATGACAACATTTCAAAATCCACCACGTCCCTTGATGTATTCAAAGCTAAATATGATCAAATAGAGCATCTCTGCTTAAATATGTTTAGCTCTCCTGATAAATTTTGAAAGTCTTTTGCTTTTCACAGCCTAAATAAATAGTAGAAATGTCTCAATAACCAGTAACTGAGAGCTGACATTGCTATAAGATTCAGTTTCTGGTCATCAGATGATTCTACAGTAAATCTTTTGCATAGTTTGACACAATGCCTGTTTAATCAATATTAATTTGACAACGGAACAACAACAACGGAAAGCAAAGAGTGATAGTGAAATTATAATTCTTTAACCCTTTAACTGGTTGATGTTTTTAATTTCTTAGCAGATTTATATTTTAACCTCATTTTCCTTATAACAAAAGTTTTTAAAATTAGACATTCTTTTCACATTGTTGACATGCATCTTTCTCTTTCCATTATTGTTCAGATGTCAGCTGTAGCTGTCATCATTGCAAAAGCTTCTCAAAATCATAAGGAGTTTCTCTTTCCGTAGGAGAAGTTTTGTTACTTTTTTACCATTCCATGTTTTTATATCCTTAATTTAAATTTAGGATACAACATGAGACAGGACAATGTGTTGTACTGAATAAAATGTGGTTCACAAAGAAGAGAGGAGACAAGATATTATAAGCAATTTTGTAAAACACAGAACTCTTAGTTTTTTTTGCTCTAAAACATACTTATTTGTGTTTTTACAAATGCAGCAAAGGTCAAATGTGTTTTAGAGAATCAAATGAAGTTCAACTTTGATGAAAGTATATTTTAAACTAATAAAAGAAGGAACCTTTAACGTAGACTCATTAGGAGACTGTAAAATATTATTCTTTTTGCATCATTAGTTTTCCTATTTTTCTAAATGATAGTAAAAATGCTACACCAACACTAAATTGTCAAAGTATGCAATATAAAAGGATAGTGTCTAAGCTTTACTGAGCAGCTTCTCTTCTCTTTTCTTTTTTTTTTTTTGACTGTTTAGGGATTATTTAGTGGGTGAGGCAGCAGTTTTGTAGGAAACCTTGTTAGAACTTCTTCCTTAAATCTTAATATAACAGAGTAGATACTATGTTTATGATGCACATTTAAAATTATACAAGGTGAATATGATAAAATGTTATATAAAAAAGTATGATAGTTATCAAAAAGTCTAAAAATGACAAAAACAATTAAATTAAAGAATGAGCATTTAAAGGTTAAATAAAATTGTCAAACTTTCTTGTTTCAAAAAATGGTTCAGTTACAGCGACTCATAATTTTTATAGCATGTAGTCTTAAAATGATCACCGGAGGTATTTATTAATAAAGTCTGGCCAATTCATTCTGCTCTGGTTCTCCTCTCAATAAGGCATTCTATTAAGCATTCTGAAATGCTTTGCAGTCTTTTCACATACAGCTCAAACATTGTTGCAGCTGCAGCTTTCGAAAAAAACATGTCCACTGGAAAAAGGAAATGAAATAAAGCAAAGCAATCAGGAACTTTGATCAATTTGCTTTATATAATCTCACCAGAGTGTGAAAGGTTCATTTTATATCTAGATTAAAAAGCAATTTAAAGTAATTAGCAAAACAAAGAAGACAAACTGACCACGTCATGTTGTCATGTAGTGGATAAACTATATCTCAAGTGAATTTGAATGATTTTAAAGGAACAAGTTTATATAGATTTATGAGAATTTTTATATGTTTCAGCAGCTTATTTTTTATCAAAGCCACCGTTGCACGTCTAAATGTATGTATTTGGGTCTTAGGAGCTCAAATGGATGCAGAGTCACAGGGGACCAGTGTTCATGGGTGATATAGCTCTTCCTGCTTCTTTCATGCAGATAAAAAGCCACTTGCAGAGAAAAGTGTGTGGTTATGGGTTGGGAGTTTGTGCTTTGGCCTACAGCTAATGATGTAAAAATGTTGAAAAAAAGTGCAAGAGCTGGAACTGTTTGGAAGTGACACAAACTTGAAATCAGCGCAAGATATTTTTGTCACTTTAAAAGCAAAGATGATTTCACCTTTTATCTCATCTTTATACATATATTCTCTGCTTGTTTGTTTTGTAACAAGTCATGTTTGTTTATTTTTTGCTTTTTCTTATTTCCCCACAGGTCACATCTCTCCATGGAAGGCTTCAAAACAGGTATATTGAAAATATTGATCATAATATCAGGAGTATGCTTTTGTATAAGGGATAGTAATCTGCATATGAGCGCATTCTGGCTGCAGTTGCTCCCAGGCCCAACTGAATTTGGAGACTAGATCCTTGGGAGCAGCCCTAAATATTAAGCTGACTTTGGTGAAGTGTACCACCTACAATTCGCTGCTGCATTTGACATTTAAAGCAGAACGACGGACATATGGTGATGATCCAGCTCCTGTGCCTTCCAATATCTTTTCGATAAACATCATTTCCCTTCAAATTATCTAACTTTCATAAAAAGATCATTATTGTTAGGTAAAATTATATTTCTTCATAATTATTCACATGCTTCTGTTTTATTGAGCAGCCAGGTGATAATTTGGAACTAAGAGTCAGTTTTCATAAGGATTGATAGACTAAGAGGTTAATTTATGATTTATTAGGTGTTAATGGTCATTTTTAGAACATTTAACCAACCTGAATAAGTATAATGTTAGATGTATCAGTTGCTAAAACCTATTCTATTCAATTATTATGAATGAGGATCTCATATGCAAAAAATATCAAATTTAAGAACACTACTCTCCTTCATAGTAACAACTTTACATTTATTACATGGCCCTTTTGTTTATTAAAGGTAAAAAGAAACTTTAGAATACTAAATATATCTTCTGAATTCTAAAGAGGAAATTCATATTTGAAGTAGATGCATGTGAATTTTGAAAAGTGACACAGGAAACAACTGTTTTTGCAACAAATTTGAGGGGTTTTTTGAGTAATTTTTAGAGTTACTGCTCCTCTATCAGAACATACAAAACCATGTTTATTTCCATTCAGTTTATTCATATGTCGCCAATTCACAACATGTCATCTCAAGGTACTTTACACAATTTAAAGAGATCATATAGTCAAACTGAATAAAGTTTTCTATCTAAGGGAAACCAGTTGATTGCATCGACTCATTGACATGAAGGCAATCCCTCACACCAATCATGCTTGTAGTGACAGTGGAGAGGAAAAACTCCCTTTTAGAGGAAGTAACCTCAAGAAGAACCAGACTCAGTGTGAGCGGCCATCTGCCTAGACCTACTGTGGTTCAAGGAGAGCATAATGTTACAGACCGAACTAACAAATTCTGCAGAATGGGAGAATAGAGATATAATGAAGCGTGCTTTGGTGGTGCAGTGGTTTGCTCACATGACCCATGTATGAAGGCCTTAGTCCTCGACACGGGTAACCCAGGTTCGAATCCGACCTGTGGTCCTTTCCCACATGTCTCTACCCGTCTCATACCCCCTTTTCTGTCAGCCTACTGTCCATAAAACGAGCCACTAGTGCCATAGAAACTAAAAAAAAAAAAAAAAAAATAAAAAATAAAAAATTTGTTAAAATGAAAAACAAATGAGTGTGCCTCATCTGCAGAGACTAGTAGAGCAAAAAAAAAAAAAAAAAAAAACGCAGAATGATGAAAAAGGGGTCCCTATGTCCTCCAACTGTCTAAGCCTACCGCAGCATAACTATAGCGATAGCTCACATACGTTCTTGTGTATTTTAATATGTATATTTGTACCCTCTCTTCACTTAATATGTCTTGTACACAGTTAAATTTCTTTTTATAATTCTACTTTTATTTATTCATAAATAAAGCAAGAATAAAAACGAGCTCCAGAGCTGAAGTAATATGTTTTTTTAACAAGATTATCAAGAAAAGGAGGGGTCCCATCATTTTCAACCCCTCACTTACAAATCACTGTCCCAATTCGCCAGTGTTTACACACTTAAGCCTGTGCACTCGAGCCCTTATCTGCAGTTTGACCAAGTACACACTTCGTAGTGGGGGTTGGGGGTAGGGTGTAGTTTGAGTATTGAGACGACGCACAAGTTGGACTTATTTATGATTTATTCAGCATCAACACTTTGAGTTCCGCTGTATACATGATCAGTCAATTGAAGCCCATGGATTAAATTCTATTGAATTGAGATGTTTAATCTTAGGTGTAAAAATGCTTTAGTAATATCAACACAAAGTTCTGCACTCTGCTGCTTATTATTGACTTTGTTTAGTTGGCCTTGTCATATTAGTGTTATCAGTGCTTAATAAAAGATTCAAATACATATCAATTCAGTCTAAAACACAAATATGTTCTTATTTATTATTTTCTGACATCTACTATCATCCAGATAACTATTTTTAAATCTCTGAATTATAGAATCACTGAAGCACAGCATTTGAATAAATTTAGCTCACATAATTAGCATGTCAGAGGTCATGGGAATTAGTTTGCTATTTAGTTTACAAATTTCCTCTTATATTCCCTGCTGTTTGTGAATAAGGTTAGCCTTGTAGCTGTTTTAATTTCCTTGTCATTAGCTTGTTCTTTGTGTAGCTGCTGATTTACAAATTATAAACGTAAAAATCTATTACCGGTAAATTTTTTTGAATTGTCTGCTGCAGTTAGATTTATTTTGAGGACAATCATGAATAAGCAATTGCAACCTGTATTTTAGATAAGAATAGAAATGTAAAGCGTCCATAATATTTTTCCTTCCATGTCGCCAAAGTGTCTGGTGATCTTTTAAAGTGTTTTGATTAATACCTTTTCAAGCTGTCGGAAGATATTTTAAAGTTTCAAGGTTTTAAAGTCAGTCCTTGTTTTCATTAAGAATGATATAGAGTGCAACCAAGAAAATAATGAAAATAAAGGAAAAAATTATCATTAGATTTAAAGAAAGTAACTACAGCAATTGAACTAAATCTGTAACTGATTAATTAAGGAAACAAATACCCAACAGAGAACCCTCGAATTTATTATCCTTCAGCTGATCAGTGACTAAATGCCAAGTTTTCATTCATGAGACCTATTCAAGGATCCACTTCCTGGTGCTAAAATACTTTCTATGGCAACAGAAACTGTGAGAGATGGAATTGATGGACTATTGCTGATTACATGATACTAATTAAAACCAACCATAAATAGAATATCATCACACTCCATGACTGAATTATGCCCAGTGAAATGACAAAAATCTTGTTGGTGTTTTTCTTGCTGTTTAACCAGTGGGACCCTCAGGGCAGCCCTCAGACGAATCTTTCCGGTCCGGTCCTGCCGCCTGGCACGCCCTTCCCAAACCAGCCACAGCATCGCACATCTGTACCCGACTCCACAGAAGGCTTTGACCTGAACAAACCCGACCCTTATGACCTGTATGAGAAGTCAAGGGCAATCTATGAGAGCAGACGTAAGTCCAGAAAAAAACCCAAGTGACTCTTTCTTTGTTACTTACTACAGATTTAACAGACATATCAGCTTTTAAATACATGCTTCAATCCTACAACAATGGACGTCCTAGAGTGTCCTTGTCTTAATCTAGCACAGAAAAAGATATTTGAAACCAGACATAATTAGCCTACAAGTCCTGAAGCAACGTAGGCTTAACAAAGACTTGGAAAGTAAATTCTTGCTAAACTGAATGGATTAACATTGACCCCCTTTTGATTACACACAGACTTGTAGACATCTTAGTTTTACCTTCTGCTTCCACCCTCTACGTTACAACCCTTATCTGCTTTTGATCACATTTTCTGTCTTTTGCTCCTGATTGCTTATTCTGTATAATTAAGCTCCAGGAGGTTGTCTTTGTATTTGATTTTGGTTTATTGTAGGAGCTGTTACATCACAGTATACAGGTCTCTATTTTCAAAACTACTATTTCCCTTTTAAAGTGATGTGTACCTAGCTACCCATCTGTTGTTTTTTGTTATTGATAGGGCCCCAAAGCACATATGTCCTCCTAAATCTGGTTTTCCACATGGCAACATCTAAATAGTAATTGTCTGTGTGTTGGTTTTAGGTCCTGAATATGAGGAGGTGGAGGTCCACCTGCTGAGAGAGAAAACAGGCTTCGGCTTCCGCATCCTGGGGGGAGATGAGGCCGTGCAGGCTGTGAGTCCGGACGCCCGTGACAAGGCTCGTATGGGACGGGCTGGACCACACACATATTTAACCTCATTACACCTCTGTCACATCTTAGCACATCATCTCACCTAATGCAACCCTGTGCTCATCCATAAACAAAATCCTCTACCTTTCAAATATATTCATATCTTTTAAAGTTGTCCTTCATGCTGTAACGTCAGATTTCAGTGTATTTTATGGGAATTTTGTTTGGTAGGCCAGCATAAAGTCATTCATAATGAGGCTTAGAAGGTAGAGGAGAGCATTAATCAGAGAAACAGCCAAGCCCATGGTAACTCGAGAGGAGCTACAGAAATCCACAGCTTGAGTAGAAGAATTTGTTATCATGTTAGTCATACATTTCACAAATCTGAATGTATCTAATTGATGGAACATTGGCAAGGAGGAAGCCGGGAGAGGCCCTATTTGCAGTTTCTTACTATAAAGGAGCAAGCAAAATGTGAAAAAGGGTGTTTTAAAGGGATAACACCAAAGGTGAACTTTTGAGTATTGATGCAGAATGTTATTTGCAGAAGAAAAATTAAAACTGCACGTTTGAGAAGAAAAGCACAGTTTCTATAGTAAGAAATGCTACTGGGAGTATCATGCCTTTGAAAAGCTTTTCTTCAACAGGAACTGTTGAACTGGGCATTAGATAGAGCTAAGCACAGTGAAATCAGACAATCAAAGACTTAAAAATGGATCCTCACAGATCCAACCAGGCTAAACTTTAGGTATTTTGCAAATAAAAATGGACAAACAGTTCATTCTTCACATGAGTAATAGCTGACAAATGCATGTCTCAAAATACTTCCATCCATAACTGCATTGCAGATGTGACAGTACAAAGTTAAACCATCTACCGTATTATTTTGCTTTAAGTTTTTTTTATTTGTTGTTTTATTGATTTATTGCACATAATCCCTTTAAGATACACTAAAGTTTTTGGCTGTGACAAAACAGAAGCTGGAAAAGTTCAAGGAATGAATACTTTCATAAGGAGGTGCATCTCCAAGATACACAAAGATTTACACACCAACACTATAATCCTCTAACTGTTCACTGCCTCCCATACTGAAGTGATGCCTTGCTAATAAAACAGCATGACTGTGGTACAGAGTGAATTTGGCTGCAGAATGTCTGGAAGGTTTACCATGGTCCTCCATTTTTGTGTCATTCCACTGTTGCCTCCTTCTCATCTTCTACACCTTCATCTGCGCTGCTAATATTGATTGTCTTTCAACAGATTGTTATTGGCGCTATAATAGAGAACACTCCTGCTGAGCGCGACGGCCGGCTTCGACCCGGGGACGAGCTAATTTCAGTGGATAAAAACGTGGTTGCTGGGAAACCGCACAAATACGTCATTGACTTGATGCACGCAGCCGCCCGCAATGGTCAAGTCAGCCTGACTGTGAGGAGAAGAGTGCAGATGCCTGGTGAGGACATGTTTTATTTCTTTTTCTTTTTTATAACACTAGAGAACAAGTTGCTCAGTTCACTGGCATCAGACAAAAAACATGACAAAAACATGACAAAACGCCCATGCTGACAGCTCGGTTTTCTGTGGTAGGAGATCATACTTGTACAATTGAATAAAATATCTACATCCACAAATTAGCTTTTCTCACAATTTCAAACTGGATCAGACTAAACCTTTTCTTTGTTTTAAGTCTGGTTCATCCTGTTCCTGTAGTAATAGTATAGGAATAATGTCCACTCATTTCAATGTTAAGGAAGGGGACAGGTTCTGTGCCACATAGATGGAAATGTTCAGATCATAACGGCTGAAGTTGGAGACTTTATTAATCCATGGTGACTAGAACTGTAAATCCAAAAACAACTTCAAACTGAGATTACAGTTTGCATAAACTACAACTGAAATTTTTGACCATTATGGTTAAAAAATGTGAATCTCTTTGTTCTACTGCAAGGTGCTGGTGCCCTTCACATATCGGTTAGCATTATGAAGAGAGATATTTTGATGTACCGATCTCAGATGTCCAGTATTTAGCAGAAAGTTTGTGGGCGGAGCTGTAAAGGTGTTTGACAGCAAGGCAGCCTTTGAACATGGCTCAGCAATAGAGATGCACAATTCAATTTTTCCAGTCCAATACCAATAACATGGCTGAGTGTATCGCCTGATACCCGATACTGATCTAACACTACTTTTGAAGAAATTAACAGTGAGATTATAAATTCATGAAATTGTCCAGTTTTCACAGTCTTTCATATGAGCATAATAATCATATGCCTAAATCGACTGGCGCTCGCTCAGAATAAGATGGTACTTTGTTGCCCGACATAATTCTCGAGGGACTGCCTTGTGGGAGGGTCTAGCAAGACACCCACACACAGACAGGGAGCAGAGCAACCAGCATTGGACACAAAATGCCAAAAGGCAAGTGCAGCTTCACAGATTAACTCCAAAAAAATTTGATTCCCAGTTGCGACTCAATGGAAGGCTGAGTGCACCCTGTGTAAAGCTGGCACATTTGTTTCAGTGTCTAATAAAGGTGCACATGGATGCGGAAAAGAATAAACTGTGCAAGGTGAGAGCTCCTCTGCAAAGTTGACTGAATGCTTTCTTAGACCTGGGAAAACAGAGGATGCTGTAAAGTGGTAATTTGTTGAAGCTGTATTTTCTAATACAGAAGAGGTCATAATTAGAACCTTATTTGAGTTTATGTATTTTAAAATGGAGCTATAATTTTGTTAATGGTTGTTACAGATTTTGTTTGAATACAAACATTATTTTTGTACCTTTTAGGTATAATAAAGCATGTTCATTAACCTCTGAGAAGACTGTCTGAATCCGTCTCGAGGCTGGGCAAATTGTTCTTAATTAACCATATACTTGTACTTTGCCATGCGAGTGAAGGGATCAGGGTGAAATAAACATTGTAAAAGAAAAGGTAAAAAATGAACACAGATCATGGTTCTCACTAACATATTTCAGCATGGCGACTCCCGGAAATGTTTACCAGAATACAGTGAAATTAGTTTTGTAGTAGTGTCAGCCCTTTACTGACGTCTGGGCTCCACCTACGCAGGTGAGTCAGAGCAACAACTCTGTGTCAGTGTGATAGTTTTCATATTAAGGAAATATATTATTATTGCCTCCAAACACGGAGCAACGATCTAAATAAAAATGGGCTTAATTAATTAGTTAAATAAAAGAAAGATGATATGGGTGTAGCATTTAAAAAAAAAAGGAAGCCTGCTGAAGGATTAAAAAACAATTGATCCAAATCACACAGTTCAAAAGAAAATTCTATTAGAATAAATGACTAGGGAATTCAATATTAATTCCTTGAAGAAGGCAATAAAAATGTGTTAAAAACCCTTTGTCTTGTTTCTCATTACTTGACATTCAGTAAATAGAAATAATTTGGGCTTTCCTAATTTAACATAGGCTATAATGTTTGTTATTTTATGTTACATTTTGAGAAAAAAATGGCAAATTGTTTTATCAGGGTATTTAAGCATTTTGATTCAACCTTTTTCTGTCATGATGGGTTCACTGAAAGCGACCCAAGAATGCAGAACACCACTGACGGACACAAGGATGAAAGTTTAACAGTTTTATTTATGCACAAGCACACTGAATATTCTGGTTCAGGTTCGGGGCCTGGATTCTGGTTCACCGGAGTCTGCATGAGAGACAGTTCAGTTAGCGTTGCCAACAGAGGTTTGACTTCCAGAAGTTTACCGATTGTACCTTGAGGGTTCTTGAGGTTAGCTTTGGGAGAGTCACTGTTGGTTCTGGAGAGGAGCTCATCAGCAGAGTCCGTAGCTGCTTCAGCGTCTCACGTCTAATTAGAACAGACCTTGGCTTTGGGTTTCCCAGCTCAAGTCCAGAGCTGCTTGAGGGTTCTCTGTGAATCTTCAGGTTTGGCTCAGAGGGTCAGCTCGGCAGGTTAGCTCTTCCTGAGCTTTCACAGAGGAGGCACAGGTTTCCTGGAAAACAGACACAGGGGTTAGAATCCAAGCTGGATTCAAAAGTCATCAAATTACTCTGAGGATCTAGGCTTAAGCGCTGACCAACTGGAACAACACTGCGGCGTTGAGGCAAGGTCTGAAGACAGCTTAAGTAGTGGATCCTCTGATGATCTGCAGCTGTGCAGGAGGCTCCCTCAGAGGATCCACGGTGGACTCTGCTGGAGAAAGGTGGGATTTCTCCAGCTCCCAACATTTTCCTGCTGTCCTTGTTTTGTTGGAGGCTTCATGATTTAAAAGTCATTCTGATGGAATATTCAAAAATGCAAACATGTTACAGAACTAAAATAATACTTGAACCCTGTATTGTCTGTTTTGTTTTAATGCATCATTGACAGACAGATTGATGTTACAGTTACAGTAGCTCTTTTTCTCTCTTTTCCTTCAGGCGAGCCTTGTCCAGTAAATGGTCGCAGTCCTGGTTCGGTGTCAACGCAGCACAGCTCTCCTCGCAGCGATGCAGCCTCCGCACCGGTCCCCATACCTGCAAATGCCCCCGCTACCACCTCACAACCGGAGGGATCGGCTCTGCAAACCAGCGACGTTGTTATAAATCGCAAGGAGAACGAGGGCTTTGGCTTTGTAATAATCAGCTCCTTGAACAGACCAGAGAATACCACAGTTATCAGTGAGTTCATCCTGTAGTCTTATGAGCCCTAAAGAGGGGATATTAACTTTTTTTGATGAAATATCAGATATATATCACAGAAAAAATGTAATGATATCCGACATTATTAGTTGTTCACTTGGAACAGAATAGAAAAGAATAGAATAGAATAGAATAGAATAGAATAGAATAGAATAGAATAGAATAGAATAGATGTAAGATAAATAAAAAAAATAAAAAGCTATAAACTGGAAACTATACACTGGGCCAAAATTTCAACCTTAAAACAAAATATGTGTAAATTCTTAAAAGATATACTCAAATAAAACAATATAGAATTTAAGACGAGATGAAATAAACAATGTGCCACTATGTCAGTAATTAAAAAAGATACATGGTGTGTCTTCACACTGTTGGGTTAAGAAACAAAACACTATTTACAACAGTTGAGGTGGCTCGGACATCTTCTTCGGATGCCCCCTGGACGCCTCCCTCGGGAGGTGTTCCAGGCACATCCCACTGGGAGGAGGCCCAGGGGACGACCCAGGACACGCTGGAGAGACTACGTCTCTCGGCTGGCCTGGGAGCGCCTAGGGCTTCCCCCAGCAGAGCTGGAGGAGGTGTCTGCGGAGAGGGAAGTCTGGGAGTCTCTGCTTAGTCTGCTGCCCCCGCGACCCGGTTCCGGATAAAGCGGGAGACGACGAGTATGAGTACGAGTATTTACAACAAAAAAGACAAACTGCAAATAAAATGCTGTGATATCAACACATTTAGTTTGATCGGAGCAGCAATGGTTATAAATTCTAAGAGCTGCTGGGAAGTGGGATCTCTGATAACCTTCCTTTGTGCACCAAGGATGCAACAGTGTGTCACTGAATGGGCTCTCTGTTAAAACTGACTCACACAAATGGATTAGGAGCATCAGTCATTCAGAGCAACTCAAAGTGGAGCAGCCATTCATCTTTCATTTTGAAAGGAGTGAGCTGAGGTGAAACCTTTCAAGTATGAGGGTTAGGGGTAGGCTGGTCCCTCTGGACCTGCTATGTCTGTATGGATGAATGGATGGACAACCTTCATTATGGTTAACGTTGAGGATGTTATGCTGAATGGTCTCAGGTTTTAAAAATCTATAGTAGTTTGATGTTTGAACTGATATATTCAGTTCGTCATGTTAGTGAAGGGTTCTCTTAAATCACAAAACAACACATAAATAAACACTCTAAAGTTCACTATTTTTCAGCTTGGCATGATTTTCTTGTAATTCTACTTCATATTAACTTGGTGCAAGAGGTTTTTTAACCAAATTGGTTTTCTTAAAAAAATAAAAACGAACACACTTCCACAGTCGGAGGCTGTAGAATTTAAAGCAATTCTAACTCGTCATTTATTCTTTCTTGACATCTCCATTTTTAAAACTGCCACTGGCTACAACCTTATTACTGTCTGTGTCCAGCTGTGCCTCACAAAATTGGACGCATCATTGAAGGAAGCCCTGCGGACAGATGTGGAAAGCTAAAGGTGGGGGACCGAATTCTGGCTGTGAATGGACAGTCTATCATCAGCATGCCTCACGCTGATATTGTCAAGCTCATCAAAGACGCTGGACTAACAGTGACACTGCACATCATACCAGAAGAAAGTAAGTGTCCGTGTGTGGAATTAAATCAGATGTTACTTAATTGCCAGAACTCGTTGTATTCTAAACAGATAAAGATGTTTATTTCATGTCAGTGTAATTTGTTTTTTTTCATTCTCCGTTGAGCTTTTCGTGTTGCCATGTTACAACCACAAACTTTAGTGTATCTTATAAGATAAATTCATAGTTTAATCAGATGTTGGAAGAGGAATGGTTTGGGTCCTTTGTGGCTTTCGTTTTTTATATGCTTCCCTCAACTGGCATTATAAAATCTTTTAATAGGTTTTATAATGCCAGATAATTCCTCATCACTTTTATGTTGATGACGTTAAACTATTTGTGTTGTTTAAACTTTATCAGCTTGGCAGGCTGTCCAACCTTGTCCACTTTTTATCCAAGGTCTGTGATTGGCTGTCCAGCATTTTTCTCCTTGACCACTTTATATCCAGGCCGAAGATTATTTATTTGATGTTGTTACAAAATATGTCGCTTTTCATTCCCTCCGTTCGTAAGCTCAGGGTCTGTTAGTTTTTCCACAACCCAAATTGAAAACCAAGGAGGATCAAGCCTTTCAGTCTGTGGCACCAAGGCTGTGGAACAGTCTACCTCTGCAGCCATCTTTAGTTGACCCTTTGGACTCTTTGTTTTTAAAACGTGGCTTTTTTTTAAATATTCATTTTTATCATGATTTGTTTTTAACTTATCTTATTTCTGTTAATTTATATTTTGATTGTTGTTTTATTTGTTTACTGTGCAATGCTTGGTGATTGCTTTATCTGTGAAAGGCGCTTGATATACTTTATTACTTATTTACAGTTTTGGCCAACTTTAAATTTTAAGATTACATATTTTATGTCTTCATTTATGTCTCTAGAAGTACAAAACATTTAGAGATATACCACAAAATGCTTACAGCTATTTGTTACAGAAGTAACTGACTCATGATGAGTGCTAAAAAAGCGCCCCCCCCTCCCAGGTTTTTTACTTTAAAATTACACAAAATTTTGTGTTGATTTGATATAATCCAAATAAATTACATTTAACTGTGTTATATGTCATAATGTAAAAAAAATGTGAACATATTAAAGATGAAAACTTTTAGAATTTACTGTATTTTACTAACATACAGTACCGGGTAGTTGGTGGTATTTCTTTGCTAGATGGTGGCATATTTTCCCATCTTAAGTATTTTTTCTATTTTTAGTCTATTCTTGTCCTCTCCCTTTCAAACCACCTTTTCTACTGGGGTAAAATTTAGGTTTAACCTTCTGTCTTTAACAGGTTCCCAGTCTGGACCCAACTCAGAGAAGCAGAGCCCCATGACCCAGAAACACAGTCCACAGACCCAGCCTAGTCCTGTAGCCCAGCCAAGCCAAGGAGGCGCCCAGTCAAGCCAAATGGCTGCTCAGTCTGGCCAAACGACGGCTCAGCCGGGTCAAGCAGCAGTCCAGCCTGGCCAGACAGCAGCTCATACTAACCAAACAGTGGGTGGACCTCCTGCACCAGCAGCCTCCCAGCCTGCACCAGCAGGAACCCAGCAGAGCCCAATCACTCAGCCCTCTGGCCTTCCTCCGCACCTATACCTCCATGACGGCAGGTGAGATGCCATGTAGAGAAATGTTCAATGTCTTGGTAACTTCTTTGATAATATCTGGAAGAAAAAGATATGAGATTTCCTTAGGTATCAGATTCTGTTCAGAGGAGAGAATGTATTCTTTTCTTGCATGCCAGAAAGTTCACAGGGAAAAACATGTGACTGCAGACAGTTTTCTTCCCAGTCTGGATGTCAGGCTGGCCGTGTTGCATAACACCACTTAGCGCCTAGCATCAGTGAATAATTTACCATACGGTATCTCTTTTATAATTCAGGAGCACTGCAATCAGGCCGTATTACGTGTCAAAACTTTCAAAGTGTGAGTGCTTGCTTTGATAGGTATGTAAGTCCCAGTCCAGAACTCACTAAGCAGAACTCCCTGAGCTGTACATTTATACCAGGTTTACAAAAAAAAACTGAAAAGAAGCTTTAAAAACTGGAATTCTTATTTCCATCCTTTATCTCCATCTGCACGCATGCAGGAATTCTTACCCACCGTTATCCTGGTATGTTAGATATTTCTCTACTGATTAACCTCCAGTGGACTCCACTGAGGTTATGACTTCTTAAAAACACTGCTCTCTTTCTTGTGACACAAAGCCCAGCTGTCATCTTGTTGCTGATTTTCCTTCTTTTAGGTCAGAGGTAAAAGCAAGACAGGATGTCAAACCAGATTTCCGTCACCCTCCATTTACTGACTATCGGCAGCCTCCTGTTGACTACCGTCACCCTCCGGTGACTGATTACCGCCAGCCTCCAACGTTGGACTACCGACACCCGCCTGGCCTTCTGGACTTCAGGCAGCATCCTGCAGCAGCACAGTTTCCTTTGGGAATCCCTGCTGATTTCCGACTACAGGTAGATCCAGAGCAAAGACCCATCTGTGCCTGTTTGACAGTGTTCCCTAATTTGTATGCAGATTCTATAACACCCAGATTAATAAATAACTTTTATTGCTTTTTTGGCGTCGTAAACATACGCATTTGTTAATCTGGGTCTTCATATTGTTCTGCAGGACTATGATTATTTTACAGTGGAGCTGGAGAAAAGTGCAAAGGGTTTCGGCTTTAGTATTCGTGGGGGCAGGGAGTACAGCATGGACCTGTTTGTGCTGCGGCTTGCAGAGGATGGTCCTGCAATACGAAACGGAAGGATGAGGGTGAGGTGAACTCTTTGCAAGCTCAGAAACAATTTCATGTAATAATAGCTATGCTGCTTTATAAGAGTAATCTACCATCTGAAATTCCCCATCTTCTGTCACTTACAACCAAAAACATCCATGTTTTCTATTAGGCTTTTATGTAACAGCTGCAGTTTTTGGGGTGGAATGGAAATGTTCTGAAAGCTGTACAAAATGAAATTTTGTTCCGTAAACACTGTGTATAAAATGACAATAAAAGTTGTCTAAGTCTAAAGGCTAAGTATAACTTTTGCACATCTAAACAGTTGTTTTCCCCTTTTGCAAAATATCTTGACCTCAGTCAGATTGGATCAAGACTGTGGTTTAAATAAGACAAATTAATACACTATGATTTAATGAATGTATTCAGGTTTTTATTGTCTGTTTAGAGTATTTTTCTCCAGGTTGATAAACCTGTGCCCTATTCTTCAGGCAGGTTTTCTTCCTGGATTGCCTTGAGTTTTGATCCAGACGGTGATTGAGCAATACTCTATGAAACGGTTTAAAGATATTGTTTTAGAAGAATCAGAAATATATTTCTTGGTCAAGGTTTTATGGAAAAATAAGGGATTTGATTTCAGTTTTAGTTACTGTTAACATACAAGTATTAAGTCTAAATAAATAAATCTTAGAACAAATAAGATAGATGAAAAAAAGACCAATACGGGAATGTGCTTACTTCCAATACATATATGTATTTTTATTTTTTTTTTTTTTTTTCATTTTTTCCCTAATGGTGAAATAGTATAAATATTCGCCTTTTGTTACAGTAGAGCAGCTGGCTGCTCTGACTGTAAGGTTTGCAACAGAGAGACAGCCAGAAGAAGAAACTGTCTCTGTGGTGGCTGCTTTTTGGAAGCAGTCTGCCGACCTTAAGGTAACATTTTAAACAGTTTATGGCCAGGATGTGGTGTCTGAATCTGCCCTGAGGATCTTCCTGTTCACTGTAGTTTGAGTCTTTTCTGTTGTGTGGATGAACCAAGCGACAGTGAGGGACTTAGTCTGAATAAGGGTCATATTAAAATCAGCCAGCAGCTCCTGGCCGTCTAATGCTGGAAGTCTAATGCTGATGTACCTGATGTAATCGGTCTTGATGAGGAGGGTCAGGGGAGGCGGTGTAGGGGGTGTTCGCCGGAAGTCCACTGTCATGCCAACAGTCTGATTATAGGTTAATGTCGAGGTGTTTAACTAATTAACTAATTAGTGGTTTGACTAAATTTTATTTTGGGTTATCAGTTTACCCATGTATATTTGTTAAATACATGTGAGTGCCACGTCAGTAATTTGTAAAAAGGATCATTTTTAACATATTTAACGTTCTAATAAACTACATTGAATTTCTGGTCGTAATGTGACAAAATGTAGGAAAAGTCCAGGTGGTGTGGAGAGTTACTGTATTGTGCTTAAAAGCAAAGTGAAGGAAATCCTTTTACTGACGTCTGATTGATTTTGAAAGCCAGTCTTCCAGGGATAAACGGGGACTAACAAGGCTGGACCTTCACCTGTGTTTGTCTTTGTGTTTGTGTGTGTACTTGTTGCAGGTGGGGGATCAAATCATAGAGATTAACGGAGACAGCACCCGGGACATGACTCATGCGCGTGCGATTGAACTCATAAAGGCGGGAGGCAGACGGGTCAGGCTGCTGCTGAAGAGGGGCACGGGACAGGTCCCTGAATATGGTGGGTCTGCCTGGAACAAGGATAATTCACTAAAAGGCTCAATCTTTCTACTTCAAGTCCCTGTTTAGCCTCTGACCTGACTATTCTCTCACAATTTTTTTTGCCCCTCTTGCCAGGCCTTCTCTCTCTTTTTTTTATGAACCTTAAATCAAACGCTGATAACTTGTTGCATTTTATCCTTGCTTTTCTATTCTCTCCTGTGTAACTGAGCTCATCTTCATATATTAAACTGTTTCCTACCAAACTGCCGGTATGTCTCTGTAACAGCCTTCATATACTGTAACCCATCAGCTTTAAGTCTAATGATTGGTTAGGCTTTTACTTGCCTTCCCTTAGGAATGGTACCTTCCAACCTCTCCATGTGTATGAAAGGTGACACTCTAAGCTCCCCCTATTTCTTCCTCATGGGCCACTCTAAAGACACGGTTCGTGGAAAACTGCATGTCTCTCTTTTAACATACTACTCTGTGTGCTCTCTGCATGCATTTGCATTTATGTGCTTATAGATGCATGGCTACGATAACAGCCCAATATGAATCTGCATTTCTGACCATACCCTCATTGAGACATTAACATCATGTTAAAAATGTTATACTTTTATTGAACACTTAGTTTTCCATTTTGAAATTATTGAATTTTCTTTAATACACAGAGTCTTACACAAAGGCTTAAATATATACACACACGCCCACCTGTGTTCTGTTAGTTGTCCTTTAGCAAGTTTTACATCTGTCACTAAATTTTTGTCGCCATCAACAGGCTTCTGACATAATTCTGGCTACGTCTTTGACAAATCGACTCAGCAGAAACTGTGTAGGTTATTTAAACCGCTCCTGGCTTTGAACTGACTTACATTTTCTTGATCGGGCGAAGTTTTGACGTTTGCTTGAGATTATTGTCCTGTTGGAACAGGAAAGGAAATTGATAATGATGCTGAAGAACTACCCAAAAACTACTGAGATTAATGTATTTTAATAAAGTACAAGTAGCTGAATCTAGAATGTCCTTCTGCATTAAAGTAAGCCTAATTAAAAGAAGACTTCACTCTAAAATCAACATCATCTAGAGGGATTGAAATTAGCGTTAGTATGTAGAGAAAAGACAATAACCTAATGAAGGAAAGTTTGTTCAGCAACACAAAGATCAAGATATTTGGCTACAATTAACAAAAGTCCACATTAATATGTGGAAGACTCACGAAAGGCTTTTAAGCTAAAACACTGTAACAACTACTGAGCATGATGGTGGCAGTATCATGCTGTGAGTCTGGAGGACAACCTCCAAGTTTAAATTAACAGTTAAATGGCTGAAAATTGGACAGCCATGAGAGTTGTGAAAAAAGAAAAATTACCCTAAACATGCCAAACCTGGTTTTGCAGTGGCTGAATAGGGTAAGATTGGGTCACTGGAAAAGCCTTAAAAAAAATCTGCTGATTGTGCTAAAAAGTAGAATTCTTCGCAGAAAATGAAACAATTTTTAGATTTCATGTTAGAGGCTTGTTAACGACAGCAAACTTTTTAATAAGCAGCAAATCGTTCAAGCACATGTAGCCTTATATTAGCAGGGGTGTTTGTATATATTTATTCCTGCATGCATATGTTTACCCTGTGTGAAGAAAACATTTACATTAAATCAAATATCATTTGTTTAAAAATGCTAGCTGTATTTGAGTTAACTCTACAACCCCAGAAAGGGTCAAACTCATATGTTTTGTTAACAGACACAAATAACATGATGCTGATGTCTATGAATGAATGTAAACTTTCAACCAGAACTGTGAGCATCTGTTTGGAATATGGTTTGAAGAGATACTGTAGAGGAAACTGCATCATTCTGAGGGCTGTGCAATATTTCACACCATACCTACAGTAATATATTCAAGTATAGGCATGCAGCTCACTCTGTTTTTTTGTTATATTTTTCTGTTATCCTTCTATTTGCTGTTTGCATGTGCATGATGGTTGTGCTGTTGTTTCATTTGGATCCTCAAAATAGGATTTTCTTTTTCCTACAGACTGTGCCAGCCCCTGGGATTCCCTTTCTACAGCCCACTCTGCCCTGCAGGAAGTGACCCTGGAACCCCTTCTGAATCCATTACTTACCTCCCATCCAGCTCCATCCCCAGACTCTCCTCATCGCCTCCATCTAGAGGCCAAAGTGTGCATGGCAGAAAAAGCTCCACTGCTGACAGACCACAGCTCCATCAGAAGGGCAATAGGTGGCAGGTCCACTGAGCAGAAGTGTGTCAACATGGGGCAGGGAGCCCTTCAGGGGTCTGGAGAGGTGAACCGTGCACATGGAGATAAGCCGCCGCGGGCTTTGTCTCACAAAGCTGTGGTGGGAAGGTCTATTGAGAGGCAGGAGAGCTGCTCGCCTTGTAGTGAGAGGAAGGGCAGACAAACACATGCAGCAGGCATCGTTTCACCTTGGGACCCATATGTCACAGTGAATCTGAACGGAGCCTCTCTGGGAGGAGGAGACGGACCTGTCAGCCTCCAGGAAAGGCTGATGTCCAGGAATCTGCCTCCCAGAGAAGACGAGAATGCCAGTGGCCTCAGTAGGGTTTGCTGCCCTTCTAAAACCATCGAAGGTCCTCCAGCCAGGAGCGCAGCCGCCTCCCCGGGGCCCTGGAAAATCCCTGGGCCTGACAAGCTGCCTGGCACCCTGAGGTCCTGCACCTCCACGGTGAGCAGGTAGAATGGATCCTCACAGTGTTTCGCTCCGTATTCAGTTTCCTTCACCAGGAATCCATACTCCTCTAACCTCACCATCCTGATTTCCTCCCCACCTCTTTATGAAGTCTGTTTATACATGTATTTTTATTCAAACAAGAAGATTATTACACCCACTACCTTAAGGACTGAAGAAACTTTAAAACCTGATGGAGGACACTTACACCTAATCAAATCACATATTGAAGTGATGAGCCTCATACCTTTACCAACTCAACTGAAGGTATACAGCAGGGAAAGCTAGTAGTGAACACATTGGCATTTTAATTTAGTAAGCATATTTCTCATTCAAACCAGATAAGCTTAACAATAAATATAAAAGAATCAACAGAGAGGAATATATAAGTTGTATGTAAAAAAGTGAAATGCACAGGAAATAAGTCTGATCATGGTTCTTAAAATTGTGTTAATGACATCTTGAGAACATAACTTATTACTAGGCCTCTTTTATGCTCTGCTCTTCAGTTCTTTCCATACATTTTCAGTTGCCTTCAAATCAGATGACTGACTGGGCCTTTATAGGACCTTTATTTCTTTTATATTAGCTTACAGTTTCCTTTGACAAGTCTGCAATCAGTGTTTGATCCATGAATTTCCTGCTATGTTTAAGTAGTCATCCTTCCCTCAGTTATATAAAGGCGTGCAAGTGTCACATGCTATGATGTTTCTACCTCCAAACTTCAATTTAACTTGCTATAATGCAAATTGGGACGACATGCAAACAGAAGATCAGGCTGTTTCCCACCAGTATTTAGTTTGCTAATTTAGATGTTGTGTAGCAAGCTTTTATTAATTAGCTTAGTATTCTGCATGCAACTTTCCTAAGATCATTGACATTAAGGACAATAATCCTCTCATAAAAACAAGGTATTTTCTAAGCTCTCTTTGAATTCTTTTTGATTTTGCACAATCTTACTGATAATTCCTTTTTCCATTTCCGATTCAATACTGATATTTGAGCTTTGAGTATTGACTGGTGCTGCTATAGAACCGATACAATATCAGCAGGAATTAACATACTTTTGTTGCTTATTTTGTTGGGTGAAATGTTAGAAGAAACTTAAGTTAATTAATTCAAATGGAGAACACTAGTCAACAACAGGCATAAGAACAACTAACCCATTTAAATTGAACCAAAGGGTAATTAAGCCATAAACAGAAGTGGAGTGTTTCTATCGAACTCCTTATTTCAGAGATTTGAGATGAAGGCTGAAATATACATTCCAATTGTGAGGTTTTTGGCTGAAATCAAACTGATTTCCAATATACAGAGGGGGCATGCCTAGAAATTAGGTTCTTTTATTTTGAAAATTGCTTCAATGATACGAACTGGAACAATCAGAAGTACCGTTTGTAATTAATGCTGTCAGATAACTTTTGCAGCAATAAGTTTGTAAAAGTGCAGAAAGATCTTTGCAGATGCTTTTGTGCTGTACCTTTTTAACAAAGAACTATAGTCTAGACTATGTTAGGACTAACCCAGCTTATACCAGCTTATACCTTGTATGGGAGCAGCGTCTATTTAAAAAAAAAAAAAACTGACAGATTAAACCCCTTTTTTTCCTTATCTCCCCACCTTATTACACATATTCTACTCTATGCACTAATTAGTGTGATGGTACTTACACATAATTGGATTGTTGCAGGAATATCATATATATATATATATATATATATTTTTTTTTTAAGTGTTATTTTTGTCAGTGTTCAATATTTACTTTCCCTGCTGACCATAAGCCCATCTATTTTTGCTCCATCTCTCTGTGAAGATGAGATTTAAACATTTTTGAGTCATGTAGAAGTAGTGAAGCTGAGGCTCTTGATCCATATGTTACATGCCTACAAATATATACTGTAAATGTAAAGAAGATGTGAAAATTATGTACATTTGGTATACTCAAAAGCAGACCTGTTGGTGTTTTTGAGACAGTGTTGTAGTTAGATTCTTGTACAAAAAAAAAAACAACAACAAACAAACGGTGAGATAAGTATCGTGGGACAGTATTTTAGGAGCACTGTTTCCATGGCCTTGTCCATATCGACATATCAAAGACTGTCACCAAACCGCAGAGGGAGGCGGTGTTTGCGTGCATGGATTTAAGACGTCAGTCTTTCTGAAGAGGAGCTCATCTCTGGAGCTGAATGGGATTCGTGGAAGATGGGATCTTTTTAATCTACCATTTTCAAATAACTGAGAACGTTTGGCTTAGTAAGAACTCCTGCTACTTCTGAGTTGGGGGCCTGATCACACTTCGACCATGCAGTCATTGTGCAGTTATAAAGGTGTGTTGTCATTCAACGCCCGAAAGGAAAACTTCGTCCAGTCTCCTATTTCTATGCCTTTTAACTGTGCTAAGTGTACCACATCACTGTGGGAGAGGGGAGGAGGAGGTCAATGGTTATAAGGTGAGGCAGAGTGCCTTACTCAAAATAATGCAGAGCCGGGATTTGTTTTTGGGGGAACTCTTTGATCACTGCGGAGATCTGGAGCCTATTTTTGCTTCAGACATTAACGCCAACCAGTATCTATCTGGATGCACTCTAATGCTGTAAAGATAGGCCCCGTCAATTATTGCAATTGTCCCCAGAGTGTTGGAGATGGGGAGCAAAATGTAGCCTGTAGCATCACATCCTCTCCTTGAAGTAATGCCCAACTCTTTATCAAGACGTGCTTAACATCAGAGCGGATCACGGTTACCCCAGTCTCATTTTTGTTTGTTCTGTAAGGAGATGTTAAGGTTTGCATTATTGTTGCAGGCCCATGTCAACAAGATTTCAAATGATTCCGCAAACACGTATTTGTTTAATAACCAAATGTTGGGTTCGGCAGAGGTTAAGGCATGCTGCTGTTCAACTGAGTCGCTCAAGGGAGATGTCAGTTTTCTCCCGTGGTTTCCATTCGGATGTCATTTGTTTCTCTTAGCAAGATTATTAGAAATGAACCACTGGAGCTTTTTAGTACCACAGAACAATTTAAACACAGCATGATGGCAAACCCACACTGTATTTGCAGTCTGGTGGAAATGTGCTCTTTGAGAAGCTAACTGCAGTCTGGGGATTATTAGTTGGATTTTGTGCACTAAGGATCGCTGGGACTGATGCTCATCTCACAGTAAAAGCCGGTCTGGATGGTTCCACGCTAACAGAACACTGGGGTTTCTTTTAGTGCACGTTAGCGTGGAGCATGACAAACGTGTCACTTAGGCGGTAGAAAATGTGTTTTCTGTGTGTATTAGAAGAACTCGGAGAACATGTCATCCAGCCCTCTGCATCCATCCAGGCCGTCACCCTCTGCCTGCTGTGACTGGATTCGTACACAAAAGAAAAATAAAACTGCTTATTGAACCTGTGAAGGATGGCACGTTCATACCCCCCCCTCCCATTGAGATCCAGTATAATTGTGTAGTGTTAATTGTGTAATATTCACCTTGTACAGCTGTATTCCTACAAATATGGTTTACTGTATCATTGATACTGTAGTTTCAAAGACGTGAACAACTATTTTTATGAAATGCGACAGTACTGATATATTACATTTTGCTAAAAAACAAAAAACTTGTTTACTGAAAGATATTCTGAAATACTGTCAAATAAACTCTTGACATGGTGTAAAACAGACTTCTTTGGAGACTCTTGCTTAAAGAATCGTCATCAAAATTGTATATCCAAACTGATACATCTGTACCCTATTTTAACCATGTAATTTAAAGGAACTACATCTGATTGTTTTGTCTTGTTAAGAAAAATGCTTTTAAGAACAACATATGAGTTTAAAGAGGTAATTTAATAATTATATTTGATTAGTTGATTGGATGACTTTTCTCTGCTAATGGAACAAGGGGGAACCTGTAAGACAAGGTATGTAAACAGAAAGGTTTGGCTATCGGGGCTCCGAGGAAGGCAGCAATACTTTCACTCGTGGTGGAGAGCTTTGAAGGACCACCTTGGACTAGATTTGGATTCAAGTATGCTGCTATTCTAGATAGAAAAATAACTTTTAAATATATATATATATATACACATTTTTTTTCTTTTATTGTGCTTAACTTTCTGCTTTTATTACTGAGATTTTATCTTTGTCTGTCAGATAGGTGAAGCTGTGGAGGATTATGCACAACATTGAAGCCCCATATAATTAGTCTTGTGAATGTAGGAGAGCAGCAGTGTTTCTATTAAGAGAAAACCAGTTGGAGTAACAGCTTTGCTTCATTTTGTGCAGAATCCGGTATAGTTCCTAAACTTTATCTAATGAACTTTGCTTTTATGCCCAAGCATGAACCCTGAGGTAAATTTTCACCATTCTCACAATTCAAACACAATACAATGTAGAAAGAGTGAATCACAAACCATTAAAACTGTCTTTAAAATTTTACTTCAATGTTTACCCCTGTAAAAAAAAAAAAAAAAAAAAAAAAAAGGTTCTTCAGTGTTATTTAACTAACTACACACGTTCCACCGTCACCTTGTTCCCACTCAGCATGTGATGAGCTAAGGTTTTATGACTGCAGACATGACACTGCAAAGCCTTTGTGGGAAGAGGGGCATAATGAGAAAGTTTGGCACTGCAGACCTGAAAATGACCAACTACACTGCAAAAAAATGTATCTAGAAATAAGTAAACGTTTAATTAATTAAGTGCATTTACCGTTAATTTTAGTATGTAAATAGGATGATCTGCCAATGGAATGGGTATGTTTTTTTTAAAAATAAGATAATTACATAATATGCACTTGAAATAAGACATTGCAATTGTTTTTCATGTTTTAAATGTAAATCATCTTGTTCTATTGGCTAAGTGTCTCACTCACCTCCTTAATTCAAGAAAAAATGCACTTATTTTAAGAAAAAACAACTTATTGAGATTCTGTTTTTTTACAGAAAAAGGGCACGTTCGATCTCCAATGGTATTTCACAAATAATCCATCAATAAATAAATCCTTGCAACATTAGGCTACACAATCAACCAACATAGAGTATTGTTGTAGTTTGAAAGTCAATTTCCATTCACACATTATCTAATATAACACAACTCCTTTCCTATAATAATACCCCTTAAAAAGGCACGCCACATCCATACAGGTGTTTAAACATAAAAACTTCCCTAAGCTCAGAAAAATGTTTCAACTTATGTAAAATAGTTTCATTGTTCTTTAAAAAAACAAATTAGTAAAAAGCTAAACAAGAACTGGGCCAATATGCTTTGTCTATTGCAAACCTTCAGTTTTCTTTATATTTATTGGAGATAATAATTAGCAAGTGCATGACTGACTGAATTCGATTTTGGTACGCTAACGGTAAAAAGAAAGTTCCAGCAAAAAGGGAAATTACAAAAAGGTCCAAGTTTCAAACAAATGTAAACCCAGCACATTATTGTCGCTCCTGGCTCAGAGGGAGAGCTTTCCTGTCATTGCTCAGTGTAACTTTCTGTAGGACCGAAAATTTGACCGTCTCCTTGTCCGTTCAGAGGAGCCTTCAGATGGGGGAGGAGACAAAACATTCAGAAAGTAAATAAAGGATTAATAACCAGGAGGGAGTTTCAAAAAAGACATAAGAAAGTCACGTCTTACATGTGTACGTCTGTAGATCCCCATTTGGAAACGACAGCAAACCACATCAACCAGGTATCCCACAATTCCATGGATCATGCCTGCAGGAAGGACAGATTCAACTTAAACTCTGGTGTTCATAAAACCAGAGGGATAAAACAGGATCACAGCAGCCTGGTTGTTAAATATGTAAGGCTTTTCTTTTATGTGATGAAGGCCGTTGAGCAGAATGAATTCAAAAACGTATTAATATTAAATGAAGCCAGGTTTTTAACATAATTTATGGAAAAAGGTTGTATACAGTCACAAATCAGTTGAATTATATGATTATCATGTTCCCAAATTCATTACACCTGGAAAGAAAAACTTCACCATCCTTGCCTTTTTTTCTTTTAGCCATTTGTATGATTAAAATTCTTACATACTGTTTTAACTGGTAAAAGAAAATCAAAATGAAGAGTTTATTAAAGTCTTTAAAAACACATGTAGGATAAACATAATTCTCCAAAACTGAGAGTTCATTACAAACTCCAATACTGTTAATTGCTAACTTCAAATAAAAACAGAATAGAACTATTTATAAGATTTTTATTTACAACTGAAATGCTGAATTAAATTGAAGATGTGATGGACTACCAGACGGTGGTGGATAAATCTTCCATTTAATAAAACATCAAATTCATTATTGCAACTAATAAAAATGTTAGCTTTTCTCTAGGGCAAGTATTGAATGTAGAATGGGCTTAAAAATTTAATTTTTGGACCATATTATAGAAAAGAGCAGAAGACTCAAATGTTTCATCACTTACAAATCTTAAGGTTTCAGCTATAAATCTACATTAAGTATTGTAAATTGTAAGAATTAGTTTCCTTTAAAGCATATACCATATGTGCTTATTTATATGGAACTTAAAAAAAACACACTTGCTGACCATACGTGCTGCACAACAAAAAAGGAAAGATGAAAACTATTATAATACAACAAAATAAAAAAAATAAAAAAATATGACATTTTCTTATTTAGATACTTCAGAGAGCTAAAAAAAAAAAAAAAAAAAAAAAAGAAATCTCTTTTTTTTTTTGGCTTATCAGTTGACTGCTTCCTCCCAAGCCAATTTTAACACCTTTTAAACAGCTGCCAAAACATCTCATGAAGCTGTTGGTTATGGATCACCAAACCCAAATGTTGTCATTTCAGCACCACTTGGATTAGCTGATCATGGATGAGTAGATTTATTTTACTGGCATGTAGGCAAGGCTGAATATTGCGTAATTAATTTTTATTTTAATCCTGTCAGATTCAGCTCAACTCAAAATCAGTAGTAGAAAAGTAAAATCAAAAAAAAGAAATGGAAGGAAAGTTAGACCATATTACAAAGTGGTGTTCTTTGAGCCCTGCCCTTATATAACAGAACCGCAGATATCTTTCTGGTGTGCAGAACCAGATTATTGCATATTGCATATATATATATATATATATATGTATATATATATTTATATATAAATATAATTTTGGTTGAGGATAAACTTCCACATCTCCATCAGTTTACAGTTTGGATGTTCTCGGGCTCTAGAAAAAATAGCTGCACAATACAATGAAAATGTCAATGATTATTTAAGCAGGATCCTACACCAAAATAAAATGTAAAAAAATTTAGAAATCCTCTTTCATCTACCCGTTGTAGAAAAAATGCCTCCAATGATGCCACAGAGTCTGACGAGAAACTGCCAGAGAGGCATATGCTGCTCGGTGACTTTGACCATCAGTGAGCTGATGTCGTATTTCATGAAGATCCCTGAGACTCCGTGGCTGCCTGCAGCGTGGTTTATGACTCGCTCCTACAGGAATATCACACGTTAACCACAGAAACATTTGACCATTAGGCTAGTTAGAGGAAAACCTTTGAACGTACCCGCTCTGAGACAGAATACTGATGCGTTTCTGCAGACACTTTGTAAGTGTTTAGCTTGGTGGGCACAATGGTGATGAAGTACTGGAACATGTGGTTTGCTAGAGACAGGAAAAATGTTTTTATGTAAAAGCTGATAAAAATGTCAGAGGATTAGTAAATGTAAAGATGTATAAAACTGTTTCCACAGCAGGAACTGAGAGCAGATCAAAGGTTTAACAGTTTGAAGAACATGTGCTTTCTGATAGTCACTGATAGGTTCCAGTAGTTGAAGTTACTAAATGATTAAACTATGGATTTTAGAGACAAAAATCAGCCAGAGAAAGCAGCGAGATGACTGATGCTTTCTCATGCTAAAGAGAGAAGATGGTTGGTTTTGTAAAAACAGTTTTTGCTTGAGTTTAACTGCTCAGCGTTTTTGATCCATTGTGAAGTGTTTATCTACAAAAAGGAGCTGGGATGGAAAGCTTCAGAAGAGAATACCCTTACTGACCAAAATCAGCCAACTCTTCACAGCTTATTTGGAAATCCCAAAAGACTATCAATCTAGTGCGGACAAAGTATTTAGGTCTACTGGGTAAAACGTATAACACTCTGGTCAGAAGGCGGCTACTACAGGATGAAGGAAAGAGACTTTAAGCAGCAGTGTTGCTCTATTATATCCAGCTGAGGTTTAAGCCTGTTTCTCATTAAACATTCTGAGTTTGGAAACAGTCTTCTGGAAATCTCAGCAGAACCTTAGGAGGCAGTAAGAGTCTATTACTACCTCCAGAGGTGATTTAGGGACATAATACTGCTGCTTTTTTCACCCCTTCAAATCATGTCAGAACATTTCATTTGATTGCACATGTCGATCACAGAAATAGACGATCTAAAGGAAGTAGCGTTCAGGTTGGCGTCTTTTAAAATAAAGTTTGTTCCAAAAGTTTTTTGCAGAGAGCTGCCATTCCCCCTTTCACAGCATAAAGCTGCAGATCTAAGTATAAAATATAAGCATGAAGCAACCGTTACTTGCTTGTTTTCATTAGTTATAAATTCTAAATTATTATTCTTTTAATACATATTTTTGTTTGACAAAGTTATAATTGGTGAATCCCCAGTGCAGGTTAGAATGAAAAGAGTAGCTAAGTTCTGTAGAGGAAATAAAAATAGAAGACAAACTGTTAGTGAGAATGTACATAGGCACCATCAGTAGTGATCTTTTCTGTGCCATCCAGAGCGTTGATCAGTCCAGGGATCTCTTCTCCAAATGATAAATGGTCAATTCGATGAGAGAAGTTGTAAGCTGGAAAGCAACAAACCAAAACAACCCAATGAAGTGAATACAGTTACTATAGCGGGCATAATATGAGACAGTTCTTCATTAAATCAGAAAATCTCACAGTCATGGCTGACTAGTGCAGCGAGGTGGGCATGCCCTCTGGGGTGAGGTATGGACCTGTGGAGAAATGACACGTTCAGGTCAGTCTAGAGGAGAGAGTTCTGCTCTATTAAGGGCTTGATCATTCTAGACTTTCATCTTTTCATAGATATGCAGGTTTTGTGGATTTAAAAAAACTCAACTAACAGGTGGATGTAACTCAGATAAATTTTGGCTTGATCTAATTTTTTGAAGTCCTCTAGCCCAAATGGGAAAAGAACCACAATTAGAGAAAACAAGCTTCAACAGGAAATATTTCAAAAATTACATTTACAATAAAAAAAACTGTAATTTATACTTAAGGCTTTATGATCATGCCCATAATTGAATAAATACAACTAACTACCAAAATAAGTTAACAAATATTCCAAAGCTGAAACTCGATTGATAACAAAAATAAAATGGATATGCATTGGAGAAAAAAAAGAATAATATTAGCTGGGTTCAAAATGTGGAAGCAAATTACCAGAGCCACAACTTGATAAGTTTAGGTGTCCGAACTGACTGGTCAGGAGCACATTGGATTATGTTGGTCCACACTGAGTGCAAATACAACTAACATTATAGCATTATCCCTAACAAAAAGGGAGTTAGGTTACTGTCAGAGAAATGGCTCCTTAAGTCCTCGAAGTTAAATTAGAAACTGAATATAGTACATTTGGACAATAGAAACAAATGTGGAAATGATATTTGGTCTACATTTTAGGACAGGAAAGACAGTATTGAATTGAGAAAGCTTCCTGAAGAGGTGGCGAAACGTCTTCAAATCTTGAAAACCAAGTCCAGTGGATATTTTTTGAATTTTTACGGAACAGTGTTAGGTACATACTTGCCAATAGTGATGTGGAAATTCCCCGCCACTTTGTTAACGTACAGGTGTCCATGTATCCTGCACGCACTGCGTGAACTGGAGCTCTCATCACTGAAGAAGGAAAGTCCAAATAAAAAGAACCAAATAGTTAGCTTCATCGGTGTGTTCTTACCAAACACAAGAGATCAACTTAAGTGTTCACCTCTGAGTCGGAGCAGGAGGAGGTCCTTTCATTGCAGACTTGAAGAGCAAGTTCTGCAGAGAGTGCTCCACTCTGAGACGCTCCTGGAGGTGAAGGAGAGTCCTAGCAGAGAAAACATGACGATGGTAAACACATGGACTGATTTTAGATCATGCTTGTCAGACCAACCACTCGAAGCGTCTGACATAAGTCACACTCTCCGTTTCAGAATCTTTCATACATAGATAAGGAGATAGGCAGCTTGGGGTTAGGTGTGTTGCTCCACAGCACTTCAACACATGACAGTAGAAGCTAGAAGCTAATATTAACCCAAAAACTTTCAGATAGAATGATTAATACCTTCCCACTGTTAATAACATTACGGACGATTAAATATAGCCTTAACTTGGAAGCTGCATTAATAGCAGCCTTTTTATTGAAGATTGCACAAATAATCAAACCACTGCGCTCAATACACTTTTGTTTTAGTTTTTTTTTTTTTTGTAGCATGTCGGCTAACTTAAATCTGTACTGCTCCAAATCCTTCAAATAAGGTATTGGAAACCACAGACTGAATGCAAATTGTTTAACGTGGGATTTTTTTTAAATGTGAAACCTTTAACTTTTTTGTCCAAATATCAAAATTGCTTTATTTGTGAGTTTTTAAGTGCACTGGGTTGTTTTGCTTGTGAATGCAACTGATATCATTATATATATATATATATATATTTTTTTTTTTTTTTTATGTTGGATTCTACTTGAAAGATGCAGAAATTACAGTTTTTTTTTTTTTTTACTGCACTTACATGTGCCACAGTTTTCGCTCCGGTGGGAGTTCAAACTTGACCTGTAATGTGAAAAAAAAAGAATAAACATCCATCAGATAGTCACAGAGGGAAGAAATACCATTACAATGTAAAAACAAAAGAATGGTTAAGAAAAAAGCTCCAACTCACTGGTTCATATTCTAAACCATCAGAAGCAACCATGGTCTCGGCCAGATCCAGGACATCTGCTCCTATATCTGAATGGTACAAGGAAGACACAACCCATATAAGAACACAACATACATTTCTAGCTTTGGAAATCTATATTTGATTAATTCATCTTCTTAATAAAAGTGTTAATAGTATTTTCATTATCATAACATAAAAATCTTATTTGATATTTTGCTAATGTTTTGATGAGAAACTCTACTTTGCAGACAATGATTATATATTTTTTTCTTTATAAACATTAACAAATCAAACTGCATACAAAATATGTAATCAAAGTGACACAAATATATGAAATTAAATATTCTTTAGTTTTTTTTCCTCTACCCCTACATTGTTTAGAGCTATTTTTAGAAAGTAATTTAATTTCTCAAGCAGAATTTGCAAAAACAACTTGACGTTTGATCCCTTTCTAATTCTGTAAACTTGGCACCAAAGCAAATGATAGGGCTCTTGACCATTTACTCCTTCACCAATTCATTGCCACACATTGCAACAAAATCCACTCTGATTTTGTACCCCTTAATAAAAACAAAAAAATATTTTATACCAAAGAATTCAATTGCATAGCATTGAATTTCTCTTTGTAGTTCAGGATTATTGGCATATATAGATGTTTTTTCCAAATATATTGTTCAAAGGCTGATATTTTACATTGTATTACTTGATTTTTTTTTTTTATTGATTTTTCTAAATCAAAATGAGTATGTTACAGCATACAGTATATTTTGTAATGAATACCTTTTACACCTTATTTACAATAAGCATTTATTGGAGTTAAATAATCTCATTTTTTTAAGGTCGACTATTTGAAGATAAAGGCAAATCCCTTTAAATCGATTGAATCCAATAGCTTCGTACATAATTTCCATTATAAGTAGTTTTATAAACCATCAATAATTAATCAATATTAAGACAAAATGTCATTAAGAATCCTTAGTTCCCATCATAAATCAACCCAAAAAACATAACTATCATTGGGAACTTACACTGGCATCGCATGGCGACAGTGATGTCCACGTTTATCCTGAGTTTGCTGTAAATGAGGAACACCACAGGTGAGGACATTTGCACATACTGTAACAGCAGAGATATGGTTGCTTGTTTTTTAACCTGGTAAAGTCTTTATCCACTTCGTATTCATAGTTCATCCATGTATTTCTGTACACAAAGAACTCCAGGAAGGCGAGGACAGCCATGAGAGAGAAAGCTACCAGAGACACTGAGATATTCCACAGAGATGTGCGGTTAATAAACCAGCTATCGCAGCCTGTATATTAGCCTGTATGTTAGCTAGTACCTGTCCCCCCACTGGCAGTTGTCTCCACGTAGCTCTCCGGCACTTTTGGGAAAGCATCCAGTTCTTTCACCAGAGTCAGAGCCTTTTTCCTGGATATTCTCCTCATGTTTGGGACCAGCAGCGGGAATATGAAGTCCTCACATAAGTGGATAGCTGCAGGCTGCTAGCTATATAAATATTAACAGTGATTGGCGACACTTTTCATGACAACTACCAAGCTAAACGTTCACGTCACGCGAACTGTTTCAAAAGTGACTGCCTAGTGTCTTTACGACGTAAAAAAATATATTTTAAAAACGTATATTTGAGTAATGAGATGTATTGTAATAATCAGGAAACACAACACACCAAGGAAGTTACCTGGGAGAAGATGATTCGCTGCTGTCTTCTTCTCCATTCAGATCAGAACCGATTCGACTTAATATCGGCGCCCTCTAGTGGTCGTTTGGTGTTATTACTTAAATGCTAGAGCGGTTGCAAGTTTTAATAATTCTACTTTTCAACCAGCATATATAGCGTTAACTTTTATTTAATAGATGTAAGGTTTTATTTTATTTCTTTTTTCTTGTCTTTCTTGCTTACTGTTTATTATTTTGCGCAAAACGTGGACATTTACTTGACTGGCAAACATCTGAATTTACACTTGTTGAAAATGTCTGTAGAAAATGGTTGTTGAGAATACCTATAGTGCAATATGGTTGCTCTGTAATGTTCTTTGCAGAAACAAATAAAGTTGTATTGAGGAAATAAAAAAGAAAAAAAAACAGCATTGTTTATTTACGGAAGAGGATTAGGGCCACTGAAAAAAAAATAAAAAAAGTTAACAGATTTTTAAATGTTATTTCAGTATGAGAAAAAAATCAGAATTCAGATTTTTCATCCCCATTATATAGTTACATTATATATCCATACATTATTTACATTATAGTAACTTCTTTTTTTATTACTCTAACATTAAATCATGCACTTTGTTTCTCAGTTTGTTCACACTCGATCTTTTGAAATGAAAAAAGGGTTTAATTAAAAAAGATAAAATAAATTGGCCACCATCTTTTATATTAACAAAAGACAGTAGAAAAATGGTATTACCATTTAAATAATCTATTATTCATTTATATATCTAGTCGATAGCATATATTGATCAAATTCAATGAAAGACAGACTTAAAACCTGAGCTTTGATGGTGAAAACAAAAAAACGTAATCTTTTTTCTTAAATGACACATTTAACACATTTAAGTAAAAAAAAATATATATATACGAAACATTTTAGTGAGATGAACCAGAGCAAAAGGCAATCAGCGATGCAGAATAACTTTAAATGAGACAGGCAGTTATTTATTGAAACTCATTTTCTTATAATTAGGGTGAGAGGAACATTGTGCATTTTAATAACAATTCCATTAATATAACTTTTTCTTCAGTTAGTCTTGTGTCTTTTCAAACAAAATCAAGATTAAACAATAAAAACAAATTCACTCTTACGACTCATATATCTATCTACACTGACATACTCTATGACTTCAAGTATTTCTTTGGTAAGATTTTGTAACCGAGATGTGTAAGCATGCCAAAAAAAAAAAAAACTCCAATTCCTCAGAGTTGCTTCTAACATCCAGTATGGAATCTGACAGAAGCTGACGATCACACGAACGCACAAGTACCTGCAGCCGAAGCAGGTTTATGGCTGACTCTCTGTTTGAAGTGAAAACCTTTCGTTCTACTCCGCAGCCACAGAATCGGGCCCCTCATCACGCAGCACGGCCGTCTCCAGGACATCAGAGGTCGGCGTGTCTGCTCGCTCCTGCGACAGATCTTCAGAGCATCTACTGACGGTGGGCGAGATCACATCAGGGCTTGTGTCGCAGGATTCTGTGCTCTGCTCTGATGTGGCTGTGGTGGTTGTCGTAGCAACGCTGGGAAGCATCGGGTCAAATTCCTCATCTTCGTCCTCCAAGATGGGCGACTCATGTATGTCTGTCATGAAAAAAAAAAAATCTGAGCTGCAACAATGTCTAATCTGATGAAATATAACCAGTATTACTTTTTTCACAGTACAAAAACACATTTTTTTGTTTTATTGAGATTTTATGTGACAGACAAATACAAAGCCACATTATGAGCCAGTGTAAGGATTATGATGCACACCTTTTTCATTATTTGTAGTGTAGCAGACATTTGTATTAAAACCTTTAAATAAACAGTTTACAATCACTATTTATTGGAATTAGAGCTGCAGGTCTTTTGAGAAAGGACTACCAGCTTAGATATCCAGAGACCGAAAACTTTTTCAAACAGCTTAAACTCAGTCAGATTGGACAGAGAGCATCTGAACAGAATTGTAAAGGAAATACTTTAGATTCTTACTAGAACCTAGGTCAGACCTTTAACTGCAATCAGTCTAACATGAATATGCTTTGATCTGGACCATTTCGTTATAGCTCTAAGTTTCATGCTTTTAGTCATTGTTATGCTGGAAGGTCAACCTCCAGCCCAGTCCTCCATACCAAGGCCTCAAATACTGTATTTAGCTTCAATTCTCACAAGCTTCCCTGTCAGTCTAAGATGAGCATCTGCAACTTTCAGCAGTGTGGTGATCTGCAGGCAATGTTTTCTTCAACACTGAGATATATATGTGTTACATGTTTTTGTGCTGTAACACTGATATAAAAAGATATATAATTTTTTTCTTTTTTCTTGAATCAGGTTACTGGGCCAAAGATCCTGTGAAAGTGAACTTTGCCGTCCAAGCTGCGAGGTTTTTCTAAAGCTGAACAGATCACATGAGGAGGAGAAGGTTATGGTCATCGGGATTAATGGAGAAATTCACCTGAACACCATGCAGGGACAGAAGAATTGTAAACTTCTAACAGATATTTACAATTCAGAACTTTGCTTTCATACACTATACCTCCTTTATTCTTATACATAAGAAAAATGGAGGGTTAGTCAATAACTTTTTCTTGAATGTGACGTCTTTGTTCCTTGATTTATGACTGTAAAAAAAAAAAGACTTCTAGGGATGAATAGTTTTTTAAAGCATTTTAGAAAAAAAAACGTTACCCATTCAAGCTCTTACTGTCCATTTTAAGCCATCTAGAAGTTAATGAAAATTAATGGATGAAAAGAAACAGCTAACTTACTGCTAAAGGCTTCTGGGTATTGCTTTGCAATCTTCCCTTTTAGTGTCCTGGAGAACCAGAGAAAGATCCAACAATGAGAAGTTGTGCTTTGGACACTGCAGATATGACTGAACAACAAGACCAACAGCTTACCTGATCCTCCTGAAGATGCTGTCCAGGTCTTTCTTCATGTCCACCAGGGTGCGAGTGTGAAGCAGGAAACGCTCATTCATCTGCTGCAGCCTCACATTTGACAGTCCGTTAAAGTTGATCAGCATCTCATTGGTTTTCTCAAAGCGGTCCAGCCTGTTTGGAGAAAAGTTATGCAAAATAAAAATAAAAACATGGACGCGCTGGATGCCATATCTGCAGAACAGTGAGGGAACATCCGACCCAAAGTACATTCAGAGAAAATAGGCTACAGGCTTAAACATTCACAGGCGTATAACTACTGAGGTGTCAGTCTACTCATTAAACAATGTTTTAGTCGTAAAGGGTCAAACAGAAAAAAATATTTTAAATATATTTTTTAATAAATGTCTCTTTAAATTATTTTCTATCATTACTACCTCCAACTTTATGGCTTAGAACCTCATCCTTCTATTAACACAAATCTCAACTGCCTGTAGAGGACACAATCTGTTCATTTAAAAGGCAACCAACCCAAAATGTTTGGCACATCCAAATATTTATGCAGCAATCTTTGTAAATCACCTGCATCCACACTTATTGCACGTATCTTTAAAAAAATAAATGAATGATAATATATATATATATATATATATATATATATATATATATATATATATATATATATATATATATAATAGCATACAAAGCACCTATTATTGTGAACCTTTGTATATCAGGCCCAATGTCTGGCAGAGAACTACCTGGATTTCACCCTGAATCCAAAATCCCAATGATGTAATACGGTGGTGGCAGCATCATCCTGTGCAGCTCTTCAGCTTAAAATTGAAAGCCGCTCAGATTTCACTGAAGTTGGCTGAAATTGAATGCTAGGAGGTTTGCATCATCTTGGAAAGGATACTAAATTCACAGCTGAGGCAACAGTTTATATATATATAAAAAAAGCACATCAGCAGCAGGATTTTAAGGTCGATATTCAAAGATAATCTCTCTTCGTTTTGACTGGGATTGAGTTATTGTACTGGTATTAATTAAAACAGACTTTAGCCGTTAGATATATAAAGCTAGACTATATTTACAAAGAAATAAAGCTCCTACAGTAGTAAAACACCAACATAATGAAACCACTAACTCCTGCATAAAGCTACTTACATGTGTCTCTGAGCCTGAATTATTGCGTTCACATCTTCGGAGTTCACCATGCTCAGCATCCTGTTGCAGAACACTGCAGAGGCTGTGGGCTCCGCCATGGTGACAGAAAGCTGCAGAAACAATCACCCATATTTAAATCAGTGGCCCCATGATGCTGTGATGTGGTTGGTCGCACTCCCTATTTCTTCATTTACATGGGTTTTCTAAGATATTATTCTCCTTCCTGGTCGTGGTCGGAGGAGGCGGACTACAGATAAATTTACTTACCTCTGCACCAACCGTTTCTCTGATCAGTGAAGGCTGTTAACTACATCTGACAACACACTGAAATAAACAATAATACATTAAACTTCCTGTCACAGGATTCCGGTGCCTTTCTTCGTGTGTGTGTGTGTGATGTTCATGACTCATTATTGCCCCCTGCTGGAAAGGCATGCACAAGACTACTGGGTCTTCGCTGATCAGTTCATCACATTATTGCTGTTTTTTTTCTTCCTTTTTTAGCTGTTGTTGTTTTATGTGTGGAATAAAATCAAATTAAGTGTGGTCATCTGCCTACTAAACCAGTCCTAACAGGTATTGAGTGGGAGAAGGGGAACAACCGGAATCATCACAGGGGGCAACACAGTCGCTGACAGACTTTCTACTGCATGTGGAGTTGGTTCGGATAATTCAGATAGAAGAAATTAGATGATAAACATATTTTTTTAGTAACACTGTTGATCAAAGAATTGTTCACAGCTGGGAGATTTAGATATGAGATCATCTATATTACCCAAAAGTCTTTTTATTGGAAAAAAGGAAGGTATCTTAATGAAAATAATGCATACCATTGATAATGCATGAACAAGTCTTTGTTGGCATATCTTGTTTACTTACCGTATTTGTTATTAGATGAAGAAGGAAATGGATGGATGGATGGATGGATGGATGGATGGATGGATGGATGGATGGATGGATGGATGGATGGATGGATGGATGGATGGATGGATGGAT
>NW_015150488.1:574836-653786 GCF_000732505.1 Cyprinodon variegatus | reverse complement strand
TGGATGGATGGATGGATGGATGGATGGATGGATGGATGGATGGATGGATGGATGGATGGATGGATGGATGGAAATTTTTCACATCTGTTATAGTGAAAGAAGGTGCTGAGTCACAAAGCAATGCTCCAATTTAATACTGTCTTTGTAGAACAAGAAATCATTCAAAAAGCTTCCTGGATGGGAAGCAAAACATCTTCAAATTTGGAGTCCAGTGGATTGTTTTTTTGTTTTTTTAAACTTTTTTGGAGGTACTACTCTGTCTAATATGACCTTCACTCCTGTGTGTGTGGCCAGGTTTTTGTTACCTTGTGGGGACAGTGTAAGACCAATTTCCAGGGATTATGCTACTTTGTGGGTACTTACAGGGAACTTGTGGGGACCAGTTGACTGATCCAGATGAGGGAAAGTTATCTTCTGGGTTTGGGGGTTAAGGTAAGGGATCAATTGAGTTTTAGTCACATTTTAATTTAAAACTGAATTCTACAAGATAACATGTAATCAGTGCAAAGAAATTAAAATCGGAGTGATGTGAGCACTTTGGTTAGTTATAGATGATACAGGGCTTTTTAGATACTGTATGTGTGTTACAGTAGTTTAGCTCAGAAAATAACCACCACAAGTTTCTATACTGATACCCACCATTTTGTTTAGATATATCGCTTAAATAATAAAGACAATTTTGGCCAAGTTTAATTGGAGACCTCTAAGGGACATCGATTGGTCATCAGGAACACCTAAATTCCTTAAGTAAACCTTGTATGGGAAAAAGATGGTTGAATGGAAGAATATATAAAAGGTGGAATCATTTTGACCATGTGCCTCCGTGTGTCTGTCAGAGAAAAAGAAAAATACACACAAGCAAACTCACAAATTCATCTCTCTAAAATTCACAAAAATTACTTTTATTAAGGGACAAGAAAAAACATACATGATGTATAAAAAATACAAAAATCGCTTTGTCTAGCTTAGCTAAGTAAATGCATAGCAACAGTACATGCAAGTCTAGGCTTAGGTAATCTACTGTGGTTTCCTACTACTTTATCAATTGTAAGCTATAAGATTAAACAGGGAGATGTATAGTTTAGCTGCAGTCTACCGGTCGATACAGTCTACATAATACAGATGCAAAGTGGTGATACAGTATAAGTTTGCACGCAACTCAGCTAATGAGCAAATAAATAGTTGCACAAAAAACGAAAAAAATCCATCTGAAACGGCTTTGAAGTCTCAGCATCACATTCCTAACAAAGAAACACTAACGGCGAAAATAATTCATAGTACAACATTTCTAAGCCAGGATACAAATAAATATGAATTAAATAAATAATGAAACTCGTATTTAAGAGCCGTCAGACCCTCCCGGCCCTTTTATGTACATATCAAACCCACAGCTCCAAACGGTCAACATTATGTGTAGGACATTTCATATTAGTGTTATTTATTTATTTTTTTATCATTTTTTTTTATTTTTAAGAATACCATAAAGATACATACAAATGGCCCGGACAAGCACAAGTGTCCATAGAAAACCTGCATTGATTTGACATTGGGTGAATTTCAATGTGCTTTGGCTTTCGATTGATAAATAAAGTATTATCAGGCTATACATCACAACACATTTGTGGTATATAAGAGGCAATAGCGTTTCAGCTTGTATAAAGACTTTTACCATAAACTGACTAAAAATGACAGAGTTTACTGACAGTGGTATTGCTGAAAGACTATAAACCGTTTTTCTTTTTGTATTTTTCTGTTTGGGTGTGATATTGTTATGCAAAGGCAATAATTCTCCTTTTCCTTTTATCTTTTTTAAACATACAAAAATAAGGTACAACTTCAGAGAAACTAATCCAAAAAAAAACAAAAAAAAACAACAACAAATAAGCAAAAGATTTACAGAGTTTTGTAAGGCCATGCAAACATTTTTTCCGAGACTCATGCATCAGGGTTATTTCAGGTCGTCTGGATGGGCGGGCTTCCCATCCATGCAGAATGCACTGTGTGTCACTGAGGCCACAATAAACATAGCTACTGTCCCTTTTTGTTTTTGTTTCCTTAATACCAATTTGAGATTAACGCTAGCACTTTCTGTAACACACAATTAAGGCTGGTGTACTTGCTGTTGAGACTGTGAATAGGCCTTATTTCAATGGAACCACATTTGGAAAGAGTTTTCTTAACAAAAACACACACACACATACATACATATATATATATAAAATCTCTTATAGGAGGGGGACGTCACTGTGAAAAGACAGGAAAACACAGGGGCTGCTGTACATGCGTGTGCTCCGTCATGTAAAGTGTCAATCGTTCCAAAGCAAACTTCTGAATGATTTAAAACAAGGACCTCTACTTTAAATAAATAAAATAACTCACACCAAAAGGTATACATTATTAAATCATTACATCAGTTAATTTAGTATTTCAACTCAAAAAGGGAAACTCATACATAGATTCATTCTATATTCATATAAAATTATAATAATGAAAATGGCTTAACGCTTCTAGCTATGAAAACCCAAAATTCAGTTTTTCAGAAATGCTCAATGTTAGAGGAGACTGTTAAAATTTTTTTTTTTTTTTATAGAGTCACTTATACTATTTATGATGTGGCAAGCCACAAACTACCTTTGCTAAATTAAATCTGCTGTTTACAGAAATCTGTAACTGAGCATATTAATGGGAAGTTAAATGAGGTAAAACATAAGGAATAATGCGGTCTTAGGACCAAACAAATTAGAAAGTTTAACATTTGTTTATTAAATTCTTTTCTTCAACACCAGAAGCGTCTTAACTGGGCTAAAAGAGGAAATACTGGAATGATCATAATCTATAAAAGATGAATTTGCCTTTTTCAAATTAAGGCAAAAGGTCTGAAGGAAGACGAAAGAGGCACAAAGTCCAATATGGTGGAGGGTCAGTGTTAAGTTTCAGCTGCAGAGGTGTCAAATAACAAAATACAAATACTTCATTACCTTACTTAAGTAGAAATTTTGGCTATCTAGACTTTACTAGAGTAATTATATTGGAGACAACTTTTTACTTCTGCTCCATACAATTTTTTGCAATTAACTCTACTTTTTACATTTAAAAAAATAGCCTTTTTAATTTTGTTTCATTTAAGCTTGTTTTCAACATGTTATGTTGGTATTTAAAAAAAACAAAAAAAACAACATCAAAACAATTTGTTTCATCCGGACAATTCATTTCTTTGTAGTTGGACTTAATGCACGAATTTGTTGTTCAAAATAAATGGCAAAATAAATAGTTTTTCAAGATGATGCAAAGTTAAATTTGACAGTTTTGCCATTAGTTATAAAACTAAGAAGTATGATGAAGTTATCGTCCAGAATTGTAGACAAATGTTCCTTTAATAAGCTCGTGCATTAATCAATCTGTCCTCAACATTCTTTTTTCATGCATTACTTTTACTTTTGTACTTTAAATAGTTTTAAAAAAAAATTACTTTTACAATTTTACTTGAGTAAAAAGCTGAAGTTGACACTAACTTCTAAAAAAAGTGTTTTTAAACAGTAGGATTTATACTTTTACTTGTGTAATAAACATTAATACTTTTGATATCTCTGTTCAGCAGACAGTGCTGATTTGGGTCTTCTGCTGATGGAGTCTTACAGGACATTTATATCATTTCAGGCTTTGCTCTGCTGGAAAACTTAACTTTCCACCTTAAATTGCGATGGCCACACTTTCAGTAAATACAGATATGGCTGTTTTAACACTGAGCTTGACTTTCCAGCCAACATGTCTGACTAAAAACTAGAAATAATAATTAGAGAAAAATGGGAAAGCAAAAGAGCAAACATTGAAAATATCAAAAAAATAAAATCAAGCTGCACTGATGCAAAAGTGTAGCAGAAGAAGTGCATGCTGTATTTTCTGTAAAACTATATTTTAGGTTTTCATTAGCTCTAAACCACAGCCTTTAAAATTTACAGAAACAAAGAACTGAAGAACATTTACCCTTGTGTTTAATGAATCTATTAAAAATATAAGTTTCACTTTTATTATTTATTTGCTAAAATGAATTAACTTTTCCCTAATATTCTACTTCATTGAGATGTGCCTGTATCAGGCATAAATATGTAAGCTTAGAAGATATCCACAGTGAGAATAGGTTCAGATCTTTAACATGTTGAGCCATAAATTTCAAGTAGCACCTTCTTTTTCCTGTAAATAAGCAGATGTATTGCGTTTTGGAAGAAAACCTGTTAAATGTACCAGCAAACTAGAGTTCCAGCATTTCATTTAAAGTAGATCAATAACACCACAGATGATGGTCCGTCATCAGCATGGTTAAAAGACACTGAATCCAAAAAAAACCCAAAAAATATACAGATAGAACATAGAAGTCCATAAATTACAGTTCAACCATAATAATAAACAATCCTCCAACGTTTTCCTGGAGAGGACAAAAGATGTTTGTAGCTGCTTTTTAATTGAAGGCAATCTGAGGCGACTTCTTTTTGTAAGTGCTCAAAAAAAAACAAAAAAACAAAAAACAAAAAAAAAAACAAAACAAAAAGAAATCCATCCCGAGATTTTTTTCAGAGCATTGCCAAATGGTAGGGGGTGCTTCACCAGCCTTCCCCCAACACCTCCCCACTGCTGGTTAGAGGTGCTGTCACACATAGCTTAGCAGGCTCAGTATTTTCCTCACCCGTAGGCGTTTTCTTTGCTTCCTCCTCCACATGGGATTTCTCCACCCCCACTTGACCCTCCTCTACCTCGACCTCCTCCTCCTCGTCTTCCTCCTCGTCCTCCTCCTCTTCCTCCTCCTCCTGTTGGTGCTGCTGCTGTCGCTGTTTCTTGCGGCAGCAGGGTTTGAACAAATGGGGGTCGATGAGCACCTCCCCAAAGCGGCCCTTGTAGATTATACCACAGCACACTTTTTGCCTGCAACAGACCGGGACACGTAGGGCCCAATCAGATTCTTTGAAGGAAACCAGCGCTGTTAATAATCTGTGTGTGTGTGTGTGTGTGAACATGCTGCAGTTAAAAATGTTACTGTGATAATCAGCTCCAATCTGTGTTTCTGTCAACTCCTACATTTATATAAGCAGCTTCAATGTCGAGTCCTTTTTGGTTTTTTACTAGAAACTTACATTTAGAAAAGTCCATCTACAGTTTTTTTGGGGGTTTTTTTTCCCCCATACTTTCAACCAAATTGTATATGACTAATTCTGAATCTACATTTAAAATTAATAGTTGAAACATGCACAAAATAGTTTAACCATCTCATCTATTAATTGGTTACTATATTAAGACAAAATAATATTTAGTTTTTTAAGTTAGAATTACAAAAATGTTGTATATTATTCAACAGATTTTGAAATTAGAAAAAGATAACCTGAAAAAAAAATTAATTAGTGAGTTTATGTGAGAAAAAAGGATCCTAAGTAACAACTACTTGTAATGACTGGTGAAGTGTTCTCTCCTTTGTATAAACGTTTTAATTAAACTATTTGATGTCATGCCATTCTACCTCGATTGGATTTAGCTTTAGAGTCTGATTAGACTTTTTTTTTCCTGCTGCATCTCCTTAGTTTTTGTGAGCTTCAGCACACAAACTGGTGTCTGGATATCTTCCTGCAAGATGCTTTGCAGAGAGCAGAATCTGTAGTTCCAGTGACATGGAATCAATGACAGCAAATCTTCTGGGTCGTTAAGCAGCAAAGCAGTGCCTGACACTAACATGTTTGACTGCAGCAGGGATCATATTCTTCTTCTGAAATGCTCTGTACACTTGATGCTGCAGGTAATAAGCTTCAAAATAAGAGCGTTTGTCTCATGAGTCTAGAGAATATTTTTCAAAAGGATATGAGTTTAGATATTTGAGATAATTGTGAATGTGTTCTTTGACAGCATTTTTTCACCATTTGTTAATTTATAGATACTTATCTGACTTTAAACCAGACCTTCAGTCCTGTAGATTTTGCTCTGAGTTCTTTTGTCACCTCCTGAATGAAGTGTCAACGCACTCTGGGAATAACTTTGGTTAGCCAGCCACTCCTTGGAGAGTTGGACACGGTTCCTTTTTTTGAACCTTGTTGAAAATCGCTCTCGGTGAATCTAAAACTACTCTGTAAGTGTTTTTAGATATGTGGCTTGTCATTTTTTACCCCCATATGTTCATTAATTTTAATTTTAAGTATTTAATGAGTTGTTTAAACCTACTTCATGTCTTCCGTTAGGTTCTGTTTAATTATTAATTGAAGGATCTGGCAATACTCGGGCCTAATTGAATCCAGTTTCACCTCATTTTATCTCTACAGCCCGGACTCATAAAAACAGGCCATTTTAAAGCACTTTATCGAGTCAGTTCAATCAAACCAGCCAGACACATTGATGAAAGGTTTTAACATAGGTTTACATTTAGAGCCAGGTTGCATTGGATAGTTTTCTTTTCTACGGTTACCTTTATCTGATATTAAATTTTGTTTTCTACTTTTGAGTAGATTTAATAATCCAAAAAGAAAGATAGGATATCTGTGACAAGTAGAGTTCTTTCTTGTGGCTCTATGAATAAATACGCTCCAAAATTTTAAAGGTATAGTGGAGGAAGGTCTTTTTCTGGATGGACCATCAAAATAAGTGGCCCTCCTTATGTCAATTGTAGCATCAGACCTACCTCTTCCAGTAAGTGAGATCCAAAAAGGAGAAGACTGGGGAGCGGCCGGACCCCCGGCTCAGCTCGGTGTCGGATCCATCATCTGACAGGTTGCTGTAACTGGGAGACTGAGCTGGAGAGGCACTGGACGTTGTGCTGTGGGCGTCTGAATCTGATGATCGGAACAAAGAACAGGAGCTTCTTAGATCTGACAAACTGTTTGTCCACTCTGGTTATCATGTCCTGGTGTCAGCGTTTGGTCAAACTTACTGTGTCTTTTAAGCTCCTTCTGCAGCCTGCTGATCTGGCTTGGTCGAGCTTTCTTTGAGATGGTTTTGATTTTCTTTGGCCTGGATGTTATCTTTAGGCTGGGACCCCCTCTGGCATCAACAACCTGTGCACAAGAAATCATTTTTTGTTTTTTTATTAATCCAAAGTCTCTACTATCAATTATCTGAAACCCATACTAAAGTTATTTACAACCATCTCCAATGGCTTTTTGTTTGAAGAATTACTCTGTTTCCAATTTCCTTGCTTCTGCATAGAAAAGCTCCCCCCACAGCATGTTGCTGCCACCTCCATTTATCTGTAGAGGAATGATGCAAACTAATAGTTTCCTGTCTTATATATTTTACATAAAGGTTTAACATGTAACCTGATGTGTTGAGCGTAAAGATAACAGTTGTTTTGCTGTTCCCCCCAGAATTACCATCAGCTTTGAAGCTGCTTCTTCTCTGATTAAGGCTTTCTTCATTACAGCTCCCAATTAAAACGGACATTTCTTGGTAGATTTTAAATTTGAAAACAATTGATGAAACAGCTCTCTTAGAGATGCTCAAAGTTTGGAATGTTCTTATATAAGATATCCTGCTTTGAACTTCTCAACACCGTTCGCCTACTATTGTTCTTTAATAAACTTTAGAGATATTACCATGTTTAAAAAAAAAACATAATTAAAAATGTTGAATCTTTGCCTCTACCGGTGTGTGTTGGTTGATCCATTAAAACGTAAAAACCTCCTCATACTTAAGTCTGGAACTATAATGTCAGATCCCCCAGAGTCCCCAGGACTCACATGGTTCCAGTTTTTCTTGGTTCCCACTGGTAGCTTTTTCCACCGTTTCACAAGGAGGACGCAGGCGTTACAGATTTCTCCAGATCTGGTTTCACTCAAGCTGCAAAAACAGTTTGTTTTTTTCAACTTGGGTTGCAATTCCACACACACACACACAAAAAAACAACAACAACAACAACAACAAAACAATAAAGATGCAGCAAGTCCTCACAAAAGAGGCCGTGTTCAGGTGTGCTTCTCTTACCCAAAGCAGCTCCTGAAGTCCTTCTCATATCGTTTGCTGTCTGTGAAACGGGAGCTGGAGGACTTGGCCCGGCAGATGCAGCAGCCTTCCAAACTCCGGTACATTTTGGGCTTATGAAAGCCAAACATCTGCATACACACACAGATATTTCAATATTAACAGCTCATCATCACTGTGCATTTTATATAGACTGCAATGTTGCACAGCTAGAACTTAAATAATAACATTTAAAAAAATTCAGGATTATCATAATTCATTAAAAATGTATTTAATAATAAACATAATAAATAGTTAGAGATATTAGTGAAGCATCACTCTGCTGTGACCCACATGGTGGAAGTAGGTCAACAGTCAGACAGCGTGTCAGACAGATAATGTCACCATGCTGCGCTCACTGGATTCACGCAACGTTTTAGAAACTCCTGGCACGCACCAGGCTGCACATCATGCAATGTTACGCTTCCATATCACCGGGATATTTAATAACTGTTTTTTGTTTTTTTGGCCGGAGAAGAAAAACATGCTGGATGAAAGCGTGTCTGCAGCAGGAGACTGGAACACCTATAAGCGCGCAACATGCAAAAGTGTGCGCTGATTTATGTTGCTAGGCAAAATGTAATCTCCCATTACACATGTGGACCAACTGCGGCAAAACTGGGAGCCGCGCCTCCCAGACTGGATTTTCTTTTTTTTTTTTCTGCCATCATTCCTTGGGGTCCTCTGACAGTGCGTTGCCACACGGAGAGCTGCAGAGATGAGAAAAATTCAAAGACCTTTCACTCTGCTGCTGATTTAACACACCAGCAGATGTTGATAATTGGTTATTTTTTTAACGTTTTGCGCTGGATGCTAAATCTTGTTAAATTAAATGATACCAAGCCGAAAACGTAAAAAAAATATTTGCAAAGCATTACCTAATGGGGTATCCTGGGCAATTATATTCCCAACATCGTTTTGAGGTTTTAATTCAAATGCAACAATTGCAAAAACATTTTATTGATCCCAAAGGGAAATTAAATGTTTATTTAACTGATTTTCATTTTATTTTTATTTTTTAACAAGATGTTGTATATGTCAATATTTTTAGGCAGGAAAGATCTTCTGTAGTGGTCTGTCTTGCAGCGGATTGTGAGAAGCCTCTGACTGAAGAGACAATGTTCGCCCAAATCCCTGAATCACTATATACTGTAGAGCCGGGGACTATATAGTGGGCTTTATAGTGCACTAAGTTAACAGACCACCACCTTTTGCTCCCTGTTGGTCATGTGACTCAGGCTACCCTGCCTGTGCCATCTTTTCCTCTCTCGTTCTCTAAACAAATACCATGGTGTTTTGCGAGGAGAGCTTTTGCAAGCCATTCTGGGATATATCTGCTCATCTAGTGACCATGGATGATCACTACTTTTGAAGGTGTATTGTGGGAAATGTTGAGTCCACTGTTTTTTCCTCCACAACATATTCAATTCGGTTTAGTTTATTTATATAGTGCCAATTCACAACACGTCATCTATTCGAACACTCCTATAAAATGACATCTCTCGGAACATCCGGACACAGCCTTAGCCATCGTTTGACATCCTTTGGAATCAGGTTAGTCACGGTTTGTCTGTAGTGTTCTTAATTTTGTGAAGAATTTGTATAAACTATTCCAATAATTAATTTCAAATCAGCAGTTTATTCAATTAATTAATTGCAAACTTACGTGTTTGTAAGTGCTGCTAGTTCTATGATACATTTTACATTTTCTAAAGAAAGGCAATTAAAAGAGTAAGCCGGCTCCTCCTTATGCATTAGGAGATATGTCATATAGTTTTTGTATCAACTCAAAGTATTTTGATCATCTGTAAACTGATTGAAGATCAGTGAACTATTACTATAATGACTGCTTATAAATGTCTTTACTAATTTGACTTAGAGAATTTTTGTTGTCATTTTGCATATGCAGAGTGTATACAAAACTACTTGTACAGCTTTCAGAACATTTCCATTCCTTAAAGTGCAGCAGTGATCAAATATAATCAGTGTGGGAGAAAAAAAAACCTGGTGCAAAAACCGCATTGATATGGAAGTTCAAAGCATTAAATATGCATGGTGCCAATACCCAGAATTTGAGGCACATGAATTGTATAGTTTCTAAGGAAGGGTAATTTTGTTTCAAAATGCAAATAAAATATAGACAGGTAAAATAAAGTTCAGGACAGCAAAACCAAATCTGGGGAATATAACTGAATGAGAAAAAATGGAATCCTTTATTATGACACGCCATTTGTTTTAATAATATTAATTAATTATTTTAGTATAATATAATGATTTTCTTTACAACAGCAGGCTATTCTTTGCAGCAGTCTACAGGTAGATGTTTTTCCCCTTTCCGTGGGCCGTCTTTAACCACACACGATCTCTGCAGCAAAATACAGTACGTGACGTAAGTCAACATGGCAACACAATTCAAAGGCGGAGGCAATGTGGAGAAGGGGGTGTGATGCGATTTTCAGCAAAAGCTTAAATGTTAACAAATTAATTACAACAAACCCCGCTGAAAGTTATCGCCCGTGCTTTAATAACACCTTAATGTTTCATAAACTGAGAGACTCGCTCATTTTATACCAAAGGAGAAGCATACGTCGCTGAAAAAAATTCACCGCCCACTCTACAGCGAGGAAGCATGGCATGCCACACGACCTGCTTCTTGCGCACCCATTTTATGATGACCGTCCTCCACTCGACGATGCCCGACTTCCCCTCCTCACTTCAACTTCTTGCGAGCTAAAAAACTGAGAATAACACCTCTTCGAAATAAATTATCCCACTTTGAGCCGGAATAAAGGGCATTTTTTCGTTAAAAACGTGTAATTTGATCTTAACTCTTTGTTATTCCACAGCCGCGTCACAGCAACTGTCCTCGTCCAACTAAACATGTGCGCAAAGTTCAAAGCTTCTATCTTCTTATAGTCGGTTTCTATTCATGTTTCTCGCTCTAAACAGTTTTTTGAGGGAGTTTGAGCTCCACGGTGCGTTCACGGACAGTTTGTGTTTAACAGGAGGCGTTTTGTTGACAGTGGCGCCGCGTGTTGAGACGCATCTCTACTCCGGGTGGGCGTGAAGGATTCAACTTGGCATCAATGTAAAGCTCAACAAAATACGCTCAAATTCAACAAACTGCCCTACAGTGCTGTTTTGAAAAATCCGAACTATAAAATGATGCAAAATTCAACTTTAAATAAATTACATTAGTGGTTAAATTAGTGATTCCCTCACGCAGCCGAACGCACCAACAACAACAGCCACAATCTTGCTTCTTATGTCTGCATCTGATATAAAGCTTTCCCTCTTCTCCATCCTTTTTCCACTTTCACTTGAGTCATCAATAAAATTACCTACAAAACATCAATTGCTCGGAGACAACTCCAAGCTTATCTTTTATTTCACATCTCTAAGCGCAACAAATACTTAACAAACCAGGCAATTAAACACAGCAAAACAAACATAAACCGTTCGCAGACGTTACCTTGATGAAAGTTTGGTTAAGCTGACGCAAAGCAGATATCCTTAAAGAGCGTATTAGGAAAACCAACCCGCATCAGTAAAGCGGCTCTTGTTGATGTCTGAGCTTTGAGGACGGGACTGGAGAGTTGTGAAGCCACTGCGCATGCGTCACATCCACACCTCCATTTCAGAGTAGTGCGCAGGGCCCCCTCATTTTTTTTTCTTTTTCTTCAATCAAACTATTTACATAAGCGACGTGTGACGTAGGCGTGCGTCTGAGCTCGACTGGCCTTATAAGGATGGGAATATTAAGCGGGAACAGGGGGCTCGGCCCTGGTTGCTATGGCACATTGGAGAATGTAAGCAAAGGGGCGGGGCTTGTTGTTTTACTACAGAGCGCCAGATGGCTTGTCTAGGGGGCCTGCAGTTTTTTTTTTTAGGAGGCTCGGCGTCTAGCGACGTGATGGGCTTTGTTGATTTAAAATTCGCTCGAAAACAACGAGATTAGTGTTGAATTAAAAGCTGGGTGAAATCTCTGACTCACTGTCTATTTTAGATCAAACATATTCCTGTGCAAAAAAGGAAAAAAAAAAAAAGAACAATCAAATATAAGCAATTATCCATGTAAACAGCTCTTTTTTTCATGATGCAATTAGAGTAATTTAATAAATTGGCATAACCACAAATATAAAAACCCCTGAGGTATCTGTCCTCTTTTTTATGTAGGTGCACTCATAAACCGTATTGTATTTTATTCGGTTCCATGTTGCAAAGAATGTATGAGTTATAAAAACTGTCTAAACAAAAATCTGTTTTGTGCGAGCCTGATTGAAACTGAAATATAATCTGAGCAACATGTCAATTGTAGTTTTATTTTAACAGTATTGTGATGGATTTTAAACAGCAGACAGATCAGGGATGAAGATGCACAAAAAAGTTTAAAGCTGGGCTTAAATATGAATCACAAGATCAAATGAAAACAAAGCAGCAGCGATAAGGCCGCTAGTAACTCTGGAGGAGCTGCAGAGATTGTTATATTTGAGAACATTTCACCTTGATGAGCAATTCTCATCTGACCCATAATTCTTTCCCTCCACTTTACAAAGATGTGTTGTTTTTTGGTTGTATACCATAAAAAATATCCCAATAAGAAACATCATCGTTGTGGTAAATATGTTAAATATAAGATTATATTACAAGACACTTTATAAAATAGATTAGAAATATTGCAAAAACTGAAATAAAAAAAGTAATAATCTGAACAGCTGTTTAGTATTTTAAGTTTATGGCCAAAAAAAAACCTCCACAACTTTGCATTAGTCAGGTTTTGCCGTTGATGCTGTGTTACTATTAAGCCACTTGCTGCAGTTTGAAAATGTATTGAATAATTTGGAAGGGCTCTCTAACAATGCACAGAGTCCTGCTGCTGCAGCTGCTCCAAAGCAGATGCAATGCAAGAGAAGGACACCCCAGATACCTTTTGTGATCCTTTTTATTCTTAGTATCATCTTCTATAACACACTACAACTGCATTGGTTGCAGATTATCACGGTTCCCACATGACAGCCTTTAAAAATGTTTTTTTCTTTAAGATGATGACGGGGAATGATATTTGTTAATGTTTCCTCGGATATCATCCTCATTGTAGTTGTAAAATACAGATAAGGGGATTTTTTTGTAATTTTAATATCAAATATTTGGAGTAGAATAAACAGTTAAACATGTAGCCAGTTTGTCATAAGTAGTAGTTCAGTATCTATTAATCATCCATAAGTTACTGCAGAAAAATCTCCTCAACTTTCTCTCAGTTTCTTAACTGATCTAAACTTAAGCAATGCATCAAAATGCTTGAAAGCTTCATCACCACTTGGGGACTTTTATAAAAAATGTTTTTGACTTTACGATGCCAAACGTTTGTCTTTTTCTCAGACCACACACTTATATCTTATATTTGCAATATAACATACATGTTTCTGGACACATCCTCATTAAGAAAATTGAATTAACCAACAGAGTCTTGGAGTTGAACCAGAGTTTGTATAGCTTAAAAATTTTGAGCAAGCAATTCTTTTACCTGAACAATTTATTTAATAACAGGTTTCCTTATCAAATTCATTAGCTATATATTAGTTTATATTGATTTGAAGAAAAAGAACTATATAACAGAGGTGATACAAAATATATGATATAATGTTATATAATAATTTCAGTTAAATCAAATTGAAATTGATTTACTTGATCATAAAAAGGTGGACCCAGGAGGACGTATTGCTGTTATGTACTATAAATACTGTACCTTTTTTCTCATTGGGTTATATTAAACGCTGCCTGTGGGGTGTGGAGGACTGTAGGATGTTTGTTTACAGTTACTGAATTTGCTGGAGTGCTGGATTCTTGCTTTTCTGTGTTTAAGCCCCTTTATCTGTTTTTATGAATGCTTCTAACCTGCCTGACCATACTACTGAACAAATATTTATGGTCTTGTAAGATAGATCAGAATAATAAAAAATAAAAATAAACAAACAAAAATGAATATACACAAACCCAAATCTCTTACAAAACTGAAAAAAAATCATGAGATTGTGGTTTTAACATATAATATATTATTTAAGTTTAAATTAAGTAAAATATTTTTGTTTAAGTGGATACAATAAATGAATAGAACCTCTAAATTATTAAAATATTTGTTTTATACTTAAAAAAAGACTTGTTTTTTTGTTTGTTTTTGCACCTAATTCTGCAACATTCAAACTGGGACTGTATGTAGTGTGTTTCTTCTAAATAATAACTAAATGTCATTGATCTCACATTGGAGAAATTTACCTCTGCATTTAACCCATCCCCTTTAGGAGCAGTGGGCTGCCGTTGTGCAGCCCACAGGGAGCAGTCAGTGTCTTTGCTCAGGGACCCAGAGTGGCAGTCTGTGGGAGTGGGGCTCAAATTCAGAACCTCGGGATTCCAAGCTCTATGCCCTAACCACTAGGTTAGGTTGAAAATAAATGATTGATCACACTCTGATGTATTTGAACTTTAAAGTAACAACAAACTGGGAATAGCAGGTTGTAGAAGGTAAAGTTCCAGATTGGTCAAGGAAGTTTCCATCAAAAACAAATTAATGATCAGTATGTTTTTTTTTTTTTTTGTATACCTGAAACAGAATAAAAAATAAAATAACATTAAATACATTATAATCTCTTTTCTTAGGTAAAAGTATTGACCCCTAACAGGGTTGTTTTTTTCTTTTTCCTTACAATTACAAGTTTCAGTTCAAATGGAGTAACATCTGATATTTGCAGCTCTATTGTCGATAAAAACCAACAAGATAACCTGAGTAGAAATCCTGAAATTATTATTTAATTCATCAAGGAACAAGGGATATCAAAAACTGTTCTTATGTGAAAAGGCTATTGTGCCTTAAACCTAAGCACTGGTTTTGTCTCCCTTTTTGAAGCAACAGCTGCCATCAGTTTTGTAGTAATATGTCGTCTACATCCCTCCAGAAGAATTAAGACCTGCTCTCCTTCATAGAAATATAAATAAATATATTCAGTCATTAAAGGTCAGTCAAGAAAGGCGCTGTTAAATAAAATGTATTATTATTATTAAACCAAATAATCTAAATTTGATTTAAAACTTTTTTTTTTAGGAACTCAGAGCTGGACTTGGGGGTATGACAAAGGGGCATAATCGGCAAAATAATAAAAGCGTGTTTGAGCTGAAGGTTGCGAACTAATGGAAAGACATGTTTATTCAGAATATTCTCATACTTACATCCAGCAACAGGCCAAACAGCTGTCTCGTTAGTCCTTAGACAGAAATTTATTGGAACAGAAAGATGTTCTACGTGTCAGTGTGAAAGGTTCCTTTCTATTCCTATCATTAAATCATGAACATTAGCCTAAGTGAGACCTTTTATTGGATCTTATTCAGCTTCTCTTGGAGCTCCTGGGTGGGTTACCAGCACCTTTGGAGTCATTTAAGAGGCTTTTAAACCATTGAATTATCAGTGACTCAGTTTCTTTATATTGATGCATGTTGTGTTGCCTTTTTAAAATATTTTGGCCAACTGCAAGCTTTTAAAATTCTGTTAAAGTAATTTTCATCCATCCATCCATTTTCTAACACGCTTATCCCAAGTGGGGTCACGAGGGATGCTGGTGCCTATCTCCAGCTGTCTACGGGTGAGAGGCGGGGAGAAAAAACCTTGGTCAGGTCACCAGTCCATCGCAGTAAGGTAATTTTTATTATTACTATTATCATTCAGGTCTGGCTGAAATTAGGTCAGAATGTCACAACTGAAACTTAAGCCGAAACACATAACCAACTATGAGATTAATCTTTTTTTAATCCTTTTTGAAAAAGAAATCAGCCCCAATTCCATATTTTCAATTCCAGGGAACTGTTCGTTTTATGATTCGTCAACAACAACATATCAAAACAAATCATCTGTGTCAAGAACTTTAATTTTTCAACAGCACAAACCATGAATAACTTATTATTGCTCTTTCTAATCTGCATCTAAACAACAGAGGCTTGGTCATAATGGGGTACATGGTGCTTGCAGGATAGTGCAGATCTGTTTTCACATATCTTTATCTGTTAAATTAAATGCAACATTAAAATACCTTCACATTTTTAATGAAACTGTGCTCTTTTGATCTTATAAGACAATTAAACAGCATGTCTATCATCCACATGGGAAAGTGGGCCTACAAAATGATGCTAACAACATATTACTGCATACTGAAAAAAGGAAACAAATGAGATGGGATGGATGGCGCAACTTTAAGAGAAATCTGACGCATATGACTATTAACAGCGAACGAGATTGGTGAGAAGGATTCCTGACAGAGAAATAAACAGGACTAGATATGACACAATAAGGACACCAGCTTGGATCCAACTAGGGTTTTTCATAAGCCAGACTCTGCTCAGCACATGACCCAAAACTGAAAAAAAAAAAAAAAAAACAAGAACCAGGCCAGACATGATACTATAACAAGAGCTTCATGTAACATTTTTATGCATAAATTATACAGGGAGAACATTAATTTTCTCAACAATATTCACTTAGATATCAAATAAATGATGGTTAATAAGGCCTGAGCAATGGCACTTCAGATTACAACACCTAAAGTAATGAAACGAAGATTCTGGCCATGCATGTTTAAATCTTAAGTGCAAGCAACACAGCAGGAAATAGTTACAATTGTTCTAAAATATTTTATAAGACGGATCATGTAAGCAGATATTTTCTGCATGTTCAATCTTTTCTCCTCGAGGGGATTTCACAGTGTAGACAAACACAGGACTATTTCCTGGAGCAGATATAATACTTTTACATCGGTGAATAAAGAGATATGTTTGGTGCTTGAAATTCTGCTGAAAATGTTGTAAGAGTCTGGATGCATTTTGTTCCTTTCAGTAGTTTTGAACTCTTTAGGGTGCATGCGTTTCCATTTCATGGTCAGAGTTCGACTCCTTTGACCAGCGCTGCCTCCAGGGTAATGCTGAAGTCGTTCAGCGTATGAAGGATGCGACAGAGGGAGTGTAGGGCAGCCCGGTCCCGCAGCAGAGCTCCATCCTCATATGTCCGAGCTGTTAGGGGACACTCTGCCAGCAGGGGGAACCACTGGGACAGTAGCCGGTCCCTGCAGAGATGGACAAATAACACTTGGTAATGGTGTCAGTATTATCTGAATAAGTTGGAAGTATTTTAACTTAACTTAAAAAATCCATATACAATAGTTTATCTTGAAGAAGCTTATTTTAAGGAGGTCAAATGTTCATTATCCATTATCCAAAATGTCTTTGATAAGTTAATATCTCATTGGAGTAGCCTCTTCTAGCCTAGACATTAAAAGCGGACAATTGAAACCTGCATGGCATCACCAAAGTATAAAGGAAACAGACCCTGAAAATGATCTTTTGTTGACATGACAACTCTGTAAAATGTATTTTTGTTTGTCCAAAGTTCCTTTAAATCCACCATGTACTGATGTCTTCAGCTTTCTCATTTGAATTTAATTCTAAAAGGTTTTGGTTTTCTTTTTACTTTAAATCTAACTGCAATAGAGCAGGTTTGGTTAGCAGATACACTCTTGATAGAGGTTAGACTATGTAGACAAAAACTTTGCTTGCAAACTTTCTTTAGTCATTAAACTAAATTTTAGGCAATTTAGACAAAAATGTAATTACAGGTGTGGACTGAAGGATTTGAAAGTCAGTTTATTTATTCAGCACACAGAATCTCCTACACTGTAGGCGTAACAGATCTTGTCATAGCTTTTTTTTTCTTTTCTTTTAAATTTCATGTGATTTATGTTGCCTTTACATTTTTTGCTACTTTGCCTAAATTCTACCTCTTCGTTAAAAAATAGGGGAAAAAATAAAAAGAAATGAAGGTTCACCTTATTCCCAGGCAGACAAACAGCTGGAATTTTCCCTCCTTCCCGATGTTCCGGGGAGAAGTGTTTATGGCGTGGACGTAGCGGCACAGCGAGTCACAAGGTGGACCTTTTGGTAGAGTTGATCCCTGCAGGTCTCCCATCTGATCGTTTGTCTCCAAAGAAACCACGGCTTTTTCTATGAGGAAAGATTGACGGATTTACATGAGGAACAAATGCTCAGTCATACCTTGCTGCATGAAACCTTATATGAGACACTACCATTGACAACCACAAGATGGAGACAAGAAGCACAAACACTCATTGAGAACTGACTTACCCACAAAATCCCAAACAAAAACATTCCTCTGAAAAAGACGGTTGGATCTGAACCCGTGGAGGAGGAACTTCTCCAGAGCTAGGACCAGTCCTCCTTCGCCACATAACAAGACTGTCAGGTTCCCTCTCTGAGATTACACAGAGAAAAAGGTTTAGTAAGAAACAGGCTCAAAAGAGGAAAATGTAGTTTATTCAATCTTTATCACATTAGCAGTGCTTTCTTCACACATGAAAAAATAACATTGAGGGATGGAGATAATGAACAGCGATGTGCAGAATTCTGCTCCCCTTAATTAAACAGCTTGTCAGGCTTTCAGCTCAAATGAAGTGAACAATGTTTAATGGATGTATACACAATAATGAGGCTATCACAGAAACGCACCTCCTGCTCAGGTTTGTGGAAATGCTTAACAAGGTTGTTGGCCGCCTCCCTCAGGTCCTCCTGCACCTCAGCAGAGTGCATTCCTGAAAACACAAGCAGAAATTTGAGCATCTTTAATGCCATTTCAAAAAACAAGTGGAAACCAGAGCATGTCGTGACACAAACAAGTAGGTCAGCTATTGTTTTCTTTGTCAGTAACGTACTGCTTCGGCCACCCAGCGATCCCAATACAGTTCTGACACTCTGAGATGGAGACGCTAGCTCTGGAGGAGTTCCTGACCACTTCCCAGCTTCCTCTTCAGCTCCAGGAGACACCAGCTGACCGATGAGGACCCTCTCCAAGCTGCCATCACCTACGCCTTTCCCCAGCCATCGGCCACACGGAAACCTGCCAAAGGAAAATACCATTTTCATCACATAGAAACATATTCTGTTTTCTCCGGCTGTGACTCAAACCACAAAATGTATTCCAATTTTGGGTTGTTTCCATGATTTTGGAGGAATGTAATGTGTTTGTATGAGGCTTAATGTAATTCAGTGTCACCGTCGAGGTTTAAATAATAAAATCTGATATGAGTTTAGTTCTGTTTAGCTTGTGATTGTCAATTGGAAACAAGTCTGCATAGCTAGCGTCAATTCTCTTGGTAGGTCAAAAGTTTGTGTGGACTGTCGCACATTTTCACACAACATTCATTTTTATACATCTCCAGTTTTATATTAAACTTTGTGTTGTAGGTTTTTTCACACTTCATACATGAGGTCCCAGATCTTACAGAATGGGTGGGGGGCCATTAACCATAATTCCCTGTGCAGTCTTTGTCTTTTTTATTTTTGGAAAATGATACTGCTTTTAGTTACAATTTAAAAGTACAGCCCTCTTTAAATCTCCCTGTATTTCATAATTCAAAATCATACACCAGTTTCCAAAGTCATTATGACTAACACCATGGTCCTGTATGATTTAGATAACTCCCTGGTGTAAAAAAAAGCTGAATCTAAGTAATGATGATTTCCAGTTTTCTGCAGAACTTGATGGCAAGGTGAGGAGCTAATTCATCCATTAAAATCATGATTTACAGAAGGAGGGTCACAACTAAAACACAACGGCCCTTAAGGACAGGAGATGGATTTCTTTGCTATATAGGCAACAAAGCAGTCCACGGTCTTTGTGAAATACATCACCAAGATAGTCAAAAACTGTTTCTTTTTCCCACGACATCAGAGAAAACAGTAGATACAAAATAAACTTTCAAATGTCTATTCATTTTCTTTTCTTGGAAGTATGAAACAGCAGATTTCACAGCATGACGTAAAGCCTTTGATTTTTGGCGAAGTGCCAGCAGGAGTCCCAACTGAAGCATGTGTCTTTAAGAGACACATAATGTTGTATTAGGTAAAAGGAAATTACCCAAGAAATATATGATAAAACGCAGCTTTCTTGGTCTTTAGGTGGGGAAAAGGGACATTTAAGTGAGCACTCACCTAGCAAAAAAATATGTGAAAAACGTGCTACATGCTATTCCTAAAGGCGGCAAATAAAACATCGGGAATAAACTTCCGGTCCTGACGGTGCAGGAGACCCCATTGGCCAGATCTGCAACAAAGCGTCCTAACAGGGCAGGTCTGGGTCTTGACAGTGCAGGTTTGCAGCCAGACCCCTTTCGCTTTCCACACATTCATCCCTAGTTTTATGTCAAACCCACCTGGACTGTTTGTTCCTAAAATGTTATCTGATCCAAGCACACAGGTATAATTCCAATAGTAGGAATAGCAGGGGTAAAACCAGAGGGTGAGATTCACCTGTAGGTGTGTCCTGTGATCTCGTTGTACACCACCACACAGTCGATCAGACACTTGGCCAGTAGGCCCGAGTTCTCCTGCACTCCCAGCTGCAAGGTGCTCAGCCGGCCCAGGTTCTTGCACTAAAAGAAGAAGCAGATTAAGGATCTCATTATATCAAGTCTGCTCTGAGAGAAAAAGCTTTTGCATTCCTATTTTAGAAAAATCTGTGGACCTTAGTGAGAGTAAAGGAACTAAGGCCTTTTTAAGATTTTTTTTTTTTTTTTACCAGTAAAGACTTCTGATAATTTAATCATCTATCAAGTTTTAATACCCACTGAATCTATCCAGATGGTCCAGACTGGCCGAATTTGAAACATTTTTTAGGACTACAATTAGCTTAAGTAAAGACCCATAAGAGGTACAAACAATAAGTTTAGTAAGTCATATTTTTAATTTTATTTTCTGTTATAACGTAGGAGATTTACATTTATTTTTACCAAATTAAGTCGAAATTTGGTAAATTTCTGACAGTTTTCTTTTAAACTCTGTCAGTCAGTTAAGGTTTTTACATTTCAATTTCCTATATTCAGTTTTTCTATTCAATATTCAGTCAGCTTTAGAAAGTCGGTAAGGCATTTTAGACAACTTTTGAAACCTTATTTTCAAACCAAACCTCATAAAATGCACACTTCCTTGTAGGTTAGTAACAGATAATGTAAAAAGAAATCTTTTTATTGTGATTACTTAATCATACATAAGGTCCCTTTCAGCAGCAAATTGCTATTAGTGAAAGCAATTTGCTCATGCAAATAGGCTACCTAAAGCATTAATAAAGAATGAATGGCTTATTCTAAAGTGCTTTTTATGACTGATGGCAGAATGAAGCAGGATAAACACAGACAAAGGGGGGACTCTTATACTGTGATGCTGTTGCTGGTTCCGTGTGTATGAAAAGAAAGCCTGGCGCAAAGGCCCATTATCGGCCCACTGATATTAAGAAATTAAAATTTAAAAAGAATAGTGAAAAGGAAGCCCTCTCTGTCCATCATTCTGAAGATAGGTTTCTAGAGTAAATTGTTCTTTCTGCTTATGTTGAAAAATGCTTGACACAGAACCAAGTTATTCCTGGAGTAAAACAGCATGAAAGAACTCAGCATTAAATGCATGATAAAAATAAAAAAAACCAATGTGGTCTAAATCAAATAAAAAGTCAGTGATCGTAACCACAAAATGATCAAAAATACAAAATGTTAAATTTTTAATGCACAGACAGTAAAAATCCTAAATTCATACCAATCTTTCTGGATGGTGCACCCAGACATCTAATGCACATCTCTTTAAACATTTATGAAAAACTTCATCCTGAGCTTTTCTCCCTAAAGGCAGCCACCATCTTTTTATTCTTTGGGTTGTTTTGGAATACAAACCTGAAAAAAGATTTCCTGTGAATTCTTTGGGATCTGCCTAACTCCTGAGTCGCCCAGCTCTCCAGAGACACACACCCAGGGGTTAACTGTTGCCATGGCAATGCTCAGCTTCTTCATGGGAATTATAACAACACGGTACGGAATACCTAAGGAGGAGAAAAAGGACACCAATAGGATTTGTGTGCATTTTTTTTAACACTTCTCTATAAATTCAAATGTTTTTCTGACACTCCAAAAAGACCTGGCAAAAGGCCTGGCAATAAAGTCAGATGGGTGGGGATGCATGTCGTAAAACACAACTAAAAGCTGAACGTTAGTGTCTCTTTGTGTCCTTTAGGGTAACAGGACTGCCAGTAAATTCTACTATTCCGGTGGTCAGGTTTATAGGACTTACTGATGGAGGTGAAGGTGCGGGTAAAACAGAGGTAGTCCACAGTGTTGAGGGAGAGCAGGTGATACAGAAACTGTTCTCTCTCTTCCTCGCAGAGCAGGAATGCATGAGGTTTATACAGCTGCCTGTGGGGAAAGCATGAAATCGATATATAAAAAAAAAAAAAAATAGTGGATAAGTTTCTAAAAGGAAACTCAAATGAATGAAGGAATGCAGCTGTTTGAAAATCAAAAACTTGTTGTTTTTTAAGAAAATGTAACAAAATTGATTTAAAAACGGATTTCATTTTCTTTCAACTTGGAATTTAATGTAAAATAGGTATGGAGTATGGAGAATAACTACCGTTAAAGAAAAAGTACAAATATTACAGAATTTACCATGTGAAACCTGAGCTGTTGTGAGGATGTTTAAAAACCAAAAGACAAGAACAAAATGGTGTTCATTCAGAGCAAATATCTACAACCCGTAGCTCTATGTAGCTTTGTTACATTCCTCACTCAAATGTCTTTTAATTATTAAGATGTTAGAAAAATTGTCTGGTTTCAACAAGTTTTCTATTTTTCTCAGTCAAATAAAAGTAAAAGATAAAATGAGTATTTCTAAGTTTGTTGTCTCTATAATTCGGCTTAAAACTCTGCCCTTTTTCCTTCTATCAAATCTGTTCAAATAAACAAGGAATTTGATTTCAGTTCCCTCCTTTGTCTGAGTTTCTCTCAAACACTTTAAATAATATAGAAGATAATAATACATAAGAAAGAAAACACACATAAATATTAGCGTAAATAATTATAGACATGGCACATTCTATTTCATAATGTTTGAAAGATTTATCGTTCTAAAACATAGAAATAAAAAAAAAAATATATATATATATTTTATCTAACCCTAAATCAAAAATGTATTTGTTTAACTTTAATTTAAGGCATATTTTTTTCATAGAGACTAAGTATACTAGGAGCATATTAAGCTTTTAAAAGTAATAGACTCCAAATTCAGTGTTTGTTAGCAGATTTAAAGGTGCTTTTTAAAGTCTAATGTACGCCAGTCCTTAAGCTAAAAGCAATAATTACTTTAAGTAAAGACAAACAAAAAGATTGCAATTTTATGAGAAGTGGAATTGCCGTATGTCCGTGCCCTCTTCATTGTTCCTGTGTCAACACAAGTTTAAACTCTGTGGAGAACTAATTAAAAACAAGCAGCTGAGAGGCCCATCCTCCAACATTTTAATTTAGCTATTTGCATAGTTTGTTGTAGAGTCCTTTCATGCAGCAGAAAAAAAAAAATCCAAAACACATTTGTTCTCTGATTGACTATTTGTTGGTCTAAGTGCATGTATGCATGAATGGCGATTGTTCTGTTAAATTCAGGATGGATACATGCTCCATAATAGAGCAGTAAATTCAGACCTGAGCAGCTCCTGGTTTGTCAGCAGCTCTTTGAGGTGTTGGGACAGCATTTTTTTCTCCAGAGCCAGATGGATCCAAGCTCTGGCCTGGCCCACCTCAGACAAATCGTCTCTCATGGTTTGGATAAACCTAAAGCATTTAAAAAAACACAAATTCAAGGATGATAGGTCAGAAAAAAAGTCAGGGAATTATATCTTTAAATGAAATATGTTTTATCTATAAAAACCTCATGTCCTGAATTAACGATCCTCTTTGGAGCAAAGAGCCATCCTCAGACAGCCTCTGGTCCAAACAGTTTGAACCTGAACAAAAAAAAAGAAAAGTCAGCTTTGTAATATATTTGCACACAAACTTAAAAAATGAAAAAAAAAAAAAAAAAAGTTCTTACCTGCTACATCTACTGGGGCTTCCATCTTCTCCTGAGCAGCCTGGTAGTGCAGCAGATGGGACCAGATTGCACACTTTCCCTGTTCATCACAAACACATTTATCACCATCAAAGCAGTGTGAGATGTGTTGTGTTTGCAGAGGTCTGTCAGATTCTATGTCTGACCTGTTTGATCTGCAGGCCGTGGCCCCAGGTCCTCTCTAGCAGATCACACAGACCGTGGATGAGAGTGTTTTCCTGAAGCCCGGTGATATTGGCTTCTCCCTGACCCAGCTCCACACACTCTTTCCCTATCCTCTCCATCAGCATTCGCTTAGTCTGAAAAGCACAAAAAAAGAGGGATCAACTCCATTATCCTTGAGTTGTTTTAAAGTGCCCAACCTCCATCCGAGCAGAGAATGAGAACACTCACCTTCAGACGACATTCCCGCAAAAGACCATCAACAAACTCCCTGTGGGTCTGAGAGACAACTTCGGGTGACGGGTTGAGGAGTTTTGACTGTCTGATGGTTCTCCTTGTAAAATTGGGTTTCTATGAATAAAAAAGACCTGCAGATAAATGACAATCCTTCTGAGGTTTGAGTATGTATAGCTGTGTGTCAACAACAAATATTTTTACCTGTTTGGGTTCAATGTCCGATCCAGTGTGTTCAGAAGCAGTTATCCTCCTGGGTTCAGTCCTACGTGAAGCTTTTACGCGACTAGAATACCTGGACACAGAAAATAATACAATGTACTGTTATAAAAGCATAGATCTGTGTACGGATGCTTTGAGTGTTTTAGCTTGCCATAGGGATGTATTGGTAGTGATGTGTTTCTAGGTAGGCTGCTTATGGAGAATACATACTGTTAGGATCTGAACTTCGTTTGTTGCTCCTGCACCTCTACAGCTGTTTTCTGGTGGATTTTTTTTTAGAACAAATCTGTTTTTAGCCCTGTCTTTCATGTCAAAACTCTGTACTTGTCCAAAGTTATATTTCCATGCCCTCCATCCTCTTTAACCTATTGTTAAAGTCTTACAGATACCAGTATTTCAGCAGACTAGCAACAGGAAATTAAAGGCTCACTTGTACGCCTGTGCAAGAACGTCAGCCTGCAGCTTAGGGAAGTATCCTGGGTGATGTCGGCCCTGGCCGATCCTCATGTCCAGCAGGTGGGGGTGTATGGCCGTGTGGTCGCTCTTCAGCAGCCTGCGCTCGATTGCTTGAGCTGCAAGCAAGGAGAAAAATAATCTGATGTCATTTTTTTAATAAAACAAAACCATCAAACATGGTTAACGTGGGAATGAGAACACCTTGAAGCAGTTTGTGTTTAAATGTTGAAACAAGTTGAGAGCATGATATGTTTAATCAGGTTCTTCAGAAAAAATACACAAAAACATCTCTCTGCTTTTAAAAAGCAAACTATGAGTGTGGAAAAAACCAGGAGGAGAGAATCAGTAGATCAAATTGAGTTACGCAGGTTTTCTGTTTCCTTATTCGAAAAATACTGTAAAACAACATATATTAAAGCACTATGTTCTCACCAATACATCAATAAATGACACCAATATGGAGCAGATGGAATTAGTAAATATGAATAAAGCCCTCATTTGTACTTGTCACATCAGCCTAAGTAGTGCATAATTATAATTTCATATTTCAATTATAATGGCTCACCGTTATATAACTCAAGACATATGAAGGTCTGCACATTCAGTACCTGACTCAAACAGAGTGGTGCATTTCCTGTAAGGACGTTTCCGGGACTCCTCGTCGCTTATGTCATACAGTCGCTCTCTCTCCATACGGCTGTCAAACAGCTGCTGCAATGGCTCCCGGTCCACCCACCGCGATATGACCTTCCCATCGATGAAGGAGGAAAACATGGAGGTCTCCAGGAACCGGGATAAGAAGTGCAAGTGTGTGGCTGGCTGAACTGAAAGAAAAGAACCCTAAAGCAACAATTGTTGTTGATCTGTTAGTGGAATAGGCATTACCAGTAGTTTTAGTAATGTGTCAGTTATCTGCTGAAGTACCTTGTCAAAGCTGCAAGTGCCTTCTCTATTGCTCAACCAGGAGTCCAAATCCATTGCACTGTTGACAATAAAGTCCTCATATCTGCCAAACATGGCAGCGAAACGAAGAGCAAACACCTCCCTCAGCTGAACATTTAACTTTGCAGCCTTCAGCTCTTCTTTCTCCTCTTCAAGCACGTGCTCCAGTGTCTTTCCTCCCTCTGATGCTTTTTCTCCTCCACATCTCCTCGCTAGAGCCTGGAGCCTCTCCAGCACAGCCAGCTCCTCTCCTCCCAGGTTCCCATTCCTCCTGTCCTCCATCAGGTCCTCCAGCACCAAGCTGCTCAGGCGTGGGGAGGTGGAGCTCGTTGTGGTTTTTGCTGTCATTCCTCCCCGTGGAGGGAGTCCAAAACTCAGCAGTACCTCACTTAGCTCCTGTATGAGCTCAGTCTGATCTGGGAACAGTGGGATGTCTTCTGGGGCTTCAACACAGTGGTTGTCAATGTCCACAAAACAGAGATTCGCCTACGGAACAGAACATAAAAGCCTACCTTAGCCAGCATAACAGGACATAATCAGCATAATTATGTAGATAATGTGGCTGAGCTCCAATTAGCTGTGAAATAAAGAAAGATGTAATCATTTGAAGGCTTATCTTTGCAACAAGAGATACATCAGGAAAATATTTTGTCAGTCTCAAGTTATAAAAACCTGTGCAATACAATCCATAAATCTGCTGAGCACAGCGTTCCTAAAGAATACCAAAAGAGGGGCAGGGATTTTAGAAAAGCTGCCCGGTAAGCAGCAGTCAGCATCAATGCAACCTTCAGCAGTGACCCAAAGCTGACAGTTTAAACCCTCTGGGATGCAAGGAGATACATTGAAGAGGCGGCACTTTTAGTCAGCTCTCTGCAACATCATCCACCCAGTCCTAAATTTGAATCATTATGTTAGCAAAAAAAAAAGAAAACAAGGAAACATGTTTTAACTCAGTTAAGTTCATTAAGCCAGCACTTCAAGCTCAAAGGTCACCATACTCATATAATTAATGATAAATAAAAATGCATATCTTTTCATTTCTATTAATTATTCAGTAAAGCCCATTATTATGGATTTGCCAGGCTCTTCATTTCTGCTTTCATCCCCCTGGAGCAGTCTTACCGCGGCCTCCTTTCTGGTCGAGAGCAACTTCAAAAGGGATTCAGCGAGACAATCATGGAGCATAAAGCAATCTAGGATGCAAGCATTGATGTGAATTGAGGACAGCTCCAAGGGATTGTGCAGAGCCAATCACAGAGGGGTGGGGGGTGGAGTGGGCATGAAGCAAGCATCTCATCAGTAAAAAGGCTTTAAGAAGCTTCTTTTAAAAACATGCATATATATCTGAATCCTTAAACTGTGTTTGAGTGCACCTCCATTGCAACTCCATTTAAATAAATATTCCTTGAAATAAATGTTTATTACAGTGTTTATCAGAATTTAATATAAAAGAGAACACAAACTGGAAAACAATTGTGAAGGTTGAAAGTAAAATATGGGAATTTTTTTTTTTTTTTTTTTTTTTTTTTACAAACATAAATCTTAAATGCTCATCATGTTTTCATGACAAGCACTAGGAAGTCACAGTCTACAGCTAAATCCAATCAGAAATCTGTGATAAGACACACTAATTATGTTCAGATGATTGAGAGGAAGTCAACCTGCTAAATGCGGCAAATACTTGAGAATTAAAAGGAGTTTTACCTTTAAGCATGACTAGGGCCCTAAATATGCAGCCAATTATACAATAGACTAGACAAAATCTAAGGCTGCCTAGTCAAATCCCTGTCCTCCTACTGACTGATTATCTGTAAGAAGACTTGAAAATTGCTAACCTGACAACAGCCATATGTTGTCAGGTTAGAAAATTGCAGCTGTGAAACATCAATCTGAAAAGGTTTGAGCCAATTTGTAAGAAGGAAAAAATCTCTCTCTTAATGTGTAAAGCTGGTAGATGCATACATTTAATAAAATATGGACAGAGACTGATATAAGAGCATACAAGAATATACCAGATTTTCTTTTTTTGCATGTAATGAAGGCAAACAGGATAATGGTCTTTTACATAATATCTTCAACCCAAAATACTTCCAGCTTCCTTTTTACCTCATGCGGAAGGTGGAGGGAGGATCGCTGAGCTCCGTCTCTGCGCTGGATGCCCATCAAGAAAGGCACTGGAGCATCAAGGAGGTGATGCAGTGGTGTAGATATGATGGGCAGGTAGATGTGCTGCCACTGAAAGGGGAACAGCAAAGTGGTGATGCCTTCTGCCACCATCATCAAACGCTGGTAGTCTGAGGAACAGTTAGACAATAACAGGAGTCCGTTACCATTAATTAATCCTTTGTACCCAGAAAGGAGATCACTTTAGAGCATTTAAAGCAACATTTCAAAACAGCTGTCAACAATAATTAAATCCCCCCCTTAGAAAAGCACAGCAAAATAAATGATTAGATAATATTGTCTATTTTCAAGTCAAAGTTGCTTCAAACACAGTTTTGTTTTAAGTTCATGCACAAAAAATATGTTTAAATTATTTACATTGTTTAGATCCTATGTAATAATGGATTGGGGTTCTGTACACAGGATATGAGTAGTCAGTAGCTTATCTTAATAATTGTGGGTATTTCCACTTTTGTGAAAAAGATGTTTTGCTACTAAATCTTTCTTATTTACTATTCTAAAAACACTATTTGATTCATCTTTACATTGCAGTAATGTTTGGATTTTAGCTTATGTAAATTTAGTGTTGGTCCATGATTCATAATAGACAAATTTATCCAGCCTACTCTGACCAGACAAACCTAACATGTCCTGCTGTGAGAATGACTTTCACAAACTGACGTCATTATTCTACCCCTGCCCTGTTAAAATAACGCATCTACCTTGTGATTATTTATGAAGAAAAGCAGCTTTCAGTTGATAATATTCCAGTGTTGCCTTTTTAACACAGAGAGTCGGACCATATGAATTTTAAGCTCCAGCTAAACCAGGCTGTCAGATTATTTTGGGAATTCTAGGAAAATCACTGGCTTGATCACAGCTTAGAAACCAGATGTACTCTGCATTTAACACTAAGTGCACTATAGATGTACACTTTGGAGGCCTCAAAGATTGTATGCATAACACTAAACTTGGGGACCCAAAATAATAAAAAATAAAAGTGAGATTGTGACATAATGCAATACTTAACTAAAACACCTGATAATTGACATAATGCACTCTATTCCTTACATTTAGCCCATGTTTTAGGGAACCTGTTGGAAATCAGTGGTAATGGACAACAGACACATGGTTTGTGTCTCTCTACCTTTTGATCTAAAGTATTTAGAGTGGTTAAACCTGAAGCTGAGAATGATACATGTTAACAAAATCTTTATAACCACCCGAGATGAAAGATAGGAAATGCAGAATGCAGTCTAAATGACCGCTTCTGAGGTTTAATTCATCTCTTTATGATGCTTTTTTAATTACAGTTGAAAACATTAAAACTATAGTTGTGTCCAAATCCAGAGGCTGCATCCTGTGAAGGACCTTGTTCAGTCCTTCTGGAGCTGCAGACACAAAGTCAGAATGAAGCAGCAGTTCTAGCTGTTTCTGTCTCCATTGCAGCACAACTTCTGTTGCCTAGCAACCATATGGCATGAGGCATAGATCCGTGAAGCCATTGGAGCCAAAACATGCTTATTTTTTTTATATCCTTTATCATGACATAGAAAGAAAATTGTATAAAATGTACAAATAAAACACCTATTTTAGAAGCTAAAATTTGTTGTTTCATTTATTTCAATGTCTAAGGGAGGAGGCCCAGGGGGAGACCCAGGACAAGCTGGAGGGACTCGGCTGGCCTGGGAGCGCCTTGGGATTGCCCTGGAGGAGCTGGCCCAAGGAAGGTGAGGGATCTGAATTATTATTGTCTGGACAAAAATAAAAAGTCAAACAGGGCCTGCCGTAAGCATTCTTTGTTTTGATTTTTTTTTTTTAAAAGAGCTTAAGAAAAGTGTTCTTTCGGAAACTATATAAGCCTGGGGACTAAATAAAAAAAAATACTATTTGTTTAGAAAAGATTTGTCAAGAACACAAAGTCCAATTTTGAATCCATAATACTGAGGATACATGTAATATTGTCTAGAACCTGACTATCAGATATATGTTGGTTGTTTTTTAAATCCCTCAGGAACTCCAGTAGTTGTACAGATTGCAGGTATGATTTATAGAAATGAAAATATTTATCTAAATATCAAAGAGAATTTGAAGTCAAATAAAACTAAAGCCTTGCTTTAATTTTAGCTCATATTTGTTAAGTAAATACATAATTTAGATAGGCCAAATTTTAAACATTTTTACACCTGACTGAATTACAAATATTTTTTTAGCTTTCAGCTGGTAGTAAAACTCAGGTGTGTACTAAAGCTGATGTGCAAAGAATAAGCTGCCTGATCAAAGAGAGGGAGGTACGACCAATGGGTGGGCTGACAGGTGCCAGAAGCATAATAAACTGAGCAGATATTTGAAGCTAAAAGCTACATTATCACCTAAAAGCATATTGAAAGTTCATTTTTGGTACGAAAGAAAACAAAGCTATCCTTTCATCGATTATCTGCCACATGTGTCCTGATCACAGTCGCTGGTGACCATCTTCATCAATCTATGGTTGAAAGGCAGGGTACACCATGGACAGGTCTCCAGTTCATTGCAGTGCAACAAATGGACATGCAACCATGAACACAGCCACCTTAAGCTGATTTAGAGATGTAATCAACCTAACAGTTATGTTTTTGGACTGCGGGAAAAAGCCAGAGTACCTGGTGAGAGAACCCATGCATGCAACATGAACCCCCTTGAAGCAATGCCAGAAGATCCTACCTTATCACTGAGCTATGATGTAAAAAAAAAACTACAAATAAGGCCTCTTGGCCTGAATTCGGACACTGCTAATATCTACTCAAGGTATGATGCTGACTGGTACAAGCTCTTTGCACGACCCTACTTCACAAAATCTGACCTGCCCCTTTAAGTGAAGCAGTTTATTTTAACCAGCAAGCCTTTCAAAAACTCTCTGTTAAGAATCCAATCTCAAGAAGAGTCATGATGCTACAAGACTCATGCAGTTTAATCTTGATGCCTAATTCTTCATCAACAATCACAGAGATATATAAATGCATATGTTTCATTGTTAACATATTGTAACTAAAATGCATGGAATGCTATCTGCAGATTAGGTTGGTTATCAGTGTAAACATGCACATTTTCAGCACGTATAAATTAAGTAGCAGAAAACAAGAGGAATAATCTTTTTTAACACTATCAAACAAACAAAAAAAATCAGAGCAAAGTGGACTACAGAAAGTATACTTATCGTTTGTTTACCTTTGGAGTACAGCAGGACTTGTGTCTCCAACAGTGCACAGGTAAGTAGTTTAACCATATTGTCCACACCCAGCAGAGAGAACACATCTCCCAGAGGATATTCCCCCAGTGGTAGCTCCCCAGGCCCAGGCCGCTGGCAAACAATGGGCCCCTGCACGCCATGGAACCTCAGTGAGCGTCCAGGTGGAGGCAAGGGCACTTCATACAGGATGTTGTAGACGTAGCTCTCTAAAGGGAGAGGTGGAGCTGTCTGGGATGTTACAGCCTGGTGAAGCTGAGCCAGAAACTGTCGTGAAGCTTGCAGAAAGGGGAGCGGCGTGATGATGCAGAGGGCTTTGGATACATACAGCGTGTCACGCGCTGCGTCGAAGGAGCCCACGCAGCCCAGGCAGCCAGAAACTCCTGATGTTAAAGACTCTGCATCTGACTCCTCCAAGCTGCTGGCAAGTGAGTCCATGCTGGAGGTGGAAGGGGTGGAAGCGGAGGAAGATGCGGAGGATGAAGGGGAGGACACTGAGGAAGAGGAGTGGTGCTCCACGTGGTGCATCTGATAGAGAGTCTGCATGGCTGTGATAATCTGAGGATTAGTCACCTCCTCGAAGAAGGTGTGAACAAAACCGTAGGAGCGTGTTCCATCATCAGAGGCGATGGTGAAGGAGTGAAACTGTGGGTCTAGGCTGTCCGCCTGTGTGCGGAACGACAGACCTCTGGGCAGGCAGAGCTGAAGGCAAAAAAAGCAGCAGAATTAGAAAAAAAAAGGTCCCTTACATTAAGTAGGAAAAAATTATTTCAGTTATGCTGCTTAAACTTAAATAAGAATCTATCAATGATGTATGAAACTACTAAATAAATACGGTTCATCTTGTCAGACAACATTTGCTGTTGATGCACAATAGACAAAATATTTTGAAAAGAAGAGAAACCATTTTCTTATCTGACTAAAAGAGTCTAATAACAGGCAATTAAAACATAAACATTTGTTTTGTCTTTGTATTAAAGGTAAGGACGAGCTTTTATTTTCTGGGCGGATAATCTAAATAAGCGGACCACCTAACTGTCAATCATTCTGGTGATATGTTTATGCAACGCCGTCCGACGTGCGTCACATTAGCTATCTTTTTCTTCGCATGCGCACTTTCGGCCGCATATGTGTGGTGAGCTACGGTTTCAGACAGTCATGAAGTTCACGTTTCTCACAGCGGTTCTTTGAAAATGGTAGAGGGTCGTATAAGAAAAAGTGTCTACGAAGTGTATGAGAAGAAAAGAAAGGCCTCAGAAGAGGCAGATATATCCCAGAATCCTCTGCGAGGAGAGCTATGCTTGCAAAGCTCTTGTGGTGACTAAAAACAAAAAAGGCGCAGGCACCGTGCAGTGAAAGAGGTTTTACATGACCAACAGAGCAAAGAAGCAGTGATCATCTGTCCGAACAGTAAGTTAAACGAGTTTGCTATAAAGTCCACTATATAGTCCTCACTGTATGTGGACACAGTAAGCTTGTATGAGCTATGAGAACAGCACATTTTAAACAGGGCGTGCACGAGGAGAAATTGGCTTGTGCATGCTCTTGCATTTTTTTTTTTTAAAGTGGAGAGGGCGGGTCTTTTAAAAAAATCCTCCAAAATACCTTTAAGATAATCTGTAGTTAATTTATACATACTTTAAAGGAAATAAACATGGCATTTTATGATGTAAAAAAATTTAGAACATGCTTCTTTCTTTAAAACTAATATTACATATGATGCTAATTTAAATAAAATCTTTAAATCATAAATGACCAATTTTGTGTTTTCTTTAAATATTTCAGCTTCTTTATAAGTTAAAGCCATCTGTCAATGATGTAATAAGCACCTGTTGACATGGGCTACGTTCACACTGCAGCCTGAAGTGACCCAAATCAGATTTTTTTTGCCCATATGTGACCTGGATCTGATCTTTTCATGGCAGTCTGAACAACACAGATCTGATTTTTTCCAGTCCAACCCAGGCCACTTGGCTATGTGGTCCTGAATCCAATACAAATCAGATCTTTTCAAATGCGACCTGTGTGTGTGAATGGCCAGGTCGGATTCATCCGACCTGAACGTCATTAATACCCGACAAAGGTCACTATTATGCGTCTTGCTACGCAGAAGCGACAAGAAAAACAACAACCAAGGCAGATGATGATGTGTAGAGCAGTATTTATGTTTAACCATATTGAAAAGTTTTTATGGTTGGAAAAGACCGCTAGATGAGCGCCGGCACTACCATCCATGTTTACTTCCAGAAAAAAAAGAGCATGCTGGCCTGTGGCGTCATTGCGTCCTCTACTGCGCATGCGGGACACTTGCGTTGTATGACTGCAGTTCACACAAGAGATCACATACAAGTCGCATATATTTGGAAATATGAACGGTAACGTAAAAAAATCGGATTTCGCAAAAAAAAATCAGAATTGAGCATCAAGGCCTGCAGTGTGAACGTAGCCATGATGAAACAAGACTTTTTGAGAAGTCACAAGTCACTTTTCTTCTCTGCAGGTTTCAGATAATGCTCTTTGACTGTCACTGACTCAGCCAATTAAAATGTTGTGCATCAAGGACAATTATAAAGCATCAAGTGGCCAGATGTTATTGGCATGCAGAGTGTGAATGCACTTCAAGGACAATATCAAACCAAATCACTCCGTCCATGCTTCATTGGTATGCTGCAAACAGTTATATGGCAATACAAAACTGGGATCTAATCAATTTTTAAGCTCTGTTGAGTAGGAAAACACATCAAACTCCTCACCATGTTGACAGCATCTTTGTTGAAGGGGTTTCTGTCTGTGTTCTCCGGGTAGTGAACCAGAACCTTTGACTTGAAGGACCGTCGAATTGGGCTCTGCTCGAAACCCTCACCTGACAGACAGAGAAAAGGTGGAAGGCTGTTTTTATAATTGTGCAGGAATGAGCCATGAAATCAGAGCTTATTATGGTACATAAAAGAGGAGAGATGCATAACTCAGACAGGATATCCTTGTCTGGTGCAGAGAGGACACAGAAAGTAATTTTTTTGTTGGCAGCAAGGATGATGCTGCTGTAAACATGGAAGAAGAACCCCGGTAAAGGTTATGCAACTCATTAACAAGAGGACAGAAAAAAAGATGGGGGGAAAAGGGATATATCACTGTTCCTCATTAAGATTCTGCATGAACTGAATTCTTTTTATGCATAATATAGTTACAGTACATATATTCAGTCCTCTTCTGTCCAGTTCTGCAACACTAAATCTGCCTGACTGACAACTTTAAGATGCCTATGTCTGCTGTGAGGTATGACGCAGTAGTTTCAGGCTTCAGGAAAGTCTGCCTCACCTGCCTACAAAATGACGCACAGGACGCTTAGACAGGAGACTGCAGCATGGAGCGAGAACAGAGCACAGCCCCACATTAGGCTGAGTCAGTTTGGTAGGTGGGAGGAAACAAAGAAGGAAGGGGGAGTCAGGGTTCTTTACTAAAGGAGCGAGAGGGGGCTTATAGGCGAGTGGGATTCTTGTTTCCATGGCACCCATTTCCGCTCTGGCTACGAAGACAGCCATTTAGAAAAATAAATTATAAAATCAAAACAGAAAAAGCTTCCTGTGCATGTTAGCAGTTACGTCATCTTTACCCAGCAAAATAAAACCTCACTAACCTCCTGTTGCATGTTCCCACAGAGGAATTGGCTCAGACAAGATAAGCAACATGTGTAGATGCTATTGACCGCATAATGGGGCAGAGGGAGGAGGGGGGAGGTTTGTTTTAGCACTAGGATCAAGTAGTAAATATCTGTTTCTCTTTGGCTGTAATCACCAGCTCATGTATATACATTCAAACAACACATACCACTTTGCAAGGCTTTTTTTTTGCTGCATTTTGCTAATGCAAATTAAAATTTAATGTTGGCTATCTATTTTTTTTTTTTTTTTAGAATTTAATGTGATAGATCAACATAAAAAGGTGCCTAATTTAAAAGCGGAGAGAAAATGTCATATGTTTTTAAGTTTGTTATTTTCCTTCTAATATGACACAGTGGCATACATGTGAATTTAACAAAAACAATACTGTACCTACATTACAACTGAAAATCTTTTAGGACATGCCTCTGCCTGGTTTTCATATCTAAACTGTTATTCAGAACATATTAATGGAGAGCAAATGGGGAGCGCTCACCTCAAGTTAATACCACACATTCTCAATTGGATTTAGTTCTGGACTTTGACTCGGACATTCAAACATATGTATACATTCCTGTGTAGCTATAGCTGTATGTTTAGGGTTGCTATCCTGCAAGAAGGACCTTCCCATCACCAAAGTCTATTCAAAGTGTCTTCTATGAAGTCTTTCTTCAAGGGTTGTCATTTTTAATGAATTTATTTTTTTACATATCTTCCCACAGTATGACACTGCCAACACCATGCTTCCAAGTAACGACAGAAGCATAGTGTTGGTGGAGTCATGCTGTGGATTTTTGGGATGTTCAGATGTAAAGATAAAAACACTTTCTTTCAAATTGTAAACAAGACTCCCTAAAGCTTTTCCTTGTCACTCATAAAAGCCAGATTTGTTGAGCAAACAAATAACAGTGTTCCTTTTTGGAAGTTTTATCCAACTCAGCTGTTGACTTGCACTAGAGGTTTCATTCCTTGCCTCTAATGCTCTCCTTGCCTGGCTAGTCAGTGAAAGTGAAAAGCCAGGTCTATATAGTTATTACAAAGAAATGGGGGGAATAAATACACATCTCAGTTTTACAGATTTCTATCACCTAAACCCCATTTATCAACTTCTTTCAAGTTCAAAACAATACACTAATTTTTCTTGAGCTATCACAACAAACCCCAATAAAACAGTAAGGGATCTGTTTTTTTTAGAGCAACAAAACAGTGATATAATTTTAGGCATATTAATATATTTGCAATGAAATATAGTCTTTATTTCACTTTTCTTTTTTCAATTTTTGTATATAAACATAAAGGATTCAACTAAAATCAGGACCTTGCTCAAAAAGACAACAGAAAAAAAAAATAACAAAATGGTATCGGCTAGGGTTGAGTAGATCATATATTTGTCCTTTCCCAGAGGGTGAAGTAGCATGACATATACTATGTGTTTTCTTTAGGAGATTAGCATCAAGTTTCTCAGAATATATTTAACCCAAGCTGGATTTTCTGCACACAAGCATCAGATCTATTATTAGACAAATGGTTGCATCTCTCTGCAGTCAGCTTTACATTTTAAAGCAGCTCTGTTCAGCTACAGAGATCTCACCCTGCTGCACTGATGTCATCCCTCCCCCCTCTGTGACCGCCACCGGGCCTGAAGCCTCGGCCGTCCAGCATTCCAACAGGCAGCATCATGTGAAATTTGATTAGGCTGCAGAAAACACAGCGGCATCCATTGAGAAGCTAACAAGAGCAGATTGTCTCTTGGTGGGCTTTCACTAATTACACCAACGCACAAAAGGAGTGATACAGTATTACCTCACCATGGCTTGTACAAGACATGTCCACATGATTTTTAATCTCTGGATCTCAGGAATTTGCTTATAAAGAGACAAAACCTCACAAAGACACAGAATGAAATCCCTTGAAAGAAGCAGGAGCAGAGCCCCCTGGCCTGCTGTTACATAAGCAGATTGTGGGGAGCTCAAATATACAACCAACTGGTATGGTCACTCACAGCAGGGGGGGTTGCAGACCAACTGCTTAGTGCAACCCATTATTAGAAAGCTGTGCATAAGAATCTAATAAGAATTTAAATTTGATTAAGAGTGCAAATAATAACAAAAACAGTTTACATGAAAACAATCCTTCTTCCAGGTTTTTTTTTCTCATTAGATTTGTGACTTTAACCATACAGGAATCCTGGAGGGAGGGATCCATATTAAAACTTTGAATACTTTGGATTATCATTCTTATTTTTGTGTTTATATAGTTGCAAAAAGGAAAAAGAAAAAATCACATCCTGAAGATTTTTTGAGCCAAATCTAAAATGCAAAAAAAAAAACTGATTCAGCAAAGCATTAGGTGTATTACTTTGTTTCGGAAGCAATCAACCAACCGGCTGTTTCACATCACTTATAGGACAGATTCCAGTTCATGATAGCACACTTAATCTCCCATGTACGACATATGTAAGGAGCACCACAAGGCTCTGTTCTCAAACCACTAAACTTCACTATTAATCCTTTTGTTAATCTATTTGACAACAGAACATTGGCTGACAATGTTCTGTTGTCAGAAGAATACTTTAAAAGAAACTAAACAAAAAAATTAAAATAAACTTAACAAGCAGCTTCTCAAACCTGGACATGATGGTGAAAGAACAGCGACAGATAGACTGCTCTCTGTAGCTTCATAGCCGAGATTTTCCTTATCTTTATATTAAAAAAAAAAAGTAATCATTCTAAAAATGTGGGATATAATCCTATAGAGCTGATGAAATTATACATATAACTATATGATTAGAAATTTCTAGGTGTAACAAAAATATTACATTGTAAGATATGAATCTGAAAGCAGCTAAAATGCAAACATTTAATCTGAATAAAGAACATTGTGTTCCTCTTTTAAAAGAAATTCGGTGCTGATTATAATTATGGCCAAAGACTAAGGTAATTAGGATTCTTTCCCCCAAAAAATAGAAGAGCTTGAGCTGAATTAAAAGTTTCATCAATGACTTAATGCCACAAATGAAGCCAAAACTGTCTGCTTTTAGCCACATTTTCCCCCTGAGGAGCTGCTCTAAAGGAGAGGACAAGAGGAAGAGGGGTGTGACTATTGTCTGCTGCTCCAGGACTACAACCTGGAAGTGACGTTGAAGTTATTCAACACACTCTGTTCTGTTTCCTCACAAAACCTCCAGGACACAGACAGGCAACATAAAAAAACAACCAGAACAACACGTTAAAAGGAATAAATAACGTTCAGTGCTGATGCCACTCATACACCTTTCTCATCCTTTCTGGCCAAAACAAATCTGGTTTAGATAACAGAATATCATGTCTGCTATGCAAAGAAGCCAAAACATGGATTGTTATCTGCTTAGAACAGAACAATCCAAATAGCAAAACCTCTTGGTCTTTATTTTCCAGCTGTTTTCCAGTCTTAATTTGCAGGACATGATGTTGTTGTTTGTCTATAATGAAGCAGACCGTAATTCAAGTGTTTAACATTGGATTATTGAAAAACAACAAAATATTCTGGACTGCTGTCATTAAATTAGGATAAAATTTTGGATACTGTACCTTGTTTTTCACAGGCAGGGTGAGACAAAAAGGAGATAACTAAAAAATATGAGCTGTCACTGTAAAATTGTTTTCCAGATCTGTTTTAACTCATGTTTCCTAGACAATGTTAGGTCTGCAGGGATATTTTTTAAAAGGTTACATCAGAGGGATCCTATATATAATGTTATATAAACAGTAGTACATAGTAGTACATATATTTATTTTAAATAGGGCACCCACACAAATAACATTTCCAACAAAACAACAGATTTTGAATCCAAATGAGACACATTGGAATTGGCTTAACAAGAGGATCGTGTATAATTATTATTTTATAATGTTAAATCTGCTGTATTTACCGGCTCCATCGTCTGGCTCCAGGCCCGTCTCAGTGTCCACTCCACACACGACAAAATAGTGGGCGAAGCGGCAGGAAGGCGACCCACCCGTGGCAGCTGTGGTTCCGTTCATTTCGATGCGCTGATGGCTGTGACAGCTGCGGGGTTTTCTTCTATTACTGGAGCCTAAAGCTGGAGATTTTCATAGTGGACTGGGCTCATAATCCGAATTAGATCCCCGCTCTTCGGTTCGGCAGTGTGAACGCTGTGATCCGCTTTCTGAGTGTGATGGAGTCCGGACGATCCAGCGATGGTCATCACGTTGTTCACAGAGGAGGAGGAGGAGGAGCGCTGGGTGGGAGGAGAGAGAGAGGAAGAGGAGTGGGAGGAAGGAAGGGAGACAAAGACAAAAAAATCCGACGCGTCTCCACTAAATCTGCTGCATTTTTAAAGGTCTTTCACTCATTAAGAAAAATAAATTAATATAACTGACATAATCTTATTGTTTATGCTGCACTCTGAGAAAAAACAAAAAATGAAAAAGGATATATGCTCAATTCAGTCAAAATAAAAGCAAAAAAAAAAAAAAAGACAAGTCATGCCAGGTAGGCCTAATTATATTTGGATGGATCATTTTTGCACAGTTAAAATTTTATTCTATTGTTTGGTTTTTATCTCATTTAAAGGATTTGAGTAAACACTGCCAGGGAAAGGTTAGATTCAAATACTGGAGATTTCACATCAAAGGTATTTTGTGACAATTGTAAAAAAAAAAAAAAATGCTTAAAAAAAGATTCTATTGTTAAACATTTTTGTTTAACTGAAACAAATAAGCTTTAAATAATTTAAGAATCCTAAATTTTATTTTTACGGCAGTTTGTGGACATGTAGACAAAAGAAGGTCTCCAGTAGGATTCCTAACATTGGTATGGAAGAGGAATAGGGCCACTGAAAAAAAAGAAAAAAGTTTACTGATTTTTAAATTTTATTTCAGTATGAGAAAAAAGTCAGAATTCTGGCTTTTTTCTCAGAATTCTGACTTTAATCTCAGAATTTGGGATTTTAATCTAGAAGAGCACTATGAAGGAAGAGATGTAGGAGCACTCAGCTTCACTGACAAAGATGTGAGTTGTTTGAGAGGGTCAGTGACACATCGGTGGAAAATCACGGAATTAGGTGACTTTCCCCGGTGATACTATTTCATTAATGGAAGAGCAGAAGGTGATTAAAACAAGAGAGCTAGTTTAGTCTTTAAAAAAGACATGGATACGGCTCAATGCTAACATGTATGTTAGCCGTCAGAATTCAGCCAGAATTCTGAGATTAACGTCAGAATTCTGAGATTAAAGTCAGAATTCTGAGATTAAAGTCAGAATTCTGAGATTAAAGTCAGAATTCTGAGATTAAAGTCAGAATTCTGACTTTTTTCCCCATATTATACTGAGATAAAATTTTAAAATCAGTGAAATAAATAATTAAAAAAAAAAAAATTTCAGTGGCCCTAATCCTCTTCCGTACCATTGGGTCTTTCTGCACACTGAATTTTTTTTTTGCCATTTCTTAATCATTTTAGTTACTTTAACACAATTGTTTCATGTTGGCAGGGTAGGACATAAAACAATTGTGTTAAAGTAACTAAATATGGTTTAGTAAGTGCCAAAAGCGGTTGCCTTATTTTTTTTTCAGTGCATGGAGTTTGCATGTTCTTGCTGTGTATGGGTGGGTTCTCTCCAGGTACTCCAGCTTCCTCCTACATTCCAAAAACATGACTTAGGTTGATTGGTGTCTTTAAATTGCCCTTAGGTGTGTGTGCATGTGTGTTTCTCCTAAATGTTTCATATAATAAGAAAACATAAATATCAGACAACCTGGCTAAATACAATATGCAGTTTTCCAAAAACGATTTCACATAATTTTTCTTTTTATTCACTGGAAGAGCAACCGAGAGAAAGTTCAGTCTAAAGCCATTGTTTAAAAAAAAAAAAAAAAAAAAAGGCTTACATTTGCTGAAATAACATTTTGATGAACCTCAAGACTTCATGTAAAATATTTTGGCAATCGTGAAGGTTGATGTTTTCTTTCATCTTGTATACAGCTGTGCTGCGACAAAAATCTTTGCTCTGACAATCTGTCCACTGCTAACGGTTTTTTAAGTGTTGTATTTTATTCCGATGAAACTTTGCAAACCCATGGCATGTTGCTATTATCTTAAAATAACTCTACTGGAAACTCCTGTTTCATGAGTTTATCAAAATCATTCTGCTGAAGCATGGTTGGAAATTAATGTCTGACTTTCATTTATTCATTTTCATTGATTTGTCCACATGTATATACCATACACTGCAAAAACGTTCTTAAAATAAGTTAAAAAAAAATTCTTTAAGCATATTTAGCCTTAATTGGAGTCGGTAAAAAAGATGATTGGCCAATGGAATTAGTTTTTTACTCTTATAATAGAATAACTTGATAAGATCTACTTATAAGACAAAGATACGCACAAATAAGACAAAGCAATTGTTTTTTTAATTTAAATGTAAATTGCCTTCCTCCACGGGCAAAGTGTCCCTCTTACCTTAGATTTCTCTCTTTGCAGTGTATAAGTGATAAGAATAAAACCAGAATCTAAATTGTTTCATTAATATAGGTCTTTTTGAAAGCAAAATAACTTAACATGTAAATGATCACATTGTAAAAACAAAAAGTTAAAATTAGGGAAGGAGTCACCATAAAACAAACACCAAATGTGTCGTCAAATTTATTGAACAATTTCCAGATAAAACATTCTCTAATCAGGGAAAACCATAATGACCTGACTGATAAATACTATAAACTAGTCACGATCAGCATCCTGCCATTTAGATTTGGTAAACCATAGTTACCTGAGATAAGTCTGGTTTTAATAAACAGGTGTCCAAAAATAAAAAGTGCAGCATATTTATCATCTAGACTCAGCTTTGTTACTAATATCTTACATGTAGAGCTATACAGTCAAATACTAATAAGCTACACAATAGGCGATCCCTCACTTTCTTTCCTATTAGTGCATAGATTTATATAATAATACATCTAGTTCACATTCATCACTGCATATATATAACCAGGTTATGTATAAACAGCTGTCATCAGTCCAACTTTTACAAGCTGCATCTCTGCCTGAATTTTGTGAAGTCATATCACAGTTTTTGGCCAATCACGTATCTTCCTCCTTCTCGGGGGCTTTTAAAGATGACATCTCCCCGTTCATGCATTGAATATCACACCCATTTCCTTCAGGCAGTCGTCGTTCAGAGTTCATCCTGGTTTATATCTACCGGGCTCGCTATAACTCTGCTATATGGTGCTGAGACAAGCGGCTAAACTTTAAAGTCCTCGTTATTAACTCTACTTCCTCTCCTTTATATCCTCAGCCATGTCAGTTTAAAACTTACTTCTAGCTGCCTAAAGCAGGAAGGGTTTTTTCATTAAGAAATTCTGATGAATACTTATGTTTTAGTTTCTTTAAAACCCTTCATGTCCATCAATCATTAGTTTGCAGTAAATCCATTCAGTGGAGAAACTGCCTCGCCTCTATGAACCACAGATGTTTGAGTAAAGAAGAATAGAGTACAACAAACTTGGCAGTTGGCTTTGATTTCTTAAATCTAAAGTACATCTTCAGTTGTAATTACGTTTTTTTTTTAGAAATTATTTGTGGAAGTTTCAGGAAAATAGATTTTTCATAAAAGCTTGACAGTAGTGAACAAAACAAGGGGGTGGGGCTTTTGAGAAATGGCGTTCTTACATACTGATCAAACAGCAGTTTCATTTTTAGCAAATTCACTAAATATACTAGAAAACGGGAGTGTTTGATATTAAACTGAATTTAGTTGCGAGATACAACAGTAATGATTTAAGGAACACTGGAGATCAATTGTATTGCTTAGTTCCAACAGGAGGCCAAGTGCAATCCGCATGGAGTTCAATGTCTATGAAGATCAAGTTAAAGACTAATGACTGGCAGGTAGACGGGAGGGAGGTCTAGGTCAATATACGGGCTACTTGGGCTTGAATTTCCCTGTCAGGGTGTGAAAGCAGCTGGACAAGTTTGCTGTGCAGCTGTGAAGTTTCATCCAGCATGACCCTGAAGAGACAATCCTGTTTCTGTCTGAGTTCATCAGCCACCTGTGCCGAGGGCCGCCAGGCCTTCAAGTTCCCTACAAATGTGAGCAGGCGCAGGAGCACCGCAGGAGATGTCCGTTCGTCAACCAAAACCAGGACAGAAGCTGGAGCCTGGGTAAAAAGAAAGAAAGACATCAGTTTTATTTTTTGGCAGAAAGCTACGCTACCTGACTGTTGAATCTTCACAAAGACCATAAATGATTACCTGAGCTTGAACTATGTCATCCATCATATCTGGATTAGAAGATAAATTCACAAGAACTTTCAGGGTCTGAACCTGAAAGAGAAACATTACAAGAGATTTACAAATTTCCTCCTGGCCATGACAGCTTAACACTAATTTAATGCTTTGTGCTTTGCATGTTTTAACAGGATATTTTCAAGGCATCTAAAGGATATAATTGATTTTACAAACCTGTAGCCTTTCGTTGCTAACAACCAGCAGGGACAATAAGAGAGTGACCGACTCCTTTAGCAAATGCTGATGTTTGTCAGTCACTGAGAGGTTCGTCAGCAGCCTCAGAGCCCCCAGCTGAAGGTCGGAGTTCACTGGTGACATTTCAATCAGTTCCAGCACTTGTGGCACGTAAAGCTTCAGTACAAGAATGATACAAAGAAAAGCTATAGAGAGACATTGATACATCAAAAAGTATGGTCTAATTGAGGTGCAAAGGTTTATTTGGGGCATAATGCAACATACCTTTATTTGCTCCTGGTTTTGGATATTCATACAAAGATTATTTAAAGCATTCAGAGCTTGCACTCTAACCTCCAGAGCCGGGTCAGAAAGGAGGCCAGCTATGACAGGAATCCCCTCCAACTCCCGAATTTGGTTCTGGGAAAAAAATAAATAAAATAAAAGTGATATAAAAGCTGTGGGTTACAAATAAATAAATAAATGGCATTTAAGATTGTCTTTAGTTCCATTTATTCACGCCCCTCTGTTGGTTGTTAAACCCGTTTTGCACAGCAACAGCTTGACCAGGCTTTCATGTTCCTCACAGATCTCTCAATAAGATTGTGAACTGACTCATTTTTATTAAATCCAATTCAGTTTATTTATATACCAATCCATGCCATGTCATCTTCACAGAGACAATTCAATCAGATTCAATTTTCCTTGCATAAAAATGCTATTTTTTTAATATTCTATATTTTGGGTATAATTCAGTTGACCTCTCCAACTCACTACACTTGTTGTGCATGCTGTGGTTTGCAACTGTGTAAAATTTCAGATCCAAGATTGTATGACTTCGGTAGATGACACTTTGCTGTGTGTTCTTGAAAACAATACCCATTTTCAGAACACCAGTTATGTAAATAAGTGTGATTTTTAACACTAAGCTGCAGAGGAGTAGCTGCATTCAATCATATTTATTGTATTTATCAACACTATAAAAACTAAGTGCATAGAAAAGTAAAACTATCAATTTGAACAATTTAGACATTCTTGCAAAATTTTCTAATATCTTAAACTTTTGATATGAAATATATCACAAAAAAATAATAAATAGCAACGTCTATTCAGAAAAAGTATGGCATTCCTTAACCAGGGTTTATAGAGGAACGAGTAGCTCAAATTTAATGCTTTTTTAATGCTCTTAGAAATTATTTTAATGCTATCAACAAGAACCCGTGAATCTATATATATATATATATATATATATATATATATATATATACACACACCATATTACTATCAACATGCTGCAGCCATGGCCTGAATTTCCAGCCACTTTTGTTGAAATTTGCATTTCCACATTCTCTACCTTATTCTCTGCCTCAAGCTTCTTTTACAAACATACGGCTTTACTATCAATTGGAAGCAATTCCACGCAAACAAGCGGAATCAGTTATATCTAATATATCTGATGAAGTAGCTTTTTTTTAAAGCAATTTAAATGCCATGATAATCACATTTAATGAATATTAATGCCAATTAAGGCCTCGATTTAAAAAAAATATTTAAAGACTTTTAATGATTTTTAATGACCCATGGAAACCCTGTAAACAAAAAAACAGTTTTTTGTGTTATATATCCAGTGATTGTTCTCCAGACTATCTGAACTTAAGAGGAAACTCTCCTACAGTGAAGTGTGGAGATTTTTTTTTGTTACTTCCTATACCATCCTGCTTACCGTTTGCAATTAAAAGATAAATATGCATCATCATGAAGACTAGTGGCAATAATACCCTGTGCAATAACCCTGTTATATATATATATATGTGTGGGTGTATGCACTGTATATACCCCCATGCACCTTTTCTTCCTTTTGGCAACTTCTTTATGACTATTGAGCCGATGTGACAAGTGAATTTCTCCACTGTGAGATTAATAAAGTCTATTTTATATCAATTGTCCAAGGGTCGCATTCATAATCAAGGGTTTTAAAATTAAATATATAAAAAGAAAACCATCCATCCACGCCATTGTTATTAATAAATCTTTACTAAAAGCTCTGATCATTGTGGAGGAAGCTGGTTAAATAAATTGTACCTGATTTACAGTGAAGGCAGCAGCATTTCCCAATGTTAGAAGAAACTGAGAGCGATCAGCTGGATCCTCACTGGTCTGCAGGCGTGACAGCAGCATCTTCAAGTGATGTAGCTCAAGTTTGTTGGGGGATTGATGGATGATCTCCGCTTTAGTGGGAAAAAGAAAAGAAACATTTTTTTTTTCAGCGCTGAGTTTTGCTTACTATGCTAAAAAGGGTTGATATTGCCACTTTTAAATAAAATCTTCGAAGAATTATGTTTATACAAGTCTGGATAACATCCAAAGACTTGGAAAATACTGTGGTTGAAGTAGTGTGGTTAACTTTTTACAGTCGTGGTCCATATTCTTGAAATAATATTTACCTGATGCAGCATCATCTGGTCGAGCACAGACAACATCCAGCCCGGATACTTTAGCTAGCAGGCTCCCCGGCCGTGGCTTTATTCCCCCCTGCTGGCTGCTCTTCACACCAGGACTTTCGTTTGGGGGAATTTTCTTGGTTTTCTTAAAAACCTGCCCGCTGAAGAGTTTATAAAGCCCATAAGAGGCGCCAGCTCCAGCAATAATTCCCAGAAGAGCCTTCATGTTGCCGATCTTTGGAACTACACTGCCATCACCCATGCTGCTGATCTCTGCTAACCGCTAAGCAGTTAGCTGCAGCTACGACAAACGTTTTAAAAATTAATGTGAATAAAAGTCGATGTGTTAACCCGCACCCGTTACAAACCCTATCATGAAACAATTAAACGCGTTCATTGTAATAAAACTACACAACTTATCCGAAAAGCTACAGTTGTCAATTTCATCATTTGTTGCTGACCCGTTTTATAATGGCCAACCAAAACTTTCCCTGAGTGAATTACATGACGTGAACTGATTTGGTGTTTTGAGATATATTTATCGATGCTGATTTATTCAGAATGTTGAAGCTCCTTGAAAATACACTACTTCTTAAAACTAGTGAATTTTGAATAGAAAAAAATAAACAAAAAATAAACACCACCAATAGTTTTAGTTGTCCAATATTTATCATTTTGCCAAGCTGATTAACAGCCTTTCTTAAATAAAGCTTGTGACCTCACAGCCCAGTTGAGTATATTAAAGTGTCAAATAGTCATTGTAGTTTATTGTAGGTCTTTTGAGTTTTCAGCTGGAAATGGATCAAGAAATGCCACTTGAACCCCCTTAGGTCTGACTGTGAAAGGTCACAGAGGTCCCTGGGTTTGGTATCACCACAGCTGCACAGTAAAATATTGCATGTATTTGTTGTAAACCATTTACTAGCACAACACTAATGTGGGACTTTCATAATCGGATATCCAACTAATCCAAAACATCACATTTGCAAGTCAGTAAAACAAATACAATTTGTCAGTGTTGGTTATAACCATTATTAGCTAATGATCAATTTATTTTGAATTTGTGCTTGCACACACAAAAGGAACAGGTCAATACAAATAAAGATTGAATATTAGGTATTGTGTGTTCGGATACAAAATGCTTCATACCTAGAACTTTTTCAAAGTACCACTCATATATACAGTAGTTTCCCAATCAGGACTGCTTGTTGATCCACCTTTCCCAGTTACAATTTCCACTCCAAGTCTTGTTCTTGTTGCACTTCTGAATGGCATATTTTCACAGAAAAAGTCAAGTATCATCTTGCACTTTCACCCTGAAGCCAAATTTGAGTTCATAATTGAAAATGCAACTTTGCCCAATGAAGTAAAGAAGTTAGTTGGAGGCAACCATACATTGCTTGGTGGAACGCAGCCTTGACAATGTGTAACTGAAGGGGAAAAGCCTACAGGGAAATCTATGTTTTTTTTTTTTTTTTTTTTTTTTTTTTTTTTATAAATGCTTTAGTGCAACTGGATGAAATTATTTTAATTTTTTACCAAATTAGCAGTCAGTATAAATGTCCCTGCCACATTAAACTTGTCAACACAAAAGAACTAAATAGGATCTAAAACCTGAAGAAAAAAAAAAAACAGTGCATCTTATACATGGTGACCAATTAAGATACAAACATTTAATTATTTAAAATCAGAACTTTGATTGCAGCAGGATGTCTTATTTCTTTAAGATTGATCTTATAAATATCAACCTCTTATGACATATTGACCTCACCATTATTAGTGGCCTCAGAGGAAGTTTAATAAATGTGCAAATGTATTACCATACCAGTAGCCGTGTTTTGGCTACAGCTACCTAGAAACTATGAATTTACTAAATGAAATACCTTTTAAAAAATGCAGAAAAGCATCCACATCATTTAAATCACCACTTTAAACCACTATTTTTTTTTATTTTTATAAACCATTTTAAAATAACGTGGTAGGCTACTTTATTTTAACTCTAGTTAATGTCAGCTTCCTCTGTCCCGTCCCAAAGACCCGAGCCAGTTTAATATAAACGTGTTTAATGCATTCCAGGGACGTAATCATCTACAAGCCATCGACTGGTATGGTATTTACCTCCTGTAGTACCCAAAACAAACGCATGGTGGCCCCCATGTTTGTCCATGTAATGTAAACCCATTACACTAAACTATTAGGCACTAAAAGTAAAAATGTTTTCTAGATAAAGGAGTTTTACAACTCATTTTAAAAGTCAATTTTTTTTTTTTTTTTTTTTTTTGGGGGGGGGGGCAAAAAAAAAAAAAGAAAAAACTTCACAGCACTATTGTACAAGGATGCAAACATTTAAATTACATTGAACAGACTTTTGTTGTACATGAGCTTCAAGGTGCTTGAATTTCGATGTCTAGTGCATTTAATATTTACAACTGAAATTTAGCTTTTGAGAATGATTACATTGCTTTTGTCACCAAACAAAGTGTTGACAATTAAAGTCTCCCTCTCTTCCTTTCATTTCAGTTTCACTGCTGACCAAAAAGGTATTTGGAAACAATTGTCAAAACAGTTTGTTACAAGCTCTTCCAACTTCAAAACTGTATCAAAAATAGAAAATGTAACATACCATTTTGTGACTTCAAGAAAAGTCCTTTTGAATAGCGAGGTGTGCAGTTTATTAGCAAGTCCTTTTATGGTAGATATCCATTGTCCATTGAGATGGCTTGTAGCAGGTCCTCGACAGGAAAGTTTTAGCCCTTTCAAAGTTTTTTTTGGACCTAACGTATAGATTTACAGAGGACCGTGGTGAGTTTTTGGGCGTTGGGGGGTAAATTCCTTTTTTCTTCCAAGTTTTATAATTCAAATCTTTTGCTGTGGGTTCAGAAAACAGCTTTAAGGGCCAAGAAGCAAAGTTAGTAGGCTCTGCTTTCATGGAGTTGGTGAGCATATGCAAGTTCTCTGACTGGCTTATGGGCTTTACCAAGCCAGCTTTCATTGCATCATAGTCTCCATTTAGGTGAAGGAATCGATCTTGCGCAGAAAGACTAGTCCGAGGTGAGATCTTTTTTTTATAGACAGAATTCATGTTTTTATGTTGAGTTAGAACACTTCCATTTAGCTTGTAGTGGAAGGGATTCTTTTTGTGTCCTGTGTTGGCAGCCAGAATAAAGGGACTAGCGTTATATTTGCTCGAATGTCCAATTGAGCCATGTAGAGGACTCTGAGGTTTCAAATTAAATCCCAGGTGAGATCCATCTTGTTCCTTGTGCAGTTGTTTGGCTTCCAACCCCAGACTTGGGGAAAGGGATTTAGAATTTGATGCTATATCAGGAGGTACAGTTAATGATGAGGGAGGATACCATCCATGCTCTGATTTCTTTCCAAAATCAGATTTGAACATTTGGAGGGACGGAGAGGTTTTCCTCTTTTTTATCCCTTCATAATTTGGGACATGACTCTTTATTGGTAAGACATAATTCAGAGATGGGGGTTTAGGTAGAGAAAGGAGAGGATGTTGACCCATTTTGAGGAAATGCTCCCCATTGTTAAAGCCAGGTGAAAATACAGCCATGTTCTTTGTCTTATAACCCTTTGGCCTGCGACTCAAATGAGCAGAATTGGATTTCTTCTTTGAAATTATGAAATCTTTAGACGGAATCTTAAAGGCATGGAAAGTAGCTGCAGGCATATGACCCATGAATGAATCCTCACCAGAGAATATGTTTAAGGGGAAGTCTCTTTGCTTTGATTGCATGAAGCCTGACTGAACAGCTTTGTTTTTGGGAAAACTAAAAAAATCGTTTCCACCAGGAAGAAGATTTGGTAGGTAATTCAAAAGAAGCTCCGGTTCAGAAAAGCCATTATATGGATGGTGAGGAGATTGCCTGATAAATACTTGTTTTCCATGAAGAGTAGCAGGAATTAGTTTTTGCCACTTTTCACTCTCAGGCTTGTCTTTATCCACTAGATCCGTTTGGCTTTGCAGCATCTTGTAAGGAAAACTGCCAAAAGAACCAAAATGCATCCCATTATTGTAAAAAAATGGCTCACTCCGCGGCAAAAGAAAGCTTTGCTTCTTAAATACATCCATCTCCTTCTCATATGTTTGCTTTAAATAATTCCTAGGATTAACCTGCCTGGAAAGCTCTGGGCTCTTGTGCAGATTATATGCATTGGCAATACTGTAACCTGTCAGACAGGGAAAAAAAAAATAACACACTGTTTAACTGGGATTTTTAAATGGAAGCAAAAGTTTTTGGTATGCTTACCAGTTTGACAAGGAAAGCAAATGCTGGTCCATAAAAGCATGCAAAGCCAGAGAACCCTGAAATAGAAAAATATTTCACAAATATAAAGTGAAAAGATGACTTAGGTTAAAAAAAAAAATCTGTACAATTGCTGATACCCATATGAAAGATCCATGATAGCACATTCACTGAACAGGGAGCTCTGATGAGAACAGCAGCTGGCTTTTTGACCATCTGATTAATTACCAGCAGCTGCAGCAGCTTTCCAAAGGAATGCACTTTGTTTTTATGTTTGCTGTTCTTGAGTATCTGTTTTACTAGTTGAAAATATTTTCTTCCATAGATCGATTTTAAAAAGTTAAAGTCTTCATACTGATATCCTATTTGACTGGATGACTATTTTATTGTTATTTTTCCTGTTGTTAAAACTGACACAAATATGCTAAAACTCTGCAACATCAAATATTGATCAGAATATATTACTTAGAATGGGCTGGGTCCTGTTTAATTGATGCTGGGACCCCTCACAATGACTCTTTGTCCCTGTTTACTGAATTAATGATGAGATGTGATGTTACAGGGGGTGGACCAGGTTCTTCCTGCAGAGGAAACAAGACCACACAAAGCTGGCTCTGAAGATGGACAAAGGTGCACTTTGAGAGAAGGTGCCAACATTCACCAATTGACTGACCTGGGTGGGAATACACAGGAGGAGGAAAGCGGGTATGTGATAGTGAGAAATCCTAACAAAGGTTGCTGTTTTATTTGTGTTTGGAAGCCGTCCCATTCACATCAGTCAGGCCAGAGAAAACATTTGTTGTGGTATGCGTCTAAGTTAAAAGTTTTTCCAGATGCATTTGGATTATCATTCTTGTTAACTCCTCTTTTTTTCCTCTTATCAGCCTCATCTTTCACTTTGTTATGTAGCTGGCGATTAGCAATAAATTCTCACCTTTTATTGGACGTGTGTATAAATTCTTTTCAAATAAATAAATTTTAAAACACTGCCTCCCGATGCTACACCTCACTGACTGTGTGTAACTACACTCTCTTTTAAAAGCATTACACTAGAAAACAAAAATACAAACACATCCAGACTTACAGAACAGGGTCAGCATGGGATGCTCTGTAGGTAATGTATTTTTAATGCATCAAAGGAAAACACAGGGTGCAAAAAGATCAACTTTGTATGTGAATTAATAAAATATTAGGGTAAGCATATCATACTCCTTGGGGTCAGCCTGAGGTGGTCGGGCCAGTTAATGTAAATATGCCATTCAGTTCCTGCCCTAAATTTATAAGGAACATGAGGTTAAAAAATCTTTTTGTTATTACTGCTATTGTGAGACTTCAGACTAGTGAACACCTGCCGTCTTAAGCTTCTTCTTTGCAGCTTGGCATACTGTTGCAAAGAACTCAAAGAGAGCAAAAGAGTACTTCAAGGTAATAAGGATATTCCTAATATAGTCATCTAGAAATTTGGTTTTACTTTTACCAGTTGTTTTTGTGTGTTTGTTGTAACATGGATCTTGCAGAGGATGGAACTAAGTGACACAGAGTTCAACGGTAAGGACCAGCTATCTCCATCTGAAGAAAGAGTCCGTGGAGACTCAGTACTCCCCCCTCACCTCTTACTGAAGGTAGCTCCTCTGCAGCTCTCACCATCTGTTACATGGTAAACTGGTGACTGGTCTGTACCTATGCTGCACTTTTTAGACTTTACCAAAGATATTTCTGAGATATTTTCTATGACATCAGACTTCTGCTGCTCGACATATTTTAAGGCTCTTTGTGTGATTAAACTCACATGCAGATCATTATAGTTTTATTATTGTCTGTGTTTCATGCATATATTTATACACCCTCTATATGGATTACAGAATGTATCGTTTTTACTTGGCCTGTTATTAACAAAGCTTGCTCTTTTCACTTTTAGCCTTTGTTTGTTTTGGATTTCCATCTGCTGGCACCATGAGAACACTTTTGGCTTTCTTAGCCATGGTGTTTCTGTACAACACCTCTCCTGATAAATAGTGCTCCAGCATGACTATGTTTGGAAACAGAGGGGCCCAGTTGTTCACATATCACTGCCTTAAAAAGTGGTAGAAGGGACAGCGGACCCCTTCAGGGTGCCAGAAGCTAGTTCTGTCAAATCAAGACCCATTGGAACAACTATAAATCTGTCAGCAGTTTAATTGTTATTTTTATCTGAATTGCTGGGAATCTTTTGCCTGAAACTACGGTGGCCCTGAAGTGCAAAACAACATTATCAAATCTTTAAACACAACTAAAAAAAAAGGAAAAAAAATGCAAAAGCATATTCAAAAACATAACTATGTATTCAAAATTGCAACATTTTCAAATAAAATGAATTCAAAAACAAAAAAACATATTAAGAAACACATTTTCGAACACACAACAGCATATACGAAAACAGAGTAACATATTAAAAAAACGCAACAACATGTTCAGAAACAAAAACAAATTAAGCTACCGGAAGACGTAGATATTAAGGGGAAACCTGAAGCCTTGCTGATTGGACCACAGCACTATTTGGCTTTTAAACCGGAAGTCATTCTGCCTTTTCTGTTAGAACTTTCAATGAGCAGGCTTACTGTAAGCAGAATGACTTCCTGTTTAAAATCCAAAAGGCGCCATCGTTCAATCAGGGAGGTCTCATGTTGCAAGCTAATGCCATTGTGTTTTTGAATATGTTGTTGCATTTTTGAAAATGTTGTTGCGTTTGTTTAATTTGTAGTTGTGTTTAAAGATTTGGTGATGTGGTTTGCACTTCAGGGCCACCATATGAAGCCTTTTTAAACAATAAAATTGGTTATGTTTTGTTTCCTTTCCCCACAGATCTTTCAGTATTTAGGAATAAGGGGCTTGTTAAGCTGTGCAGAGGTATGCTGTGCTTGGAAATCTGTCATCCAGTCTGGGGTTTTGTGGAGTCAGGTGAAAGACCCTTGCTTATATTTGCATTATTTTGCCCAACGTATTCATGACCTTTGAACTCTTTCATTTTATAACAGTGACAACCCTAAATGTCAACCTATTTAATTTGGGTTTTATGTGATAGATGTATAAAATGATTCGACCCAAACATGACAAAGGAAAATGACTCAAGATATTGTTATTTAAATAATGTTTCATGTAAACTGGCCCCTTAGATCCCCTAGAAAATAAAATCCTTCAGAAATAAAGTAATTGGTTATTAGTTTGTTATTTAACTCTCGTAAAACTCTAGCTGTTCATTGAAGAGTTAAGGGTTTAAATGAACAACAGTATGAAGGCCAAAAAGAGACCAGACAGGGATTAAGCTTTGGAGAAGTTTAAAGCAGGGCTAGGATTTATTATATACAAGATGTAAAACATTTCACAGAGCCGTGTTTAATCCATCATCCGCAAATGGAAAGAGCATGGTAAATCTATCAAGAAATGCTTGTGGCCCTAAACAGGGCAGGTAAGGATAATATCAATCAGTTGAGCTCCGAGATGCCAATGCATCTCTGGAGAAGATGTAGAGATCCAAAGCACAGCTGGCAGAATCTGTCCACACAAAAACTGCATCATTAGTAAAGCACCACAAGAATCTGGCCAAAGCAAAGCCACAAGAAGTCCTCAGTTAAATCACCAACATCCATACCACAAACATGCAATAGAATACGTAGAGGTCAGATGAGAGTAGAATTTAACTTGCATGCAAAACTATCACAGCATATCATCTTGAACACAAAATAGCTATATTGGAAACTGGCTGGGGACAGAATAATACATTGGGGAAGCTTTTCTTTAGCAGTAGCAGGGAAGCCAGTCGCTTATCAACATAGATGGTGCTAAGTATTATGCAATCCTGGAATAAAACATTTTAAAATGCTGGAAAATACTGTGCAAGACATCTCTCTTCCAGTACATGACCTTAAAGATGCAGTCAGAGCTGCTAAGTAATGGGTTGAAAAAAGTGTCAAAAAAAATCTCTGCATTAAAAATCCCCAGTTAAAGGCAAGAACAGTTTATTTTACTGAACATTTAAGCAACAAGACAATTAAAAGTGCTTTACAAGATTAAAAAATGTTTATAACCCAAATGCTTTTGTCTCTGCTAGATCAATTTGTCTGTGGAAAAATACTGGATAACAGACAGTGAAGTGCAGAAAATTCTGCTGGGCTACCGGCCTTTTGTGACCCACCTGAACCTGCGCGGCTGCACATCGTTAAATTGGTCCAGCTTAAAATATATCAGTGAGTTCTTTTTTTGGTATATATCCATATTTATGGCTTAGTTATATTATTTTTACTCATGTTATCCTCACAGGCAATGAAGTTTAAGCCAAGCTGTTCAAACAAGTCACACTAGTGCTGCCTATATCATAAATGGCAGACGATGCAGACAAAATGTAAAAGGAAAATTTAAAAAGACACTCTGCAATCTGTAGAAGATGGATTAAATGTACTAAAAAAAGTCGTAAAAAGAATCTTTATGAAAAAAAACAAAATCACGTCAGTCAGGCCAGTTTAAAGACTTGGTATTTCTGTGGTGCTCTCAGGTGGCTCGGCTCCATCTCTTCCTCTATCTCTCCTTGTAGTTCCATTGGTGTGTCCCAAAGCTCGTCATTATTTTGGTTTGGATCTGGTCTGTTGTGCTGTTTGTCCTTAGGACACTCTCTGTTATAGGCATGCATGTAGTCCTTCACTCTCACACCAACATATTCTAGAGGGGCTTGGCACAGCAGGCCAGAGTGTCTCACTCCTGGATGTAGATGTAGCCAGTAAACCATGTAGTGGATGCTTTTGGAAGAAAAAGGAAATTAGTTGTTTTTTTTTAAGACTAAAAGAGGCTTTGTAATGGCTTTTGGGGAAGCACTTACTTGTAGTCACACATCCAAGGATTTCCTTCTAGTTTTAGCTTGGACAAAAAGTACAAATCTTCAAGAACCCCATACTGAACAAAACGCAGCCCGTTGAATGACAGGTCCAGATCATGAAGGTGTAAAAGCCCAGACAGGGACCCTAGAAGATAATAGACCAGTGTTTAATAACAAGTATCACCCAGAGAAATTACTAGGCTTATCTACCATCATAGCCAAAACCAGATAAACAGATATATCTTTGTCTAGTTATTATTGCTATTCAGTGCTGTTAATCATTCATCAATAAGACATGCTGAAGCAGGGACCATTCCCCAGTTTTTCTGGAAACCAGGCAGGAAGTACAGGAATTGAACGTTCCTGGGCGTGGACCTCCTTGGAACAAATGTATGGCGCTGATTATTGATTTAAGGCTATTTTTTTTTTTGGAAAGGGCTTCAATCTATTCAAAGAGTCGTTTTTACCTTTTCCTGTAATTGTTCTGTTTTTAGTTTCCATCTACAAAATGTTGTGTTCATTTAACTAAGCAGACAATAATTTTTGTCACCTCTTTATATGTTTCACCCCATCAAAACAGCTTTTTAGTCAAGGTTCTTGTTCTTCTCAGCAACGTTAGGAAGACCCAGTCTACCAAGGTTACAGAAAGGAATGCTCTATAGACATACTGTAAAACATTTTCTGCATAATAAATAAAAAGATCTTAATGACTTATCTATATGCTGCTATTATTTTAGACAAATCCCTCTGTTATGATTCAATTGTGGTATGCATATCATGACTGATGAGGATTTCCTTTTTTCTACTAAACCTACTGGTGAATCGTTGCCCTTTATTTGCATAAGTTCTAGCTAAAGACTGTGATCAGCTGGGTTTGTTATTGTATGAAAGCTTTTACTTTGAGCACAAATCTAAAACTCCATTAGTTTGTACTGGAACCAGTGGATGTACTGGTCACCAATCATATAGTTGGAAACCCCAGTTTAGTTGGGCTTTATTGTCTTTCACAACCAAGCTCTAACTTTAGAGATATGAGTACCTTAGTGTAAGCAGCCAACAGCGTTTGTTGATGCTTAGCCGACATTTTATTCAGTTTTTACAGGACTGCGTAAAGTGTAATTTGATTTATCTGTAGAAAGTGATGCTTTATATCAGCTGCTCTATTTTTACTCCCTATCATAAATACAACTCTGACTGTGTACACATAAATGGCTGTGCGCCCACCTCTGCTCCAATATAAAAGAGGAGAAACTAGAGCTGTAGAAGTTGTTAAGCTGTTTCTTTCCTTTTTGGACCCCAGATTAAGATAAACACAACTGCACATGTGTAAGATTTCTTTCTGAGTGTTACCATGGTTATTAAACGCAGGACATGTTGTTATATTCAATAATGATGATAAATATGTGAGCAGAAATGTTAACACCAACCTGTGTCAATTCGCTCCATGTTGTTGTTGCTTAGGTTAAGGATTCTGAGACTCCTTGCTGCGTGGAAATCTCTGGGTTTAAGGTGCTTGATTGAATTATAGGACAGATCTACCTTGACAACATCCTCTGGAATACCTGAGGGCACCTCAGTTAGACCTAAGGACAGAGAGGAAGGGCTGGCTGAGTTACTACAAGCACAACTTTCACCTCATATTCACCTGCAGAAGAATTGTTAAGTTAAAGGGAGTTCCATGTTTTTGTTGGTTGTAGAAGAGACGAGCCGCAGCTTCAAAAAATCTAGAACTCCTGCAGGGGAAGACGGAACATATTAACACAAATCTGATTTATTCTATTTATAGGGAAAAAGTAAATATTTTCATACTAACAAGCAGGCTAACACTCTAGCTGAAGCTTTTGCCATATAAGGTGACCATAAATTGATATTAATCAGAGTTTAAAGGAGCAAATGACTCAGCACTGAAATGAAGACAAGTGCCAAACCAGATGTGAAGGGGTTCATTTATGTTTCAGCATTAAAAGCTTTAGAAAAATGTACGTTCAGCCTTTTCTAGCAATGCAACAGCAATAATTAATCATCTGCACTCTGACAAGTTTGTATTTTTTCTTAACCACTCTGTTGCATAAGACCATATGTTGTGGATTACAGAACCCGATTAAGGCGTCAGGGTACAGAGCTGTTAATCAAAATGATCCTTGGAAATGAAGCCTGGTGTTGAACTTGCCTCGGTTTCTGCAATCCATCCATCTGAGGGGGAAAATGTAGGTGTGGCAGAGCAAGGTAGCGTCTGATTTGCCACGGATATGACTGGGCTCTATAGGGTACGTTACGTTGACGTTTGGGTCCCCTGTTGGGTCTGTTGGATCTAATTCCTCACAGAGTAACTCAGGATCAATCTGCTTCAGCTTCCTGTTCTGAAGACTGGCGGGCTCTGCACACCTAGAAGATGAAATTTATTGATGTTAAACATTAATCAGTTTTCCTGATATTAAATATTTGGTGACATCATTTACTTGGCATGGTTTCCCAGATTTCGGTTGCTTGGGACCTGAATAGTACGTATGAGACTTTCCATCGGACAGAGACATTTCCAAGGATTGTCGTACAAACGCAGATAGCGAAGGTTTGGCATTGGGATGAGGGCCTCTTCACTGAGCGTTCTTAGTTGATTGTGTTGCAGCAAAAGGGTCTCCAGATGTATGAGGCCCTGAAAAGCCCCTTCCTCCACCTGAGAGATCTGATTCTGTTGAAGATCCAGACTGCTTAAACTTTCATATCCAAGAAAGGATCCCTCATGGAGAGATTTAATTTTGTTCCGGGCCAGAAGGAGGTGCTTTGGTACTCTGGACCAGGTACTTGAGCTAGGGACAGAAGTGAGACGTTGGTCCTGACAATCCACATATGCTTCTCTGGACAGCATTATCTCTGAACAGCTTGGTGTTGCATCTCCAGAAGGACCTGATCTGCTCTGACGCCTCAGAGCCTTCCTTCCTAACCTTTAAGAAAGGACACAAAAAGCATTGCTTCCCATTATTTGTACTTAAACAATGAAGTAAAAAAAAAAAAACATATTTGAGAAATATACACAACCATACAGTGTTGTAAAACATATTTACAAATCTCAGATTACTTGCTTTTGGCTTCTCACTTTTCTGATCATTAGACAATCTTTTAATTGTAAAATAAAAGAGCCTGGCCTAACAACCTAATGATCCAACAAAGCAACACACCATATCTGAATTAAAAGAAATTTCTTGAAAATAAACAAAAACTAAGTTTTTGTTTATTTTACATATATCAATCTGGAGCGGATTACAGGATAATCTCTACAAGTTTTGGACTGCAGTGAAACAGAGTGAGAGCCCTTATCCACAAATGGAGAAAAAATGAAATGGCAGGAAAGATTTCCACGTGTCCCCTGTCTAGCATCATTTCTCAGAGAACACACTGATGACTACTTCAGCAGGCCAAAACAGCCTGGAACATCATCTACAGAACTTTTGGCCTCCTGGGCCCCAGTTAAAGCCAATGTTCAAACCTAAAAAAGAAAATACAGCTGCACAAAAATAATGTAATGTCCCTTCTTAGGTTCCCATAAAATATCTTGTGATTCTTGAGACTATTGGGGACTGTACTGTTGATAGACTTTGATAAAGTCAAACATTTCCTCTGTTTGATATCTGAGTTTAAATGTCTCAGATCTTTAGAAAAAAATTTTTTAAATCAAAGCAAGAGTTAAATTTGGTCTAATGTTCCAGGGCCACTTTGCTTCTCCAGAACCAGAAAAATCATGATGAAGAATCTCTAGCCATCAGTTTATGAGCGTAAATGGGCGAGCATTTAGGCAATGCATGTAAGACAGTAATTCAAAGCAAGTCCATCCTGGAGTGCCCTAAAAATCAAACTAAAAGCTTGCAAAAAGTTGGTGGGGAAATGTGAATAGGGCAACTCTGAACAAAGAGTTTGGATCAAAGCACACTGATTTGTTGAAATGGTGAGTCTAAATCAGAACATAAATGCAAATCTGTTACAACGTGAAACAAAGTAGGTTCTAAGACACTATTTCCTCCAAGTTCAGTGGTTTTTGAAATAAAAAGGGGGTTCAAAATCTCTTTATAGTTTCAAATCACATTCTCAAGTAAACCTGATATGCTGGGAAGCCCTCATTCGTAATCTTTGGAAATAGACACAAACAAACCGGAGCTTGTTGTTTTTGTAGATCAATACTTAAGATTCTGGAAATGAATTGCAAATAGAACTGAATCCATACCTGTCCCGTGTAAGTTTCTGTCTCGCATGTTTAATGCCTCTGCCTCTTCCTGGTTTTTTCAACTCAACGGATGGAAGCAACAAGAGAGCAACAAAGGTTAAAAGGAGAGGGGAGATCAGACGCATCCTGAACACTGTTTTCACAAACAGGAGCTCAGATTAAAGCAGGAATCTGTGATGAAAGTCCTCACTCTGCTGTCTAAGAGGCAGCTGTGTTGATTTTGATGTCACAAAGCTTCTGTTTACACTGCGGAAAAAAACAAATTCAAGTCATCACATCATAAGAAGAATATTTTTTTTAACATGAATTGTATGCAGGTTTAATATAAAACAGATTATCGTGAATAAATACAAAATGAGTGTAACAAGCCTTCCAATTTGTTTGTTTAGGTGAATGCAGAAACCTACAGGAACTCAACATGTCAGAGTGCTTAACTATTTCTGTAAGTAGAATATTTTACATTTAGACAAAAAAAACAAAACTGTTTTAGAAGTTTTTTTTTGGCTACAATGTTGATCATGTTGATTTAACTGCATCCTTTAAATCATGGATAATTGGCTGGATTTCTGGAAATCATGCACCACCCATTCCTCATTCTAGTCATAACCATTAGTCATATGTCACATACTGTTGGAAATGTGTACTTTTTAATGTTACGGGATGCAATAGGAAAGAAAAGTCTTGTAATACTCTAAGTAAAAGTCTTGTTAAAGCAGAGGTTTTAAAGAAACCTTAGGAAATACTTTAACTCACGACGTTCTCATTATATCTCCTCTGCTAGCAGTCATCAGCCAGATACGAGTAAAAATTATGGTTTCCAATTAGAAACATTTATCAATCACACCATTTATATGGTTTGAAGTCTTTACAGTTAAGTAACAGGTTAAACTTTGTGAGTTTTCACAGTACTGCCCTATCCGACCTGTTGCTGTGCACTGCTAGTCAGCTGACTGAAAGAAGGCCTCCAAGCTTTTCTTAACCTCCTAGCTCTGCCCAACCTGACAAATATAATACTGCAGATCTGATGATAGGATATTAAAATGGATTGTCAACGTTTAGCCTAAGTTGACCAAGTACTAGGCATACTTATGAACCACCTTAGGCTGCCCATCCTGATCACATCCCTACAGGTATCACAGTTGTCGCCCACATGCACATTTTCTCCCAGAAGTGTCACTGAATCCTTTGGTAAAGACCCTGTCAGGACACCATTCTGCCAGAATGGTGTCCTGACAGAACCTCCTTCAGACACAAAGAACTCACACTCAAAATCGAGGCACTTAGCTGGGGGATTCTGGGTACCCCCACCTTAGCCTGATGCCTCTTTCTTGGGTAACTAAGTAAGAGAGAGTCCACCCCTTTCCAGGAGCTGTGCGAAGGGGTAAATCCAACTATTCCTATCTGATACCGCTTGACCTTACACATTATCTCTGGCTCTTAACCCACTCATTGAATGACAATAATGTTCCAACAGCCACATTTTCTGCAAGGAAAGGCCACTTCCCCTGCCTACCACCCACCATACCTGGCAGCTGATCCAAGCATTCCACTGTAAATAGTGGGCCTACGTACAGTAAATGGGTTCTTAGCCCATCTGAGCCAGATGAGCTTCTTTCCCAGGCCTGGTTTCAGGAGGGATCCTAGATATCTTTAATCTAGGTATAGTTTACCTCTTGTGGTTGTTAGCCATATCATTATCATCCTTGAATCCTTGGTCTGACTCGCTACCTGAGGTCAGTTTGCCCCAGGAGACCATACAAAGAGCTAAAGCTCTGGACAATTTAGCCCACATTACATAAAACCTCCACTACATAGAGGTTAGATTAAGCAGAGGGTATTTAGTATTCTTACAGTAAAGCAGTTCCATTATTTTTTTCACCTTTTTTAGGGTGATGTTTTTGAGTTTTACTTATAGTGTAACTCAACCCTGGCTATAAGTCGGTTTAGTGGAGTGAGGCTGGGGAAAAGATAAAAAGAGCTTTCTGAGCAAAGTATTATTCAGCCTCTCTCATCAATGGAGGTTACAGAACTAAATAAGTTTTACATAAAAATGCTAAGCAAATGCACAGTAACCTTGTACAACCAGTTGATGCAGTTTCAACACAAAAAAGTGAGTTTAGGGGTGAGTTACACTTTAAGGTTATCAAACTAGTCTTGCATCAGAAGCTGTTTCTTTCACACAGACGAAGTATTGGACTACATTAAAAAAAAAAAAAACAAAGATGAAATTTCATAGTAAACAACTTGCATTTTCTAATGAGAAATAAAACATGTAAAAGATTCTTTGTGGTGTTCTGGCAACTTTGACTTTTGTATTCAACATTGCTCTTCGACAGGATATAATGATTCACAGAATCAGTGAAGGATGTGGATGCCTGCTCTATCTGAACCTGTCTTCCACACTAGTAACAAACCTCTCTTTGGAGGCAATATTCAGGTAAATCTTATAGGGAATTATTTAAACAATTAATAATAATAAATTCCTTAATTTCCGGAGGGAGTCTTCCCAAGGGATCAATAAAGTTCTGTCTAAATAAAACACTAGTAAAACTGTATTAACTATCACACTACATCATGTCTTGTTTTTGTTACATAGAGAATAGTCTTTACTACCACATTACCATAACAAGAACAGAAAAGTATTTTTTTTTTTCTCTACTAGGAATTGTCCAAACCTTCAGTACCTGAGTCTGGCGTATTGTCGCAGATTCACAGACGAAGGATTCCTGTACCTGAGCACAGGCAAAGGCGCTCCGAATCTCATCCACCTCAACCTATCCGAATGCACTCAGGTTGTTCTTTTCAGTCCTTTTGCCTTGGTTTGTATTCATTATAATTTACTCCTTGAGTCAGTTTCGAACAAATGCATCCGCTCTTCTGGTTGCACGCATCTGGTCTTTTTTCTGTCTTTACTCTGGGGTGCCTCAGAGTGAATGGGGGAAGGTTTCACAGTCTTGGAGAGTTAAAAACATCTGAGGCCAATAGAGGGGTTGGGTTAACATCCACCCTCTCACTTTGTACACTGTGTAACATAGCACTGCTTTAGGGGTGAGAGTAGTTGTGGTCCAGATGTTTAGTTTGTCTTTATCAGCTCATAAGAATGCAAATAATGATTAAAAAAGACAGATGAAAACATAGACCCAGAGACTCCTCCTTATTTTCCTCCAGATGACAGTGAATGGGTTCAGATACATTTCAGCAGGATGCCCATCTCTGAGAGAGATTGTGATCAATGACATGCCAACTCTGTCAGACTCCTGTGTTTTGGTAAGTGTTTATTTCCACAACATGTAAAATACAAAGTAAACAGAATGTTATGGAGCATCAAACCAAAAAAAAAAAAAAACACGCTTCGTTACTAAGTATTCATACCTCCTTTAACCTTTTTAACTGTTTTCAAATCTGTCACATAGACCATAACTTGTGTGTTTGTGTAAAGCTCAAGCTCAGTCTTCTGGCCACAGCCAGGTGTTTCACATGTGTTTGTCTTCTACATGGCATATTTCTGCCAAAGACGGCATGAATCTCTTTATAGCTTTTTAAAATCTCTGCTCTCATTACCCCGTCTGTCAGTTTAAGGGGAAAACCATGTTCTGTGTAGGTTTGTAGTTGTGATATACTCTCTTCTTTATCACATGGTTCATTGAGAAGTTCTCTGTCAGAAAGTCAAAATATTTATGAACTGACCCTTGAATTTTTCCATTTCATCCCGGACCTTTTTGTGTTTCTTGGTCTTTGTGACTGTGTGTTCACAGAGTTTTTCTAAACATCAATGATACCTTCAGGTAACACCTATATGTATAATAAAAAGCTATATAGTGCAGGGTTTTTGCACAGTTTTTTAAAACACCTGTGTATGTGCATGTAAAAAAAAAAGAAAAATGCACCTACACAACCCTGTACCGGCTCCCGAGAGGGAACGCCTATTAAACGTGCGCAAGAACATGCACAAGCTCATTTCTCCTCATGCACGCTCTGTTTAAAAGTTGCTGTTTGCATCATTCATACAAGCTTACTTTCCAGAAGAAGATTTGCAATTTTTCCACTACGTCAGACTCACCACCGGTGTTATGCCGAGAAACACCTGCCTGCCGAGAATTTCCTACCATGTTGTGGGAGCGTGAATCACCCTAAACTCTTGCACATTGTTGAGACAATGGATTGAAATATGAACAAAACAGGAACTTTTAAACATATTCTTAATGTTTTGTCAGAAATTATATAGAATGGTGTTAAGGGCCAAAGCAGGAAATGCTATCCACTGAGCAGAGAATATATTCATTGAACACTGACTGTAGCACATTGGCTAAAACATTTCTTCATAAAAAATTTACTCATTCGAATTTATCTGTCTACCAGAACTCTCCATTTCAGGGCATCCATGCATAAGAAATATGAAAATAATAACAATAAGTTTAAAACTTCCCTTTTCATTGTTATTTCAATCCGTTTTCTCATCAGTATGTGAGAGGGGAAGTAATTCTCGGCAGAACAGTCGTAAGTAGAAATGGGGACGAGCATGTAGGACGGCAGAATGATTGATAATTAAGAGGACCAATTATTTTGATGATCCACCCGGAAAAAGAACATCCTCTACTATACAATGTTAATTTTATTTCAGAGTTTTAGAGTAAATGAGGCCGAAAACGAAATGAATGCTGCGCCTTTTCTTTATACTTTAAAAACCACGTCTTATTTGTTTTCCACATCACAATGGTGTAATACTTTGTGTTGATCATGGAAACTGCATCAAATTTGAGTCTGTAATGTAATGAATAAGTCAAGGGTGTGTATGTTTTTGCAAAGTGAAGTACAAGTGAAATAATATTGCACCCTTTCTTTTGTTGAACAGGCCCTGCTTACCAGATGTTACTCTCTCTCTTCCATCTCACTCCTGGGCTGTTCTCATCTTTCTGATGTTGCTTTTAAAGCCATTGTGGACGCCGCCAAGCTAAAGGCTTTCATCATAGAGGGTGAGACCTTTTTTCATTCTGCAACCTTTCCCTTCCCTCATCATGCATGGAAATTAAGCACTGATTCAGGTCTTTGTTAATTCGTACTTAGGCAACAACCAAATAAGTGATGTCAGCTGGAAAGTACTGTGCAGCCACTCACAAGGTCTTCTCAGACTCCACGCCGCAGACTGTCTGGGAATGACGGATAATAGCCTGAGATATGTGGCCAGCCTCAAAAACCTAAAATATCTGGACATTTCCCTTAGCAGCAGGTAGGTCGGGGGTTGTGTTGGCTTAATTTGCATCACTGCTTCATATTTCATACTTTCAAGAATCTGTTTCAGTGTGAGTGATGCTGGAATCAAGTACCTGACTGACAAGGCCTCAACAAATCAACTGCATTACCTCAGCATCAGTCAGTGCTGCCTCATTACAGATGTCTCTGTCAGGAGGATTGCTCAAAGGTACTTCTCTTTATCAGCCTAATTATTTTCACACAGAGCTATCAAAACGTATATAAAAAGATAAGCTGTAGCATTCTTGTGTTTGGAAAAAATGTAGGTATCCTAAACTGTACCATCTTAATCTGAGTTACTGTGAGAGGCTGACGGATGCGGCTGTGAAGTGGCTGAGTGGAAGCTCCATCTGCTCTCTTGACATAAGTGGCTGCAACATCCAGGATCAGGTACTGATGCATATTGCTAGCTTCTATTCTCACTTACAACAGTGTTTGCATTTTCAGGGACTCACTGGGCTTCAGGGAACCCTTCTAAAGAAGGTTGTACTTGCCGAGTGCTTAGAGATCACAGATATTGGCATTGAGGTACACATTTTTCCCCATATGGCCAGCTGTTGGTGGTTCTAGTCATCTTTGAAACATATGTGATAGGAAATATATAAATCAATCCTCTTTCAGATTTTTTTCTTTTCATGTATTCATTTAAAATGTATTGCTCTAAAGATAGCTTTTAGTCATATTTTTTTGTTTACATTTTGGACAGGCGATGTGCAAGAATGCAAGAGGCTTGGAGCACATAGACGTCTCTTACTGTGCAGCTTTGACTGATGCCGCCATCAGAGCCGCTTCATTTTACTGCAGATGTCTGCTCACTCTGAAGATGTCAGGGTGTCCAAAGGTTCGGATTGTATATATTTAAGTAATTAAGTTTCTTTTGTTTTTGCTTATTTGTTGAATTTCATTTTTCTGATTAGAAATGTTTGATTAAATATGAACTATTTAACATGGTTAAGATATTCCAACAGTGTCTCATTTTGATTTAAATCTGAACCCTGAATAGGGCCAAATGTGGATTTGTTGATGTGCTTTGCAGAACCTAAAACTGTTTAACCCCAAGTTTGTGAACATAAAGGCTGGGCAATATCCTCCAGGAGTTTCAAGATGAGAGAGCAGAAATTTGTGTTTTCATAAAGTACAAGTTTTCCAGGTTCTGAAAAAGCAAAGCATTTCCATACTTTCAATCTCTTCTCACCATATTTGATTGTGCTAAAATGTTATTATAAAGGAGTTTAAAAAAAGTTTACCTTTTAAACACTTTCCCTCTTTCTTGTCAGCCCAATGTTATAAATTAATCAGTACCCCATGAAGATGGTATGTATGTATGCTTTATGGTCAGCCATTTTTGTCCTAGTTCCATTTTTGAGTAGTTTCTCTTCCTGATGAACCATGAACATCAGCCATACAGCAGGGGTGTCAAACTGGTTCCAGAAAGGGCCGTGTGGCTGCAGGTTTTCTTTCCAACCAAACATAGCACACGAGACTCCATTCATCTCATCAAGTCTTCATGTTCAGATTGGACTCACTTACTGAGATGGCTGGAGTCTGGTGTGCTATTGCTTGGTTGGAAAGAAAACCTGCAGCCACACGACCCTTTCTGGAACCAGTTTGACATCCCTGCCATACAGGCTTCTGATTATGTGGGCTCTGTGACAGTCAGAATAGGTCCCTTGTATATGTTTAGAAAAAAACAGCTTCAAGGTAAAATGTGTTAATTCAATTTGCAGTGCCTTGCTAGAGTATTGTAATGTAAATGTAAATTATTTTCCCACAGTGGGGAAATTTACTCTCTGCATTTAACCCATCCCCTTGGAGAGCAGTGGACTGCCATTGTGCGGCCCCCGGGGAGCAGTCTGGGGTTAAGGGTCTTGCTCAGGGATCCAGAGTGGCAGTCTTGTGGGAATGAGTGGAACATGAACTCAGAACCTACAGGACCCAAGCTCAGTGCTCTGACCACTAAGCCGTCAGAAAATATGACATTTTAAATATTTTTGTGACAAATCAACAAAAAATGAAGTGGAACTAAATTTATTGGATATTTTAATATTTTTTAACAAATATTTAATCCATCCATCCTTCCTTCCTTCCTTGCTTGCGGACCCAGAGTGGCAGTCTGTGGGTCCGTCCGTCCGTCCGTCCGTCCATCCATCCATCCATCCATCCATCCATCCATCCATCCATATATCTGGGGACGGGTCGCGGGGGTAGCAGCTTCAGTAGGTAGGCCCAGACGTCCCTCTCCCCAGCCACTTGGGCCACTTTCTCTGGGGGAACCCCAAGGCACTCCCAGGCCAACCGAGAAACATAGTCCCTCCAGCGTGTCCTGGGTCTCCCCCTTGGCCTCCTTCCGGTGGGATGTGCCCGGAACAGCTCACCAGGGAAATGCCCAGGAGGCATCCTAGCCAGATGCCCGAGCCACCTCAATTGGCTTCTCCCCGGAGGACTGAGCTCCTCACCCTATCTCTAAGGGAGAGCCCAGACACAGTAAGGAGAAAACTCATTTAATCGGGATCTCGTTCTTTCGGTCATGACCCAAAGCTCATGACCATAGATGAGAGTGGGAACGTAGATTGACTGGTAAATCGAGAGCTTTGCGTTTTGGCTTAGCTCTCTCTCCACCACAACAGACTGGTAAAGCGCACGCTTCACAGCAGACGCTGTACCAATCCGCCTATCGATCTCCTGCTCCATCTTCCCCTCATTCGTGAACAAGATCCCAAGATACTTAAACTCCTCCACAAGGGGCAATATATCCTCCCCAACCCGGAGAAGGCACTCTACCCTTTTCCGGCTTCAAGACCACGGTCTCGGATTTGGAGGCACTGATCCTTATCCTGGCCGCTTTACACTCGGCTGCGAACCCTCCCAGTGAGAGCTGTAGATCATGCCCTGATGAATGCCATCATCTGTGAATAACAGAGATGTGATCCTAAGTCCACCAAAATGGATGCCCTCAACACCTTGGCTGCGCCTAGAATTTCTGCCCAAGTTATCAACAGAATCTGTAACAAAGGGCACCTTGGCGGAGTCCAACCCTCGCAGGAAAGGAGGCCGACTTACTGCCAGCAATGTGTACCAGACTCTGACACCAGTCATACAGAGACCTAACAGCCCTTATTAAAGGGCCAGGTACTCCATACTCCCGGAGTACCCCCCACAGGACTCCCCAAGGGACATGGTCGAATGCCTTCTCCAGATCCACAAAACACATGTAGACTGGTTGGGAAAACTCCCATGCACCCTCCAGGGTCCTGCTGAGGGTGTAGAGCTGATCCAGTGTTCCAAGGCCAGGACGAAAACCACACTGCCCCTCCTTAAACTGAGATTTGACTATCCGACGAACCCTCCTTTCCAGTATCCCGGAAAAGACCTTAAGCCTGATTTATGCTCTGAAACTAGGTCGTCTGCAGGTGTGTCACAGTTAACGCAGATATGCCCGCCCTTCCGCAGACACTCTGGTGCACCTCCCCAAAATTTTAGGTGACCTCAGACAGTGGCGCAGATAGCGTCACAGGGAGGAGAGAAAGGAGGCCTCTGATTGGTCAATTCTACATCCGCTCTACACTATGTGTATTTTCTGTTTGATACCTAATGGCAGAAACTCTGGCTGTAGTGCCGTCCCCAATGCCTGGCACACCTTGGACACTATCCCAGACTCCATACAGGACGGTGTAGATGGCAAACAAGCTCGTCATACCGACACACGGACAGCCACAATCCTAGCTAGTTTGTGATTGTCCCTCTTGTGTTGTGGTATGGCACAGACCACACTTCAGAATTGGGCATAAAGCAAAAATTATCTGTGTCATACCTGCAACAAGCTAACTGCAACACACACTGCTGCAGGCGTATACACAGCCCTTTACCAGGGAGGCTTAAGAGTGTGATTCTCCTGAAGTTGAAACATACCCTCCAGTCCCTTTTTTAAATGGCTGCTTTCCACTTCCAGGAAATCATCATTTGAGTGTCTACTTGAGTTATCTTTGCTATTATGACTAGTTTGATCCGAATGTGTTGGGGGAGCAAAAGCAAAGTTACTCTGGAAGGGGCAGTTACTTTTTCAGCCTACTCCACATGCTCACTAAATATTAGATATGATTTTACTTAAGACAAAATTTTACTAAAGTCACATATGTCCTTTATCCTCAGGTTACGGATATGGCAGTGCAGTTTCTGACCAGTGGGTCCCTGTACCTACAAGAACTCGACATAAGTGGCTGCATTCTCCTCACTGATCGCTCTCTTCGACACTTAAAAAAAATCTGTCCTCCATTGACCTCCATCAGAATGAACTTCTGCAGCAGCATCTCATGGTACATCAAAGGTTAACTCATGTAGTGTACAATCTATACAGGAGCTTTTTAAACACTAAATTATATTTTTTTTATCCTCAGGGCAGCTGCCTTAAAGCTGCAGACGTGCGTATCACACTGGGAGTACAGCAAGGACAGCCCCCCATTTGGTTTGAGCACAACGCAAACAAGTAGCAATGAATTCAAAGGCAGCTTATACATGGAAGGCTGAGGAGATACATTCTGCAATGAGGTAAAAGGCTTATACATCTACAGAGATCTAAATGGCTCAAAATCCAATGTAAAAGAAAAACCTGACGGATTATTTTTTAAGCAGAGGTCTCAAACTAGTCCTCAAGGGTCACCATCCTGTTAATTCTTTAGATACATACTTAGACCAACCCACTCAAAGAGGATGCCCAAACTGCTTCATTAAAAGAAAACCAAGCTCCTTCAAGAGTCCTGCAAATGACATTTTTTACTGATTTGGGTGTAGAAAAGGTGAGCTGCAACTAACAGCTGCAGAACATCAGCCCTAGAGGACTGTAGTTTATGGCCCCACGGCTTTTTTAACTTTTCACCTCTTTAAAAACTTTGTCACTGGAGCCTGCAAAGGTAGTTCAGCCATATTGTTGCTTTTCAGAATGGTTTATGGACCTATTCACAAACTTAATTTATTGTCATTCAGAGAAACTGATTACTGATTTAAATAAGGAAAAACATGTATTAATGCTATTTAACAGTGTATGGCAACAATTAAATCAGTATACAATGTACCACACACACCGATTGAGCTTAAGTATTAATGCTGCAATAAAAAGACCTTTGTTGTATTTATTTTAAAGTAGTTGATTTGGTGAAAATTTATTTTATTTACAGTTGTTTGAAGTTTTTTTTCCCCCTTCCTTTGCTAAATATATAAACTAATTTTTACATCTGAGATAATTTCATTACAAAATAATATTTATTTGGGCTCTTTATATGTCCTTGCAGGGATTTCAACAACTGTGCATTGGAGGCTAAGGTTATAATACAAGAGCAAAGTGCACTTTGTAAAAGAAATTATGAAATAATTTTTTTTTCTAAAACTGTAACTGGTTCTTTAAGACTTGATGATGCTGATTATAAAAAGGAGTTTGACATCCTGTAACGTATTGTGACTCTATAACACACAGTTTCCACACAAATAACAAGAGAAAGCTGTTTAACATTTATTATGTGTGGGACCTTAACTCCACTAAGGTGACATTACACATAAAAATTCAAAAGATACTTTAAATAAAAATTCATTTTCCTGAGCTATTTACAGTGCAGTGTGGATAACATTTAGCTGAAAGCGCTGTAATAATAACTGTAGCGTCCTCAGAACATTACGATACATCCTGTCACTTAGCTCCCGAGCTTCAGGGACTCAAACCAGCTCTGTGTCGTCAGTTTGATGGAGCCTCTTTCTGCGCGAGCTTTGACCCACTGGTCAACAGGTGGTTCTCCATTCATATAGCCTGGAATGATAATATTCATGTCACGTTTCCTTTACTGGTTGGATGTTTTCCGTTTTTTATTATGAAAAGAGGAAACGATGAGCCCACCTGTCAGTGTGATCTGACCATCAGAGGCATTTCTTTCTTCCTCATGCAGAAGAACCTCTGAGCTGATGTCCACCGACGCTCCACACAGATTGACACCAGCTCTTAATGAAGGTGGGACACGCACACTCACCGCCCCTACATCAGACAGAGATTAATCAAGAAAACGGGAAGAACTGAGCTGCAGTTACATGAGTTATGTCCTCAACCTTCTTACCGTCTTGACTGTGGAGCTCAGCTGTACCGCTGTCTCCCACATAGACGTCGATGCTTCCACTGATGGAGGAAACCTTCAGGGAGCTGTTTGAACCATCTGCAGAAGAAAAGAAACCCCTCATGCTTTGAAGGAAACCATACATGGGTCGCTGTGCAGTTAGCTGGCCTGCTTACCAACCACCGTATCTCCAGACTCGTTACTCACTGTGGTGTTACCTTTAATGAATAATAAAAAAAAAAGAGACAGAAATAGATCACTTTTGGTTTTTATATCTTCATTGTGATAAAAAAAAATCTTTAAGGTTTAAAGTTACAGGGTCATTTGTATATGGAAGAAATTAAAATTCTTAAGAAGGGACACTTCTTTTTCTTGCGTTCATTCCAGGTTTGTTTTCCTTTAAGATCAAAGTGTAATCTTTTACAACTAGCTCGCCTTTATAGACGTCTCAGAAACAAATACTTGGAAGGTATGTGATAAATTGAGACCACATTGCTTTTAATCAACTGTGACTGAACCTGAGCCCGAGATTCCTTATGGATCAGCTTTACCAAGAGGCTTAATGTAAAGCAGCTGTGGACCAGGATGAACTAAAAGGTCCTAAAAGATTCAGCTGTTGATGTGAAGAGGAGTTCAAGTCTTAGTTTAGTCCCACACATTTATTGAAGGGTTTTATCTGATAGATGAAGCATATGGAAATATGGTGGCATTATTTAGAAACTTTGATACACGTAGATCAGGCATCCCTAAACTCGGCCCTCGAGGACCGAGTTTGGGGATGCCTGTAGATGAATACCACCGTGACCATTGGGTGTTTATAGTAATTCGATTTCTCCCATGTTAAATAAAATATCAGTAAAAACACAGGGTCAAAGGTGACTCAATCCACGCTGCATGATTTAGGTTCTTGCCATCTGCCTACACCTACAACAACGCAATAATGTTTGAGAGATTTCATCAGAACATGTTGGCATTTGGAGGAGGTAATGCCATCATTTAAACCAGGTGCACTAAAGGAGAGGCATCTATAAGATGAACCGTAGAACCACGAGGACAGGGAACCCCCGTGTAAAAGGCCACCAGTTAAGACCAGTAAACAGGCCTGACAGAGAAGCAGAGTTAGGTTATTAAACAATATTCTCAGTCCCGAACATCATCTGGAGATTTATCCTTCAATTTATTATATGAAGATGGATCCAGTATGGTATGACTGCAGGGATACCGTGACATGGCTGTACACCTTCACGAAGTTTAATAAGAGCTTTGGTCACATGAAACCAAGAGTGAACCATCCCCACTGTGAAACTCAGCAGTGGCAACATCATGACATGGGAGGTCTTTTTTCCTTCTTCTTAAAAAGAGGGACATATAAACAGATTAGGGCTTAAACAATTAAACAGATTAATTGTGATTAATCGATTAAAATAACTGTCAACTGATTTTGTAATTGATTAATCGTTAACTGGAGTATAGAGAATGTAAAATATGTCTTTAGCTGATAGAGTAAAACTTTTAACAGTAATGTCAAAATTGTAAAAAAAAAAAAACATTTTCATTTAGGATGAAAAAAGGGTTTCGTCCGTAAATATGCTCCATTCAGAACTAAGTGGAAAAGTTTTAAGATTCACCTGGTTTCAAAATCTTCCTTATGGAAACTTTTGCTATCCGAATAATCGAAAAAATCATCGAATTAATAATCGATTTGCATAATCGTCATTAGTTGCAGCCCTAAAACAGATCAGAGTTGATTGGAATATAGCTGCGCTACAAGCAGGGCTCTGAAGGAGAAAACACCTGCAGAAGACTTGAGACTACTGTACCAGTGAAAAGAATTGCAGAGATAAAGTTCAGAGCCACATCCTGCTTAGAATCTGTGATAAGGCTTTACAATTTCTGATCAGAGTTGCTTTCAATCAAATCTGACCCAGCTTGAACAGTCTCTACAAGTATTAGGCTGATGAAGACAAAACTGTAAAAGACTTACAATAAAGGGTGGTTCTACAAAGCAGTAGCAAATGCTGTTTAGTTGCAGATAATACCTTCTAGGGTATGGGTCTTCAATGTTTTCCAGGGCAAGGACCCCAAACTAATGGTGAGATGGAGCAGGGACCCCCTAATTATATATATTGTATGAAATTGTGTTATATCAAACTGGTCCTATAGTCTCTCTGTTACAGATGGAGTCATGTAACGAAAGTAATTTCTCCCTGGAATTATTAAAGTATATCTGATTCTGATTCCTCATAGATGGCACAGGTGTTGTGAATGAAACGGTGCACAGCTTGAAAGAGCTCATGTGTGTCGACATATGTGTTCATTCATGACTGCAAGACATCTTTTGCATCCATTTATCTGTTTACCACAGTGTGTTGAATTCATGTCACAGTGTATTTAAAGACATTTTAATTAGTGTAAAAAATTGCAGGGGGAATATAAAAAAAAAAGTCTAATCAACCAAAGCTTTCGCGACCCCCATGCAGTACTTAAGTGTACCCCCTAGGGGTGATGGACCCCCTGTTGAAGACCTCCATTTTAAGCCATCTAATGTAGCCAATGTTAAAAAGAATAAGAAAATAAATACATCAAATAAAAATGTATTTTTTTATTGTGTCCTGGAAGGAATTATGGGTATTGGCTGTATAAAAGAGTATTTATCTTGCTCAACGTTCTGAACTGAAATCTGGTCAGTTAAAGAAATCCTGTTCAAAGATCCAAAACTTCCTCCTCCAACTTGAATTTTAAGCAGGATTTTCACACATCTAAATCTTTCTTGGTAAACCTCTAATTTATGAATTCATTGCAAATATTTGAAGTTTTTAGTCACAGAACAGAATCAAACACAGTAAGGTGTTTTTTCCCCCTTAAGTATAGTTATCATTTACTTTTATAGGGGTGCGAGTTATTTTCTTACCATGTACATGACCCAGTTCTACTCTTCCAGAGCGGGAGGAAACACAGCTGGACTCTGCATAGATGGCTTTAACTTTCAAAGCACCACGCTCTGTAGAAACATTCATTCTTGTGCCCTGGAGCTTCTTGATATCCACCACCTGTAAAATAAGACATCTAATGACTACACATGTAAACACATCCCTCTGCAGATCAGAATACCCAACATGTAACTCAGTCTAGCTGATAGCTGGAATAGTTACCCGCTGCCCCCTAAAGGCTGCTGTGAATAAGACAACAGAGAGAAATTCTGTCCTACTTACACCATCTCCCTTTGCTTGGATGTCCACATTACCATGGATGGTGCCTACACCTGTAACATGTCCACCCTGGGACTGCACTTCCACTTGATGACCCTGAAATGGGACAGCATTAAGAAATGAGAAGTTAACCGGCAAATGCTTTCACTCATTTAAGATTGGTACTAATGAATGATAGTACAACTGATCCAAAATAAACCTTAGATAAAATCTGTTATTATATGTAAATTTAAAACAGTTGTTATAAGCTCATTTGCACACTGGAAATAGCAATAAAAAAAACTTATCAGAAACAATTCAGAATGAAGTCAGATGTATTTCTGTTTTTATCATTCTTAAGGAGATAAATAGAACTAAAAAGTTGAAAATCAAGAATTTAAAGTGAACAGATAAAATAGATTTTTTTTTCAAAAATTAAATTTGTAATTTCATACTAAATTTGAAGAAGAAAGAAAACGTTTAGCTGTTTTTTTTTTTTTGTTTTTTTTTTTTTATCTTTCTTCCACCAGAAATAGGCCAAAAACTTTAATCTTTAATGTTTACAAATTTCCAGATGGATTGCTACACTAAGTAAAGACTTAACAAACACATTGGACTGACATCAGCCCATCACATGACTCCTCAAATCATCGCTATGGAAACCACACTAAATCTCTGTACCCTATAATGTTCTTGTAGATACGCGTGTTTGTCTATAGAATTATTATGTGCTTCTCTGCCCTTCTCCGGACTTTAGGACCTAGATTCAGTCGTGGATCTGGAAGATTTTCATAGGGGTGGCCAGACAGGGGCCAATTAGCACAGAGGCATAGAGAATAATTGACTGGCACCAAAACTAATTTAAGGTAATCTATATTGATTACAATGAACCAACAGGAAGATGAATGATACACAATATCTATGTTTTAAAAATAAGTCATTGAAAACAAACCAGATTTTCATGGCCCTCCATAATGAAACTTAAAAATATTTATATATTGGTGCTGTTTAAATGAATCAATGGTTCTACATAATATATACATTAAAGAGGTAAAGCAGTTTTTCTTTATCTTTAATTATGTAGAAGAATCCATGCAGTCCCCAGTCAGCCGCGGCAGATGGCCGCTCACACTGACCCTGGTTCTGCTGAATGTTTCTTCCTGCTAAAAGGGAGTTTTTCCTCTCCACTGTCTCTACAAGCATGCTTAGTGTGAGGGATTGCATTCGAATCAATAAGTCGATGCAATCAACCAGTTTTCCTTAGATAGAAAACTTTAAATCAATTTGACTATATGATCTGGTGAACTGTAAAGTGCCTTGATGTGACATGTGTTGTGAATTGGCGCTATATAAAAAAAATTAATTGAATTAAATAATTATTAGTATTTTTGCTGTCACTGAATCACTGTAGGAACCCTGTTCTTGAATCAGTGACTCTGCGCCATCGTCTCTCTTCTGTGTTCATACTGAAGATGTGCATAGATGTTTTGTGTCACACGCAACTTTCACCAGGAAATTGTAGTCCTTATTAATTATCCGTTACTTGACTCTAGAAATCTGTTTACAGCTTAGTAATGACTAATGCGTTACCGACTTTTACAAACTAATTAGTTACAGCACTAGTTACTGGAAAAGTAAAGTAATTACTGTAACACGTAACTTAATAAGGCGCTAGTCCTAATACAGAAACCATTGCCTTTATATTTTCAGCAATAAGCATGCATGTATGAGGAATACCTACTTTGACGGAGTGAAGTAAACAGCTTCCCTTTTCTGTTTGCACTTTGCAAATATCACACTCCATCTTCTTCACTTGCACGCTGCCTCCTCCCTGAGTAGTGATGAAGAGATCTGGCAAAAGCACACAGGTTTATTCAACAATGACTCTTACAGGGGTGGGATACTTGTGGGAAACAGACAGGCTCTACTTGGAGAAACATAGAAAACATACTGCAACCATGGGCGGTTCTAGACAGGGGCCAACGGGGACAGTGCCACTGTAAATCATGTCCCGGACCCTGTACTGAAGAAATAATACTTAAAAAGAAATACTAATGATGCTATGTGTTGGAACAGACATGGTTACTGATATGTCCTTTGGATCTTTTTTTTTTTTTTTTCCTTTACAAGTTATGTTTTACCAATTATTTAAAAAAATAATAAGGTGATAGCTTCAGTGGTATGGAGATAGGATCCCAGTTTTCATCTGCTAAATGTCTTTTTTTTTTTTCAAAACATAAAAAAATACTCCAAATTTTACAGCTGAATTTATCAGTTTTTCTTGAGTTATAATTCAGATTTTATAGAAAATGGTAAGTTCAATTCCTAAATAATGAATGTATATTGACCTTATAAGAAATAGAATTTTTATTAAACTTAATTGAAAATAAATTTCCCTTCATGTAGCTCTCTTAATATATTTCAATCCCTTGCCCTGTTCTTTATTTCATGCTTTTCTGTGCCCACGTGAAAACACTCTGGGCCCCTCCTGGCCCCTGGTACATTTGGTCTAGAACCGCCACTAACTGCAACAGCTGATTTTTATTTATCTAATTTTTTATTTTATTTTTTTTGTACATACTCACTACTTTTGATAGGTGCATCCATCTCAATCGTGACGTTGCTGTTCACCTTCTCAGCAGAGATGCGCAGCTCCTGACTTTGTTCATCATAATGGACATGCAGCTGCTCCATACAGTCCCTCTGGCCGCCACCGTGGACAGAGATCAGGGCTTGGTCTGCCTCCGGGTAGGAGTGCACGTCCAGTGGGCGGATGCAGATGTTACAGCCTAACCGGGCCCTCACTGTGGTGAAGGGGCTGACGGTCAGGGCCCACTGCCGCAGGGACGAACCCTCCTCCCCTTCATGAGTTGGTGTCTTAGCGGGGTCAGAGCTAGAGAAGTATCGCGAGATAAGCATGGGGCACCGGGGTGCAGCGAGAGCTGTGCTGCTAGATTTGGAGGACAAACACCGCAGTAGGAGCCCCGTAGATCCTCTCTGAGCTACCGATGTCCAAAACATCTCTGCCGGCTTTAGCTCCTCTACACACGGGCAACACAACCTGCTGAGTTACATGTGCTGCCATTCAGTGCGCACGCGCTGTTTCACACACTTCCACTCTCACCGGATGTGACTTTTAGAGTCTGAATTTCAGAATAAAACTATGGCATAATACGATCACATTGCTGTTATTTGTAAATTTTGTTCAAAAATGAAAATAACACAGCTGTTGCCAGGGCTCTATGGGTGTATAAATGTTGATAAATTAATCAGGAAAAGAGGTATAAGATGCTCACATAAATTTTTACATCGAAGGCACATTTATTTGCTGTTTTTCTGTGGTACAGCACACACGTTTGCTGCTAAAACCTTTTAGAAATGCTGATGAAACTTTGCTTAACAGCTCAGCTAAAAGTCTTCAAAAGATTTCTATTATTTCTAAAAGTAGAATGGGAAGCAGATCTTTTAGTTACCAGAATTCTCTCCTGTGGAACCAACTACCAGTTTTTGTCCATGAAGCAGACACCCTGTCTACTTTTAGGTGTAGGCTTAAAACTTTTTGATAAAGCTTATAGTTAGAGTGGCTCAGGTTATCCTGAGCTATCTCTATAGATATGCTGCTATAGGCTTAGACTGCTGGAGGACATAGGGACCCTTTTTCATCATCCTGCTTCGTTCTATCTCTACTCTCCCATTCTGCAAAAATTTTTAGTTCAATCTCTAACATTAGGTTCTCTCTGCTTTTTCTCATTGTTATTGAATCTGGTCTTTTCCTGTTTGGCTGTAATGTCATCCTGAAGAGGGAAATCAGCTGTGCTGCTGCCATCAACACCTTTGTTTGTGGATGTTGGAGCTTGGCCTGTTTTCAGTGTAGTCCTGGTTCTCTGATTGTGACAAACTGTATGTGCTCTCTTCATCCTCTGACATGGGAGCTAGCCATCCTGACTGTGTGTTTCCTGGACGGGGCCACCAGTTGAGCTGGTTGACAGTTGCCTATTGTATCTCTGCTTCTTTCTGTATCTCTGCTTCTGTCTCCTTGAACCCCAGTCAGCCTCGGCAGATGGCCACTCACACTGAGCCTGGTTCTGCTGGAGGTTTCTTCCTGTTAAAAGGGAGTTTTTCTTTTCCACTGTCGCTACAAGCATTCCATCCATTCATCCATCCATTTTCTGTCAAGCTTATCCCAAGCGGGGTCGTGGGCGAGGTACACCCTGGACAGATTGCCAGTCCGTCGCAGGGCAACACGGAGACAAACAGGACAAACAACCATTCACGCACACACTTGGTATGAGGGATTTCCTTCAACTAAATGAGTCAAGGCAATCAACTGGTTTTCCTTATAAAGAAAACTTTGAATCAGTTTGACTGTATGATCTGGTTGAATTGTCTCTGTAAAGTGCCTTGAGAGGTCATGTGTTGTGAATTGGCGCTATATAAATAAACTGAAAAGAATTTAAATTTACTCTCATTCAACTGTGCACAGACTCCGACAACTTTAATATAGCATAATTTATCTTTACCCAAATTGCTTGTTTCTTTATAGCTGCATAGTCTGTTTCATGTTCTATAGTTTGTGATATATGCTAGAGACTGAAGGGTTCCACACACTGTCTCATGATCTATAGCAGGGGTAACCAATTAAAAATCAGCGGGGTCCGAATAAAGAAAATAAACAACCAGTAAAGGTACAGAGACATTTTTGATTATAATCTGTTACTTTAAACAGAATTTAACACTGGAATTAAATGAGGTGTTTTTGCATTCATGTTTTACATTGACTTCTAAATAACAAAAAAAAAAAAAAAAAAAAAAACTTTTTTCCATTTTAAAATGGAAAAAGTTCTATCGTGTTCTATAGTCTTTTTTTGAAGTAGAGAATAACAATTGTTCAGTTTGGTATATAGACAATTTCCTCATTCAGTTATCTTTTTTAAAACACCTGAACTGACCGTTTATTTTTTCCTTCTTTTTATGGTTTAAAGAAACCATTCTCCAGCACATGTCAAAGTGTTCATTTTGAGCCTGGATGGATATCTATTTTTGATTATGTTCATGATGAGGAATCCTGCTTCACAGTAGTAGTAGCCAAACATGTGCAGAGTCATCTTTGAGCACACCATTTCACTTTTCTGTCACCAGTCCACACTTTTTCCTCATCGTCTTCTCCATGTTTC
>NW_015150488.1:566627-569551 GCF_000732505.1 Cyprinodon variegatus | reverse complement strand
AACGGTTTGGAATGGATGACTGTACGTGCGTACAAATACACGAAATATTAATGGATTAGTTTCAAATTGTTCCCAGATGATGCTTTAAATTTAACCTTGTGCTTTAGAAAGCAATTGCAGTTCATACAAAAGGTTTTTGGCTCATATGGAGTTTCCTATGACTTATTAGATGTCACTTTAGGTTTAGTATACTTTTGAATGTCACTCTGCTTTATGTTGGGAGTTTAAGTCAATTCCAGTTAATATTAGGTGTAGATTTACATTGGCGTATAAATTTTTCCACACGCTGTCGAGGTTCTTTTTAATTGAACAAAAACAAGTAAAACGACTTGAACTCTTGTAAAATAACCTATAAAAACATTTAATAAATATCAGCATCTCATATGCACTTCGTTTTACAAAAAGGAAAAGGGACAGAACAGCAAAATACGTCCATAGATATATCAAATACTAAAATATTTTTGAAAAAACAAAAAGGACATCGTTAAACATTTTTTTGTGCTATTGTTATGCATCTCACACCACTTGGACAAGAATAACTAATTTTAAGCGCAAAAGGATAATGCAGGTATCTAAAGTTATGCATTTCGCAATAAGTATTTTCAAACGGTCTATTTTTTTTTCCCCCCCCACATGTTGAAATGACAAAAAAAACCTGATACATCGTGTTTAATTATATGAATAAAATATGTAAGCTTGACATTTCCTTTAGTGTCATTACAATGACATTCAACTTTGAATTGTCTGTAATCTTTCATTTCAAGTACCAATCTGATCATGGTAAATCTCGCTCTTTGGGGAGATTTGGGTGGCTCTTAAAAGAGCCGTTGGGTTGGTTTAGTAAGCCTGCAGTTTTACTTCTTTGCTGGCTTCTCGGTTTTCTTGGGCAGCAGCACAGCCTGGATGTTAGGAAGAACACCGCCCTGAGCGATGGTAACTCCGCCGAGCAGTTTGTTCAGCTCCTCGTCATTGCGGACAGCCAGCTGCAGATGGCGGGGGATGATTCTGGTCTTCTTGTTATCACGGGCAGCGTTTCCGGCCAACTCCAGGATCTCAGCAGTGAGGTATTCCAGCACTGCAGCGAGGTAGACGGGAGCTCCAGCGCCGACGCGCTCAGCGTAGTTGCCCTTCCTCAAAAGCCTGTGAACACGGCCGACAGGGAACTGCAGCCCAGCACGAGATGAGCGGGTCTTGGCCTTAGCCCTGGCTTTGCCTCCAGTCTTTCCACGTCCAGACATGATTCTAATTTAGTTTACTTTCACAAGTAACAGTTAAGACACGCATTGGGAGTATATATACGGCCTATCGTGGATCATGTGCTTTCTGATTGGTCACATCTAACAACAAATCCAGTCGTCCAATCAAAGCAGTCGACCTTTTTCACCGTCTGCTTCTGCCTATTACCCCTGATTGCAGCGGCAGATCGGGGCGTGGTTTAAGCTTGAGGGCTTGGCTCCAGTCCGCTTTTTGGGCGCCAGCTGATGGCGGNCCGCCGAGCAGTTTGTTCAGCTCCTCGTCATTGCGGACAGCCAGCTGCAGATGGCGGGGGATGATTCTGGTCTTCTTGTTATCACGGGCAGCGTTTCCGGCCAACTCCAGGATCTCAGCAGTGAGGTATTCCAGCACTGCAGCGAGGTAGACGGGAGCTCCAGCGCCGACGCGCTCAGCGTAGTTGCCCTTCCTCAAAAGCCTGTGAACACGGCCGACAGGGAACTGCAGCCCAGCACGAGATGAGCGGGTCTTGGCCTTAGCCCTGGCTTTGCCTCCAGTCTTTCCACGTCCAGACATGATTCTAATTTAGTTTACTTTCACAAGTAACAGTTAAGACACGCATTGGGAGTATATATACGGCCTATCGTGGATCATGTGCTTTCTGATTGGTCACATCTAACAACAAATCCAGTCGTCCAATCAAAGCAGTCGACCTTTTTCACCGTCTGCTTCTGCCTATTACCCCTGATTGCAGCGGCAGATCGGGGCGTGGTTTAAGCTTGAGGGCTTGGCTCCAGTCCGCTTTTTGGGCGCCAGCTGATGGCGGAAACTATTCAGAACCTACTGCCATAGTTGTATACATAAGATGATCTACATAAAATAATTTTCATGAAATTGATAGATAAGAAAATATGATAAACAATTTATTTATATTAGACCCATCTTCTTTCTTCCAGTCAGTACTTAATCCATTCTACCAATACATCTACACATATATAAAACTGTAATTAAAATTACGTTTTTATTGCTTTTCCCCAGAACAGACACAATAGCATATGTCTCTTTATAGAAAAACATTTGCATATGGTTGTACCAGAGAAATTCTGTATCTCAGAACTATGCACATGTTTTGTGAACAATCATTTTTATTTTTACTGGTAATCATGTCTTGGTGAAATCCCTCATATCCCTCAGTAAAAAGGAACACCAATGCTTTCCTTATCATTCTCACGTGGATCCAGGATCAGATAGAGGATTTCCACTGTCCCTATGCAATTTTCTATTGGTCTCATCTTTATCTAAAAGAAAACTGATTGCTGCCAAACAAAGTGACAACCCTATCATTGACAATTATAAATTATTAATAATTAAGAACTGGATAGGTTGAAATGATAAATATTAGTTAAAGTATTATTATAGTGGAGAATTTAATTGAATATGTTCGTTTTATTCAATGTATGTGTGCTGCACAGCTTAAAATGTAGAATCGGAACTCAGAAGAAATCTTTATGTGGCTCTTAAAAGAGCCGTTGGGTTTTCTTGGATCAGCTGTACTTATGCTCTCTCTCCACGGATGCGGCGGGCCAGCTGGATGTCTTTGGGCATGATGGTGACTCTCTTGGCGTGGATGGCGCACAGGTTGGTGTCCTCAAACAGACCAACCAGGTAAGCCTCGCTGGCCTCCTGCAGAGCCATGACGGCGGAGCTCTGGA
>NW_015150488.1:563973-565590 GCF_000732505.1 Cyprinodon variegatus | reverse complement strand
TGTAGTTTGCTTTCAAGAATCCTCCGCACAATATTTATTTAATTTTATTTGTTTGGGAATAGTTCACTATACTGGTTGTAGTTTGAAATAAATATTATATATTATCTACACCTATTCTTATGAAATCAATCTCCTTCCTACTTTGAAAAATCTAAATAAAAAGTAAGCTAAGAGAATTAATTAAATTTTAAAAAGTGTGATATTTGCTTTAGCGAAGTGTTTGATTAGATTGGTTGATAATGAACATTGTTATAGTTTGTGTAACCTGATTAGCTTTTCAAAATCAGTTCAACACTTAACAAAGCTCAGTTGAAACTGCCTTAAACATGGTTGTTCCTAAAATTAGAGGAAATGTATTTGTCAAATAGAAGTGCTTCTTTTAAATATTAAAATTAGTTTTTACATTCTGGTCAAAGACTATGGAGACTACACATGTAATTATTTACAGACATTTATCTGCATTCATCATAGCAACTTTTAATGAAAAAAAAAATGTAATAAATCTTCCTAATTTCATTCATTCGTTTCATTTTTTTTTTAACTGCCATCACTTCCTGTTATCAAAACCTTCCTTGGGATTTTTTATTTTTGTCCTGTAAACAATATTTAAAGTTATTAAACTTTACCTAAATGTATGTATTGCCTTAATTAAAATGTTTTCCATGCTGAAATAGTTTGTATTTCAGAATATTATTTAATATGAAATATGAAATGAAACATGAAATGATTTAATATTTCTTACTAAATATCACGTCTAAAAAAAACGTGTTAGAAACCAAATTAACTGTCCTTCCATTCAAATAAATATTTTCAGATGGAGTTATTTATCAGCGTTAATATTGTGATCTAAGCTTGTGATCAGGTTTGAAAATGCGCTCTTTATTTTAGGGTGTTTCTGTGAATCATGTGGATGAGGCTGAACCATGGGGAATGGGAAGGTTCAGTTATGAGTGAAATAAACTGATTTTGATCATTCCATTGATCGGCCACTGCAATTACTACTTTTAAGTTTGAGGATATTATCTACTTATTCAGCAATTCATGCTTATAGGGAATCAGCACTTAAGATGAAGCTGTGGTGGCTCTGAAAAGAGCCTTTGGTGCACTGGGTGCTGGTGGAAGTAGCAGTCTACTTCTTGGCCTTCTTAGCTGGAGCCTTTTTAGGTGCAGCTTTCTTGGCTGCAGGTTTCTTAGCTGCAGGCTTCTTAGCAGCCTTTGGCTTCTTGGCAGCAGGGGCGGCCTTTTTGGGGCTCTTCTTTGTCACCTTTTTCACGCTTTTCTTGGCAGGTGCCTTCTTAGGAGACTTCTTGGCTGCTGCCGCTTTCTTAGCAGCGGGTTTTTTAGGAGTGCTGGCCTTCTTAGCGGCGGGCTTCTTGGCTTTTGCTGGAGCCTTCTTCTTCACCACCTTCTTGGCTGGTTTAGCGGCTTGGGAATCCTTGGGGAGCTTGAAGGAGCCGGATGCCCCGGTCCCTTTGGTCTGAGCCAGGGTACCATTGCTGACCAACTTGGTGACAGCCGTGTTGATCCGCTTGTTGGCTTTAGTCGTATCTACTCCTTTACTGGCCAGGACCTTCTTGACCCCCGCCAGAGAAATGCCCTTTCGCTCCTTGCACTCGG
>NW_015150488.1:562292-563292 GCF_000732505.1 Cyprinodon variegatus | reverse complement strand
GAGGAAGGTTCTCCCGGCAGTAAACACACAGAAGCTGTCAATGAATCGGTCAGTCAGGATTCTCTCTGGGATAAAAGGGTTGGAAATAATTACTTTTTCTACCAAGTAACCTACTTAACAGACACACAGAAAGTACATACTGATGTTGTAGTTTACTTAAGAAATGAAGAAAACCAGGGATTTATTCTTAATTAGATCTCACTGAATGAGGGACTAAATTCCTTTTGTCTCCTTTAAATTAGGTTCATAATACATTTTAACCTAATTCTATTTTCACTGCAGTGAGCTAATAATATATTAAGGATATATTACCTACAAATAACTTTGTTAAAAGAGTACATAACGACATCCAAGACGGACAAATAAATTAAGCTCCTTTAATTGCCTTCTGACCTCTGGACAATAAATGGTCACAGATAAATGAATCAGCAACTTAATATTTTATTACAGCCCTAGAACATAAGAAGTAACTTTGCCCACAAGATATTTGACTAATACTAATAATAGGTTATTTACTTAAAAGATTATAAACTTGCCTTTAAAATTTTTAAGGAAGAGGAGCAAGACATTATATAATATTTGGTTTTTAAAAGCTACATTAATTAAGAGGCCAGCTTCAGAAGAAGTCTCATCTGTAGTTTTGATGAGTTGTGTGTTTTGGATTTATTCCTAATTACTGCCGTTCTAAAACACAATATGCTTTGGCTAGATAAAAGGTACTATAGGTAATTGATCCTACTTGTGCTTTGTGTAGAATTTTAGTTCATGATTTGTTGAAGAGATTTATATAATCGTTATCCATAAAAGAGAAATGTTACATGGACAGCCAGCAGGAACATATAGATTTTTGTACTTCTACTTAAGAAAAGTAAATGAAAAAAATAAATATTATTAAATGATGAGAGGTAAGTAGAAATACAGTAAGGATGTTTTTCATTTAAAATAATTTTGTTTTACAGTATATTTAACACAGATATTAGGGTTTCTTATGTCACATTTT
>NW_015150488.1:559668-561676 GCF_000732505.1 Cyprinodon variegatus | reverse complement strand
GCTTTCGGTTATTTTCTGTAATCTTTATTTTCTTTTTTTTTCCAGCCATCAAGGGGTGATGCAAAACTTTCTCTAATGTCAGGATATACTATAATAAATAGACTTAGAGGCTTAGACAGGTTTTATTTTGTCATTTTGAACACACAAGTGTAAACAAGATATTTCATTAAGTACAGCTCCTCTAGATGTTTTCATTTTTTAAAGTGCAGTTAAGCAACAATGTTAAAACATTGTGATGAAAAAAGTGTAAACATATGACTGTATAGTTACAGTTCAAACATTTCAGATTTTTTTATTGACCCGGTGGGTTTTAAGAGGTTTAACGGTCAGAAATGTCTGTTTTTAAAACATTTTGTGACCATAGATCCAGTAGGAGTTGTCGATCATAGATGCGGGTTTGATGTCTAGTTTGTATCGTTTTAAGCGGCATATTTCCTGGAATTGTCAAGAGCTGTTCTTGGATGGTGCCTTGGAGTGCCATCAAAGTGGTTCTCTATCTTAGTTTTGGATATAATGCTGATGAAAGACATTACTAGTTCTTTTTCATAGTTTATCTATTTCTATTTAGTCAAATATGTTTTATATTTTTTAGTTGCATTTTCATAAAGAAATATATTTTCTTTGTTTCCTTTAAATGTTTTTTTGAACATTTTAGTTCACATTTTAAATGAATCTTGATGCTAAATGTTTTGTTTTTTTAATGGATAAAAAATTACGAAATGCTGGAACTATGATAAATGGTGTAAATATAAAATAGCATGTATATATTTTAAAGGAAATGAGAAAACAATATGGGCATTGTCTAAGCTCTGGTTTTAGCTCTCTGTCTCCCTCTAGTGCTTAAATGCTAAAATGACAAGTATTTGACAACACTACAAATACCTATAGAATAGAATAGAATAGAATAGAATAGAATAGAATAGAATAGAATAGAATAGAATAGAATAGAGAATCCCTTTATTGACGCACAATGGGAAAATTGGTTGGTTACAGCAGCAGCCAAAGGTTATAGCAAAAGTGGTCATACAATGAGGACCTTAAAAAGAGTATAAAAATAACAGAAAAAATGACAGAGTTAAGAAAATAAAGAAATAAAATAGCGTACTGTACATTGTATTTACAATATAGATACTGTGTATCTGGAGAATAAGTAATCAACAGCTTTGGTTATTATTTACAATAAAAAGCAGTATAAACTTTCTTTTAACGATCTAACATAAAATTATGATGCTGGGCATTGATATGTGACATGGGGGCTGCTGTGACATGTTCCCCATTTGGAGCTGACCCTGAAAGGCTATTTTAACATGAAATCTACTTTGTTTGATATCTGGAATGGGAATAAATTATTTTAATGCATTTAAAGTCGAATTATAAACAAGAGCAAATTTAAGGTATCTACAATCATATTTTAATTGTTCCAAATACCTTTTAAGATATATCAAAATAAATCACCTGATTCGTCATTTGAAGTGTCACTTTCAATTAATTAATTATGTCTTGAAGTACATTTTTTTGATGTTATAATTTTTAACAGTTAAAACAAAACCCCAGACATATCGCTCACTCTAATAGTACAGTATGTTAAAAAGCCTGTCATACCATACAGATAGTTAAATACTGTTTGAAAGTCTACTGTGAATTTATTTCCCTCAATAATCAGTTTTATCTACTTGCAAATCTGGAATGTTTTGGGGGTTTTTTGCCTTTCAGTTTATGTTGTGTATGAAACCAATTTGTCCCTATGTCTTTAGGTTTTGGAGACAATTTTGATCCACATTTAGAAGCAACTGACATGGCTGTCAATGTAATGTATTACAGTTTAAATTAGAGAGAAATTGAATCAATTTTAAATTGTTGAATCTCTCTTTTTCCTTATTATTAGATTAGTCTATGCCTTATTACAGAGAAAATGGGAGGTCTTTTGTGAGGGACCAGACTCAACAAGGACAAAACAAATGTTTAAAGTAGAAAATGATCATTTAAAGATTTATTGTAAGAATAAATC
>NW_015150488.1:558407-559326 GCF_000732505.1 Cyprinodon variegatus | reverse complement strand
CTAAAGCGTTCTATGTAACAAATACAGCAAAACTAACTTTTACTTACCAAAAACGGTAATGAGTATTTAAGTGACAAAATTAACTAATTAAAAACCACTTGAAACAAACCTCCCCCGTCAGTCTTTCAAAAAACAAATGGTATGCTCCAGGTTTCCTCCTCCAGCTGGTCTGTATCAGCAGCACCCCAAACAAAAACAAAAAAGTGTAAATAAACAATTCAGAGAGACATTAACTAAAGTGTGCACCCATTAGAAAATACATGTCTAAATGAAATAACTAACTTAAACATATAAACTGTAATATAATATAAAACAAGAAAAAAATGCTAACATGATGTGGTGGAGGGAGGATCATCCACCACAGCTTTATTTAGAAACATGCATTCAGTTTTGTTGTCAACAGGCCTTGGTAGTTAATTTCAAGAGATTTGTTGAGTTTGGGTCATAACTATGAGCCATATGCCACAATGAATTAGTGTATATAAGGAAGATGCTTTTATTTTGTAGAATCCCTGGAGTCTTACTTTGAAAGTCTAGCAGGGTTGTGTGTCAAGTAAATGGTCCGACCCAACATTGGTATTGAGTCAATTTCCAATCGTTAAATCAGTCTTTTTCCCAGTTATTAGGTCAATAGATGCTTTATAACAGTATACATGGTAGACCTATATTTTGAAATTTGCAAGGGGGTGTGTTTTGAAAGAGCAGCCAGAGTCTAATATAAACAAAGGGGTTGAGTTAAGTTCATAACTTTGAACCATTTGCTGTAATTAATAAAGGTGCATAATGTAAAGGCTTTTATTTTGTAAAGTTCCTGGAGTTTTAATTTGGTGTATGAAAGGGTCAGACCCTAGCCTGGGTGCCTTTCCGAACTTAGTCCCGCCCACACAGTTTGAGGTCGGGGAAGTTCGGTCTGGCTCTG
>NW_015150488.1:554958-556364 GCF_000732505.1 Cyprinodon variegatus | reverse complement strand
TTCGTTCGAAACACGCCCCATAATCACAGCTCTATGGAGCAGTATCAGACTCATATTCTGACTAGAATTGAGTCGGACTACGTCAGGCTAGTCAGACCCAGCAGTGATAATTAATGAATTTCCATCCCCTGACGGCTCTCTTCTGGTGCCCTTCTAGTAGAGCTCCTCTTGTACTCTCTTACAAACTCTGCCGTCACAGAGTGATCTTCTCCAGCGGTGAGTCTGCTGACATTGTTGCAATTTTCTTTGCAAAGCTTTTTTTTTTTGTGAAACATGGTGACAATGTTAGCCTTTCTTTTTCTGCCGTGTGATTCATCCACACAGCTTCTGGGTCCAACAGAGACGCTCTGGTCATCTGAAAGAGTTAATTGGACAAATGTTTACACTCTATAGTAGAGCTATTTAAGAAGCACTAAAAAAGGATGCTGTCTGAGTGAAATCTAAAACCCCTCTTTTTAGTTATAAAACAAAAACCACCAAATACTTTGCCAAGAAAAAATGACACTTTTCCATGAACCCACTGATCCCTGCATCACCAAAGATTTGAAAGAAAAAAAGCTTGGCACCAAGAAATTAGGTTTGGCAATTTTAGGAGGAAAATAAGCAAAATATTCATATTTTTTACACAAAAAACTGTTGTTTTTTTTTTTGTTTTTTGGTTCTACAATTTAATGAACGTTAATCAAATCACAAGAGGACCATCAAATTAACTGATAGTGTTTCATGTGAAAAGAAGAAAAAATAAATAAATTTAAAGAACAGAAAAAAGAAATGAAAAGAAACAAAAAAAGGAAAGAAAAGAATGGAAAAGAAGAAAAGAGAAGAGTAAATAAAGTAGTGTTAAAAATGTTCTTCCTACTCTTTATTTTAGCGGCAGTTGGGCAAACAGCTTAATGGCATTTTAACGCCACCAACTGGTAAGGAGTGGGTAACGAATGTCCACTGAAAAGAAGGAAAGAAAAGAAATGAAAAAGAAAACTAAAGAAAAGAAGAAAAAAGAAATTAAAAGAAAATGTAAAGAAAAAAGCAAAAGAAAAAAAAAGATGTTAGGTTTATTCTTTATAGATGATGTGCATTGTGACTCTGTTAGCCAGATTAGACAGAGTAGAAGGCCTTCCTTCATATTGTGGATGTCACTGTGTGTACGGAGGTCATCTAAATAGGACAGCCTTCTTGTCTTTAAAACACACAGGATATGGGCACATCTTAGAGCAGGACTGATAAAGGAGAGCTATGTGTAATCCTGGGGCATAGAGGCAAGATGCATGACGGTCAGGGCATGGATGGCGTGTCAGTTTCTGATACATATAGCTGAGCATCCACCTGATGCAACACATGGACTCATGAGGTATAAGAAGGAGAAGATGACCTTGTTTGGGGCTCAACCTTTGCCGGACGCTCGCTGA